>NC_090321.1:38828117-39428117 GCF_040869045.1 Eurosta solidaginis | reverse complement strand
CCACCTTTATGGCGATATCTCGAAAAGGCGTCCACCTATAGAACTAAGGCCCACTACGTTTTAAATAATCATTAACACCGTTCATTTGATACACATGTCATACAAACATATTACAGGGTTACCCTAGCTTCATTTTGCTAAATGGTGATTTTCCCTTATTTTGTTTCCAAAGCTCTTAGCTGAGTATGTAATGTTCGGTTACACCCGAACTTAGTCTTCCTTACTTGTTTATATTGAAGTTATATTTAGCCTATGACCATCCTTGGAAGGTTTCTAGTGGGTTGTGCAAATTTGGTTGTGATCGGTTGATCCGTTTAGGACGCAACTCGATATATACCTACATACATACATACATACATAATTTGAATTTTATATATATAGATAGATAGAAGATATGAATAGACTGAAGTTAACAAAAAATTTTAACGGCGGAAGATTATTAAACATCCAAAAGGAATAACAGCCAAACAACTCTGTAGTCAAACTTTAGCTGTTATAATAACCCAAGTTTGTACGGCAGCCTGTGATGGCTAGAATTCCAAATGGGGTTATTTCAGTGATTCCTATATTAAAAATAACCTCGGTTAGATATGAAAAATGTCTATCAAATTCGCATCGGGATTGACAGATTAACCCACCACAGCGAACGAATTATTTTACAAATTCTTTTTGCGTTATCCAACACAGGCAAAAAAGGGAGAGAGCGCAGGTGTCGGGTTCTGCCACAATCATATCCTCTGCCATTTCCGCTTAGGATCGACAGCAAGCCACATGTAATACAAGTTTTATTAAATTGTGCAGTGAGTAAAATCAAACGATTGCTATGAAATCGGGAAAAATTCGCATTAATTAACAGCGTAATTCGACTACTAAAGAAACAAAAGTGTCGAAAAAAAAAATTCCATTTTTGATTAACTAATCGTGTTCCAAGTACACGAGGAAGGTTCCAGAAAGGAATCGTCATCATTCTTCAGTAACGACGTTACATCACATACTTTCCGGTATTAGAACCATAAAGTTTAAATGGTACGTAGTGAGATTGCCCATAAAAATCGGTTGTAATTTAGTTAAACGTGCTTTCCCTCATTAACAGGTTAAAAAGTTCCTCCCCCACGTGGAAATCATAGTGGGAGAGGGTACCTCTTTGCTTACTTCAATCCCAGCCCAGAACTTGGTAACAAATGGCTATCTATATAAGTTGCGGTTTAATTTCAAGAAAAGCCACGTAGAAATAAAAAAGTTGAAGGCAAGACTTCGTCTTTAGCGCAAGACTTTTCTTGCCTCCGCGTGTAATGTGAAAAAAAAAAAATATGAATAATATTGCCTAAGCAGTAATAAGTACATAAATGTACATATTGATTTCAAATAATACCCAGTAGCCGCCTGAAAACAATACCTGAATATGTAAAGACAACTTGTTTGCGCAAACATCGTTGGAGCACACCTTTTTTTTTCAATGTAAGTAAAACCAACAACCATAAGTATTTACATAAATATGCATATACTAAATTCTTTTGTTATATATTAAGTATCAAAATACTATGAGTGTACTCACAATACAGTTGTTTGTTGTTATTTTATGCATTGATTTTCTATAAAACTCATTTAAACTACTGTAAGACCTGTTTGTTGTAAATTTAGACAAATATACAAACATACATAATGTTTTTGCATACTGTTGCAAACCTACATACCTAATTAAAATTATAAATGAGTGAAAAGAAAAAAAAAAGAAATTATCGAAATACATGAAGTAAGATTTGTAGAATGAAGGAATATTTATTTTTATAATGATCATTAATAATGTAACCACCTATTAACATGAATAAAGAGTAGAATATCGTTTTAAAGTCTTGTGAGTTGAGTATGTAGTCAAGGATTAGTGTTGGTTGGGTATGGGAGAGTTGATGTGAACTCTCAATACTTTGGGAGGGCAGGGAGCGAGAGTAAATAAAGAGGCAAAGCAACACCACAGGCCTCCTCTCATAGGTGTATTGGTTTTTTTTCGCATTACTTGGTTTCTGCATAGTAATTCTGTTTTCGGTATTTTGGCAAATGTTAGATGACATGTTTGTATGTGCAGGGTATTGCTCTGAGTTCAAAGTATCGCTGTCCGTCCGGTTTTCCTATTACTATGCTAGTTAAGAGAGTCCGTCCGTATATAAATAATATGAGCTGAAAGTATTTTTTCTTTTTGAATGAATTTTCTGTTCGGGTTTATTCCATAAAGTGCATGAATTACTTTTTTATATATACTTACGCTAGGGTGGTTTGATAGGAGCAAAAACCCCGACCTCCCGACTGACTAATTAAGCCTGGTTAATGCAAGCATGCACGCCCCGCTGCCTATTCCCTAGTGTCGGTCCATGACAAGCCATAGTTTTGAAATATCCCATTTGCAGGGAAGGTGCCACGCCCTCTTTTCCCCAATCCCACATTTTACTGGAGGTGTTAGGACTTAACCTCATATAGCTCCTTACCAATTTTCATTATCCTACCATTACTACATCCAGAGATATGCAGTATGATAAACTCCATTTATATGGGAGATGCCACGCCCCTTCTCCCCACCCCACATTTTATTGGGCGTGTTGGGGATTGACCTGATATAACTCCTTACCAAATTTCAATGTTCTAGCATGAATACCTGCAGAGTTATGTAGTACCAAATATTCATTTTGCATGGGAGTTTCCACTCTCCTTTTATATATCGATATGATTTTTAGCCTATGACCATCCTTGGAAGGTTTCCAGTGGGTTGTGCAAATTTGGTTGTGATCTGTTAATTCGTTTAGGACGCCACTCGATCTATACCTACATACATACATATATACTATGAGGTGGGTTTTGTCGAAGGCTGAGGTAGCACTCAGTCAATCCAGGGTCGAGTAGAGGTCCCACAAATCCCCACTTAATAAGAACACAATTGTTATGTGTTAATGACGAATACACACACACACACACACGGCTTGATGGGTAGTGAGGGCAGCAGCCTTCCGTACAAAGATGGAGGCGGCGGCTAACAGGCGTAGTAATAGCGGAGGGGTCGGTACGGTGGTTTAGCGGCGGTGCAGTAGGGGGCGGGTTGGTACGGTTGCCGGGAGTAGCGGTGGGATCAGCGCGGCGGCCGGGCGGCGGACAGTATTGGTGGACGGATTGGTACAGTGGTATGAGCGCAGCGGCTGGACGGCGGACAGTATTAGCGGACGAGTTGGCACAGTGGTATTTGCGCAGTGGCGGGAGTAGCACGTCTCAGTGGCGGCGGCGGAGGGACCTGCGAGGAATGAATAAAAGAGTTATGGTTAATGCCGGTCCGCCCGCTGGACACCACCGCCTCCATTCCCGCACGAATGCAGGGCTGGACGCGGAGTTGTACCAGCAGGAATTCCGTCGGCCGATCCAGGGGCTGAGGTGGAGTGCACCTCACGGTACAGCGGTAGCCCCTTTAGCTGCTGGACCGGTCGACGTTCGGCCCGGGGCGGAGCGGGGCCGCCTGTTCGCGGTTGCGCGTTACTGTAGTAGTGCCGTTGCTGGCGAAGTCTCAAGCGGTGTTTGGGGGTATAACCGACACATTCACCACTTGAGTCCACGCCTTACTCCTGTGAAGCGACCTGTCCGCATGGTAGAACCGACAACTTCAAGGGACGCTCCACAAGTAGCTCTGGTCACGACCACAGTTCCGCGCTAACTGCCTGAGCCAGGACTGGGGGGAAGGGATATAATGGGTAATGCCGGTCCGCCAGCTGGACACCACCGCCTCCATGCCCGCACGAATGCAGGGCTGGACACGGACTTGTACCAGCAGGAATTCCGTCGGCCGATCCAGGGGCTGAGGGGGAGTGCACCTCACGGCACAGCGGTAGCCCCTTTAGCTGCTGGACCGGTCGACGGCCGGGCCGGGCGGAGGGGGCGGCCTGTTCGCGGTTGCGCGTTACTGTGGTAGTGCCGTTGCTGGCGAAGTCTCAAGCCGTGTTTGGGGGTATAACCGACACATTTACCACTTTAGGCCACGCCTTACTCCTGTGAAGCGACCTGTCCGCATGGTAGAACCGAAAACTTCAAGGGACGCTCCACAAGTAGCTCTGGTCACGACCACAGTTCCGTGCTAGCCGTCTGAGCCAGGACTGGGGGGAAGGGATATAATGGCCGAACGGCGGCGAGCCCCCCCCCCCCCCCACCTCTGGAGGTGAGATTGACTCGTTCGCTGGGCATCGCCCACCCCGTGGTTGCACACTAAGGTAAGGTGCGGGGGCGGCGGCGCACCAGCTCTGTCCTTGCCGGTTCGGTGGCTGCGGGGAGAACTGGGCCCGAAGGCACCACGCTCGCAGCTGCGGAACCGGGTCGGTCGGAGCCTTAGCTGAGAGGAAGGGCCGGGGTAGTCCTAAGGCGGCGGATCGCCCCCTGCTTAGCTGGGACACGTGCGAGAAAACCCTAAGGCGACGACCCGTTGTCCCCGCAAGTAAGGGGTGACCAGTGCCGAGGCAGCACCCCTTCCACTCAGCTAGTCAGAGGAGTGACTGGGTTGCTTAAGAAAGCAACCACTTCCTCTGACTAACCTGCGAGGAATGAAATGACAACAGCCAATTCGTCCTCTTTTATACTATTTTGAGTTGGCGTGCCGTGTGCAATTCTTGTTATTGCCAAATGCTATTCGCATGCATTGGTATGTAACTGCTGATGTTGTCGTGCCGTGTGCAAATTATGTATACTCTCAGGCGTAGGTGAAAAAGGGTTAGAGTGGGGGTCTCAGGCGTAGGAGAAAAAGGGTTACAGTGGAGGTCATACTATTGTAACGCTACGTTACAGTCCCCCTCCCACTTCGGTTGACGGAAAGCTGCTGTGAGGAAGAGGAGTATCACGCCAGGCCTGGCCTAGCGGTTGTGTGTGTGCCGTTATGCCGGCTTTGCCGGTGTGTATGCGTGCATCGTTTTAGTAACATTTTTTCCATAAAATATACAGAGTCATTCCACTTATATCTAACAAAGTTAATTAAAAAAAAAAAATGTTTACATCATTGTTTCATTGATCTTAAACTAACAGAATATTTAATTTTGAAATAATGAAAAATTCATGAATATTATAAATAAGTTGCCATCTATCTTCTTCTTCTTCCATCTTTGACACATTGGCGTTCTTCTTATCTACCTCGTGTTGTGATTGCATTATGGCCATTCGGTATTCGGTAATATATGAGCCGGAAAAAATGTGGTCCCCTTTGTATTTTGACTCGGTTGACTGGCTACTGGTACTGCTCCCTCCGTGTGCACCCGCTCTAACGTCGCTTTATATCGCCGAAGTTTATGTCTGCTGAAGATGTTTTTGTACCCTCTTTGCTGACTACATTTACTACAAATGCCATTTGTGGAGTCTCCTACTCCCATGTGCGGTGGTTGCTCGGGAACGGTGATAACGCTTTTCCGCCGAACTGCTTCCCATTGTCGGTAGGGAAGGTTTTCAGACAACCAAGTCGGTGTAAGTCTTTTTCTTGTAGCGCTTTGAACGCGCTTGCCGTTGTTGCTTGGCGTGCCGGAATTAACTCCACCCACTTGTAGAATTTGTAGATCATGGCGAGGAGGTAAGTGCTTCTTTGTTTGGAACGTGGTAGTGGTGGCACGAAGTCGGCAGTTATTATTTCCTTTGGCTGCGGATATTATATGGTTGCCAATAATCTCACCGGGCTCTTCTCTATCGCCTTTTATTGTGTAAAATATGTCCGGTTCGGTGTTTTGTAACGGACGGCGGGAGAGCGAATTGCATATCACGTTCGGCGCTCTTTTTCGGTAATCTTCATTGACGTTGTATGTTTGTATAGCCGGGTAACGGGGGTAGACGCGTTGCTTCAGCGGTCGGTTATGTTAACGGGTGGTCGAATGTTCCGTTGCGGTAATTGGGCTAATGGTTTTACTCAATCGCTTCTGGTTGTGTTCCGGTTCTTGGCCATTGTTGACGTGATCCTGGCTGGTCATTGAGCATAGTGTGTCTAGCTCGGCTGATCTCCTGGTCAAGGTGACTTCTAACGGTTGGCCATCTAGCGTGAGAGTGATTCCCCTTTCCCGTAGAAAGTCCATTCCTAAGATCATGCGTTCTGCCAGGTTCGGGATGACGGACATCATTGTTTTAGTCGTTCGTCCTTTCTACGTAATTCTTGCTGGGTACTAATTCGAGCTATAGACACACGTCTGGTCTGCCAATTGGACGCTCCGCCTGTGAAGATGTGGTTTGATGTTGTTCCTCTCCAGGTGGTTTCGTATTGACTCGTCGACGTATGAGAGGGTGGCGCCGGTGTCTACTAGCGCGCGCACGCTCATTCCCTCGATGGTTATCAGTATGTAGAGACGGTCATCTACTTGTTTTTCGGCAGCGGGATTGCAGGCTGGTTCCATATACTTCTGTGGCCGCACAAATAATGCTTGGCGGCTTCCTCTCACATACTTTGAAGGCATCCTGGTTGTGTTGTTGTCGGTGGATTGGTTGGTCGAATGGCATAGGCAGTCCCTGGAGAGAATGTTGTCTTGTCCACACCTGGAGCAGAACATTCTCCAGCGGCCTCTGCATTGGAAGCGGCGGTGTCCGCGTTCCTTGCAGCGCCAGCAGCACTCCTTGCTATCGTACTCCGTTTGAAGATGATACAGGCTGTGGATCGCTGCCTTGCCCTGTTTCGCTTCCTCGATTTTTAGCAGCTCATATTCTCCCGTTATTTCCAGGAGCTCATCGATCGTCTTAAACTCGTTGCGCTTGACGAAGAGGCGGTATTCAACGCGTAGGCCATCGTATATTCGTTCGATGTGGTTTTCCTTACACATCGTCGGGTGCTGGCGGATTAGTGTTTCTAGCGCGAGGATGTAGTCCTTGGCCTTTTCGCGGCCTTGCTGTTTGCGTTGTCGGATGGCGTCTTCCAGATGTCGTAAGTGACGCTAAGGTAAAAAAAATGTTGCACATCCGTTCGAAAATCGCTCCATTGGTTGATTTGTTGTTTACGGATGCGGTACCATTGGAGTGCCTTGCCACGTAGAAGTTCCGGGAGCGTTGGGAGGAGCCGGTCGACGGGGATGCGGTAACATTCGGCAAGCTCCTCTATCCTCTCAAGAAATTCGTGCAGCGACTCTTCACCCGAAAAATGCAAATCCCAGAGGCGAACGGTATTTATTAGCTCACTGTCGCTCATTTCGTCTCGCTTCGGTGGTGCGCGCTCTCTCTCATGCGCATGCGGTTGGGGACTATGAATCTGGATCGAAGGGCCCGGCTTTGTTGTTGGCCGGGATAGCATAACGGATTTCCCCTCATCTTCATTCACTTCCCTTTCCAGCTCCTTCAGCAGGTCTTCACTCGATTTTCTGGCGCGTTTCGCTCGTACGTAAATGCTCAGTGCGTGGCGCAGCTCGGCTACGGTTTGGCCTTCCACGGGGATTCGGTGTTCCTTACACTCCTCTATCAGCCTCTCCCTTTTTAACAAGTAGATCCAATTGAGCGAGTCGGTATTCAGCGTCGTACCTTGGGGGCCGGTATGTTTGTTGTTTCTGATTGTGTGTTCGTCGAACCCGCCCCGGCAGTATTGGTGGTTGTTGTGTTTGGTTTTCCACTGTCATCTGCGGAGGAGGGTCCCTGCTCGGGCGGGTTTTGTCGAAGGCTGAGGTAGCACTCAGTCAATTCAGGGTCGAGTAGAGGTCCCACAAACCCCCACTTAATAAGAACACAGTTGTTATGTGTTAATGACGAATACACACACACACGGCTTGATGGGTAGTGAGGGCAGCAGCTTTCCGTACAAAGATGGAGGCGGCGGCTAACAAGCGTAGTAATAGCGGAGGGGTCGGTATGGTGGTTTAGCGGCGGTGCAGTAGCGGGCGGGTTGGTACGGTTGCCGGGAGCAGCGGTGGGATCAGCGCGGCGGCCGGATGGCGGACAGTATTGGTGGACGGATTGGTACAGTGGTATGAGCGCAGCGGCTGGACGGCGGACAGTATTAGCGGACGGGTTGGTACAGCGGTATTTGCGCAGTGGCGGGATTAGCACGGGGGCTGCACGGTGGACAGTATTAGCGGACGGATGGATGTAGCGGTCTAGACGCAGTGACGGCACCAGCGAACTGGATGGACGTTGATAAGGTGACGGTGGCTAGCGGTCGTCGTAGCAGCGGTACGACGGCGGTTGGATAGCGGGCAGCTGACGGTCGTCGTAGCAGCGGCGCAACGGCGGTAGGATAGCGACGGCAACAACAGGGCGACGGAGCGCGTACCAGTGGTATGAGCGCAGTGGCAAGAGTAGCACGGCGGCTGGACGGCGGACAGTATTAGCGGACGGATGGATGTAGCGGTATGGACGTAGTGATGGCAACAGCGAACTGAATGGACGGTGATAAGGCAGCGGCGGCTGCGGGTTGCGGCTTCCTGCGAGGACGCTGCCTCAGTGGCGGCGGCGGAGGTACCTGCGAGGATGCAGGGCTGGACGCGGAGTTGTACCAGCAGGAATTCCGTCGGCCGATCCAGGGGCTGAGGGGGAGTGCACCTCATGGCACAGCGGTAGCCCCTTTAGCTGCTGGACCGGGCGACGGCCGGGCCGGGGCGGAGGGGGCGGCCTGTTCGCGGTTGCGCGTTACTGTGGTAGTGCCGTTGCTGGTGAAGTCTCAAGCGGTGTTTGGGGGTATAACCGACACATTCACCACTTGAGGCCACGCCTTAGTCCTGTGAAGCGACCTGTCCGCATGGCAGACTTCAAGGGACGCTCCACAAGTAGCTCTGGTCACGACCACAGTTCCGTGCTAACCGCCTGAGCCAGGACTGGGGGGAAGGGATATAATGGCCGAACGGCGGCGAGCCCCCCCCCCCCCCCCCTCTGTAGGTGTGAGCCTTAGCTGAGAGGAATGGGCGGGGTAGTCCTAAGGCGGCGGCCCCCCCCCCTGCTTAGCTGGGACACGGGCGAGAAAACCCTAAGGCGACGACCCGTTGTCCCCGCAAGCAAGGGGTGACCAGTCCCGAGGCAGCACCCCTTCCACTCAGCTAGTCAGAGGAGTGACTGGGTTGCTTAAGAAAGCAACCACTTCCTCTGACTAACCTGCGAGGAATGAAATAACAACAGCCAATTCGTCCTCTTTTATACTATTTTGAGTTGGCGTGCCGTGTGCAATTCTTGTTATTGCCAAATGCTATTCGCATGCATTGGTATGTAACTGCTGATGTTGTCGTGCCGTGTGCAAATTATGTATACTCTCAGGCGTAGGTGAAAAAGGGTTAAAGTGGGGGTCCCAGGCGTAGGAGAAAAAGGGTTACATTGGGGGTCATACTATTGTAACGCTACGTTACAATACATAATTTGAATTTTATATATATAGATATTCGATTTTTTCGATCCGTGCACCACCTAACGGAGTTTTTGTCTCCTTTTCTTAAATTTTCTCGGCGTCTTATCCTATCTGTGAAGTTTTACAGTTGTAGCTCAATGAAAACTTATATAAAATTAATACCAAAAATCCCTCCGTTTCGTGCGATTTTTCTAAATATCTCATCTCGTGTGCCCCTAGGGTATCTTTTTGTATCGTGTCATCGGCTGTCATCGACCTCTGAATTAAGTTTGAAATTTCAAGTCTATAGCTCATCGAGAAGTTACTTAAAAGCTGGTTTGAAAATTTTCAAATTCTTATCTTATTATTTCGATCCGTGCGCCACCTAACGGATTTTTTTCCTTTTGTTTCATTGTCACGGTGTTCTAACCTATGTGTAAAGTTTCACGTTTGTAGCTCAATGAGAAGTTACTTAAAAATCGATTGCAAGATTGGTATTAAAAGCGGACAAACATTCAACCGACCTAATATAAAGGAAGTAAAAAGACTTCAGATAGGCATCATTAAAAGATAATAAATGCGAGGCTATTGACGGCTTCTTCGCGAATAAATAATTTTATTAGAATTTATTTTTGTCATCATATTCGAAAAGACGTATAGACGAAATATGGCTCAAGGTTTCATAAAAATTTACATTAAGTAAAAAATAATAATATTCAGCTAAATATAGATCAGCAATAATTAAATCAAAGACTGCCACTGTGGCCAACACCACAATAATAAGCTGCTACTTGACTCCCAATGACCCCATACTAATGTTCAGAACTTACTGAAGGACCTCGTTGCGGAGACTTACACGCCAAATCAGTCAAATGAGAAATGCCGCAGACTAATTTCCGAGTGAAGTAAGTTCTTGTATGGGTCACCCAGGATCGATTGTCAGATTTTACTTAGCCGATAGGACCAATGCAGCGGATGATTCTCGTACAGTTGAAATGACGATGCAGTGTCTGATGGTGTGGCGGTAGAGTGCTCCGCCTGGCTGTCCGAAGGTATTCAAGGTTCAAGCCATGGGCAAAGCAATATCGATAATTCAAAAAAGATGTTTCAATTAAAAAAGTCGCCCCGCGATTTGCACTCCGAGGCCATTTCTGCCATTAAACGCTGCTCAGTGAAAATTCGTTCGAAGTCGACCAAAAAAATGTAACTTCCCACTAATTTGTAGGAAAAATGCAAAGGAGCGCAACGCAAATTGGAAGAGAAGCTAGGCCTTAATCTCTTCGGAGGTTATCGCGCCTTATATTTATTTATTTTAATTCAAGGAAGCTGCTCGCTTATGACTCGGATTCTAAAATTTTACAGGGTGCAGATATTTCACATGATTCTTTTAAACACCAGAAATACTGCACCGTTCTCATTTAGACACCGTTCTCAACTAGACCTAACGCAGACGGGTGCTATAATTGGCTTCAGCTAATCGAACGGTTTTCGCAGAAGCCGTACTGGCCGTTGTGCAAGCCATATGGCTTTATCTTCGCGCTTAGGAGAGAAAACTAATATACGAAATCATTATATAGGCACGAGAAGAAGCAGCAGATAGGCTGTAGCCATAAAAGCACTGTAAGAAGCAGCAGTGGCGCAGCTACATTACATGAAAGTGGTCCAGCGAACTTAGCTCCACAAGATTAAAGTGAGCACATAGAGGCGTCGACTGTTTGCCCACAGGCTATTTTTACTTTCAACAAGGCATCTTGACTATCACCTTCATTGAATGCGAACGCTTCGCACCAAGGCGAAGGAGAGTGGAAAAGACAATAGACAATCTATCCCCTGGCAGTATTATCAATAACATGGCATGCTGATTGACAGATGGTTTACCGTCAGCAGATACGCAAAGCACATACCAAGAAGATTGCTGCTTAGCCCTTCAAAATTGAAAGCAGCCATAGAGCTCACATAAGGCGCTTCCATTCCGATGTAGTAGTCAGTAACCTCCCAGTTACGGAAAGTTGCACCGGCCTTGATAGGTTTGTGGGTAGTTTAGAACTAACTATTGTATTAGCGAGACTTGTTGCTCTATACAATTGTTTTGTTATTGATATTACAGATTCGAGTTCAATACTCAGCTCCCGAGAAGCTAACTGATGAAGAAGTGAAATTTAGAAACATGTCCTAGTAACCATCGCCGATACCAATAACAAAAGAATTGCATAAAAGCAATATGAGCAAGTCTCCCTAATTAAATACGGATGATAATAAACGAACAAGTTTAAAAAAATTACCAAAAATGTTCAAACGGAGAGCACGCCAAAAGAACGGAAAGACCTATAAGGTGTACCCACCATCAAACGCAAATATAATAGACGCACCTACAGGTACATCAAACGGTACAAGCAAAAAACACAGCAAATCGCATTATAGAACATACAATTTCAACCTTGTTGAAAAAGTTAAATCCACATTTTATTTTAAAAAAAGAATAAAAGAAATTGAAAATTGTTTAAAGATTAAATTTATTTTTTTTTATTTTTGTAGTTTTGTGTATCACCAGTTTAATTAATAAGATAAATTATTCTCGCACCAAAATTCACTTTCTAATGGAATCTCCCTTCAGTATTTTATTCCAAAACGCCATATGTCAATTAAAATTCAATATATTTTGATGTGAGCTGAGACGTTTATGAAATAATTGTAAAATGGAAGGTTCAGCCGAGATAGAGTAATAATTCATTCAGCACTTATTTAAAAAAAACACCTTCCAGATTTTTATTTATGAATCATTCGCCTTAAAAAATCTAGATTTTGTGGATTAGCTACATTTATATAAAGTTTCGTATTTATTGCGAAAAGCGAAGATAATCCCACCGCACAAAGTTTTCTATCCACGATGCCCGGTGCTCCAGCATATCTTAAACAGAATGTTTTGTCATCTTCTGCACAGTATATATTTTTTGCTACGGGATTAATCTTACAGTTATATGGTTGTACTATAGTTGCTCCATGTGTTACGGGCACTCTTAATTGTGGAGTCCATTCTATAATTTTCATCTTTTTGCCCACTGGAAGTACATTTTCGCAAAGTGCTATTGGGTTCTTTCCACAACCATTGTGAAAGGGGTCATCCAGTTCAATTAGACATATATCCTTACTTCGTATTCTGCTTTTTTGATAATGATCTGGATAAGATACATCATTCACTCCGCGCTTTGGTTTGCTTAAAGGTGCTGGACTAAGTACAACGCGCATCATAGATCGATTTAAATCGAGCAGGCATATCGCAGCTGTTACTACTTTTTGCATAGTTACTAATGAGCCGGCGCAATGATACGTTCCGTCAAAATATAAATGTACCAAAGATTCGTCAGCTTGCGAATTTACATCCGTCAAAAGACTGCTAAGTACGGCAACCAAGATCGCAATATGATTCTTTAAATTCATTTTAGTTTCTGATGTTTTCCGCTGCACTAAATATAAAGTAACTAAAGCAAGAAACGTTTTGTGGGCGCTATTTATATACATTGTTGCAGCTTGAAATTAGCGTGTATATTCCATTCTTTTTCAACGGAAATTTTAAAACTCGAAGAGAAGTTCGGCCTAAATCTTCTCGGAGATAAATCGCGTGAAGCATTAATTATTTTTTATTTCTTTTTAATTTTTTATGGTTCATGCGTCAAGCGTAATACAAATTCTAAATCAGCTAAACAAATAGCTTTTGATCTACAAAATAACAAATTCAAGGTTGATAGGTTTATTCCAGCTAAGCGCGTGTATTCTATTCTTTTTCAAAGGAAATTTTAATTTTACTTAATTTCTCGTTTCTATATTTGTACAGTTGAATTGTGGTATTAAGTTCACATATGTTAAGTCATACGTTTACAATATGGCTGGCTGGCTCGCTGGCTGGCTAGCACAAATTTTGTAATTGAGCATGCATATTGAGTAGACGTGTTTTTGTCGAGTGCTGCTTGTGTTAAAAAAAAAATTCAAAAGTTGAAAATGGATGGGCGCCCGGGTACAAGACCAAAAACGGCGCGCATTGCAAATTCTTCGCCAACTACTCCGAAAAATAAATATCTTGTTGAGAGTTCACCGCCAAATGGTTGGATAACACAAATTGAGGAGAGGTTGGAAATGCAAAACGAGAGCATTATTGCTGAATTATCTGAGCGTATGCGAAAAACGGAAGAGCGCGTCATGCAGCGGTTCAGTGAACTAACGACCGACGTCTCTAACTTAAAGCTATCACTAAAAAACATAGAAGCCCGCGTAGCTAAAACTGAGTCTGAATGTGTGTAGTTTGAACATCTACGCGATGATATTGAAACAATTAAAGCTAAACTCGAATTGCATGAGCTGTCAGAGAACGAAATAATTCAACAATTAGCATCTGATATGGAAATTTCTGCGCGTTAACCTAGAAAACTGTGAAAAAAACTCTTATATCTGCTGATATTGTTGTGAGAGGTATTCCAGAAGCAAGTGGTGAGAGTTTAACTGAAATTTTCTCTGGTCTATGTGGCGTTGTTGGCATAAATGCTCCACCAGTACGTGCTGCTTTCAGAATATCGCACAAAGTAAACAAGAAAAATGGAGCTGCGTTGATTGTTTTCAAACTGTGCTCGTCGAACGACTGCACGCTAGTGATGAGTAAAATAGCGCGTTTCTGCAAAACAAAAACAGGGCAATCGCCCTAAGAGACATCGGTATTAATGTAGATGGTACGGTGGGAATTTATGAGAGCCTCACTAAGCACAGCCGTGAGGTCTTTCAATTCGCATCAAAGCTAAAGAGGAATAAACAAATAACATCTGTTTTCTCCATGCGAAGCCAGATATATGTTCGAGTTAACCCCAATAGCAAAGCAATAAAAGTATCCAGCATAAGTGATGTCCAAAAAATAGCAGCAGTCAACAACAGTGAACAGGAGTAGAACGAGTAGCGACTTTTCTCAACATATGAATTTTCATTACATACATATTTACACATATACATTTACTATTTCTCAGCATATGAATTTTGTTACATACAAATTTACACATTTACTTTCATTTCACAATGTATGAAAACTTAGACAATAAGCAAATCTGTAAAGTTTCATTTTCTCTCATCCTCTTATTTTCCTTTCTACATTACCAATTCTATCATACATTCGACACCATTAGCATGTCCATATTAGGTGGATATATATTACAAACTCCAGTTAGTTTCCATGAAGTGCTTTATAAGGGTATTTTTGATATTTTTGCTATTTTTTAATAATGTATTTAAATCGTTTAAATCGTAAGAATGCTTCTTGTTCCAAAGATAACTCATATAACATGATTCGTATTTTAAGCAAACAAAGACAAGGGCTTAAAGTTTGCCATATCAATGCGCAAAGCCTGCGCAATAAAATCGACGAATTCAGATATCTTTTTAAAGACTCTAACGTAGACATAACATGCGTATCGGAGACTTGGTTCTATGCTGAAAGCAATGATGAATTATTCAACGCAAGTGGGTATAAACTTTTTCGTTTGGATAGAATGGGGTATGGTGGGGGTGTGGCAATTTATGTTAGGAGTAGGCTGTCGTGCAAGCTCAACTGTGTGTCATCGTCATCAAGTTCGATTGAGTACATTTTTCTAGAGATATTTACCAAGTTTGACAGACTACTCATTGGCTGCGTTTACAGGCCGCACAAACAAATCGAATACATGGAATTTATTGATTTCCTTGAAAATTTAATGATAGCTCATAGCAATATAATTATAGCCGGGGACTTCAACTGTAATATGCTTAATGATGTAAGATTTCCGCTACTTGTGGGAAATCTAGGCCTTTCCCTTGTAAATTATGCCGCACCAACGCACTTTACAAGTACTTCGAGCACCCTATTAGATATCTTTCTTGTAAGCGATACATCGAAAGTACTATTATATGACCAACTTCTTTCTCCCAACTTCTCCAAACACGATTTAGTTTTTATAACGTATGATTTTCATTTCGCTTCTGACACCTCAAGTTTTTCATATCGTGATTTCAATCGTATAGACTACGGTCAACCCTATGCAGGTGTTAATGCTGTAAATTGGAGCTCAATACATAGTATGACTTCTGCCGATGATCAGATAAGTTTTATTCAAAAGAATATAAGTATCCTCTTTGACCAATTTGTTCCGCTTGTAACAAGGTCAGCTGGGTCCAAGAGGCAACCATGGTTTAACAATTTTATAAAGCAGCTAATAGGAAAACGCAACAAAGCTTATCTGAATTGCAAACAAAATCGATCACAGAGAGCTTATAATGATTACAAGAAACTGAGAAGTGACGTGACAAAAACAATTAAGAGGCAAAAAAGACAGTATTATGAATATCAGTTCAGCACAGCCATTAGCTCACAGAAGACGTGGAAGCAGATCCGCGAAATTGGAATTGGTAAAAAAACTACACATATCTCCGAATCGGTTAATGTAGATGAGTTAAACGCAACCTTTGCAAATTCCCCACTTTCTCTGCATAATATTAACTCGTTATAGTTCTGGTCCAAGTGTTACCTTACCCGTTTTTGCTTTTCAATACGTCGATGAATGCAATGTGTTCGAGTCCATTCTCTCAATCAAGTCAAGCGCCGTTGGCCTTGATGGTGTTCATCCTAAGCTCTTAAAATGTATCCTGCCAAAAATTCTTTCATATATCGTTTACTCTTTCAACTCCATTTTAACTACATCAGTTTATCCTCAATGCTGGAAAAAAGCTAAAATTATTCCTGTTCAGAAACCAAATGGTGACTTTCGACCCATTGGTATTCTGCCTTTTCTTTCTAAGGTTTTCGAACGCGTCATGCATCGACAGATAAATAGTTTTGTTCATAACAACTCCCTGATAAGCCCGCATCAGTCGGGATTCAGAACAAGCAGGAGCTGTATCACAGCGCTATTAAGCGTTTCAGATGATATTAGAAGAAATATGGATAAGGACCATGTAACGTTCCTCACACTCTTGGACCACTCGAAGGCATTTGACTCAGTTGACCATACTTTACTATGCTTAAAACTTAAAACGCTTTTCAATTTCTCAGCTCCAGCCTTGGAGCTAGTAAATATGTATCTTCTTGAGAGTTATCAAGCAGTAAGCGTCGGTAGCTCCATGTCAAACTTTCTAAGTGTAGCCAAGGGAGTCCCCCAAGGATCTATATTTGGACCCTTATTATTCGTTCTATATATATATGACCTGCCTGAAATTCTTAAATATAGTAAAGTGAACGTTTATGCATATGACGTTCAAGTATATTTAGGCGGGCCCTCAGCCTGCATTAATAACTGCGTACGAAATTTAAATTCCGATCTATGTCTCATAAATAAATGGGCTAGTGATAACGGGCTAGTCTTAAACCCAAGTAAGTCTAAATGCATCGCTATTTATAAAAAAACCATTAACATAGATCAGTACCCCAAAATAGCACTGAACAATGCTCCGATAAACTTTGTCGACACGGCAAAAAATCTTGGTATCATTTTTAACAGAACATTAACTTGGAATAATCACATCCTTCCTACAATATACATATTTCCGAATATGCTCATAAGATATACAATATAACATTCGACAATCTGCTTAAATTTAGATACATTTCACTCCTTCATAGAATAGTGTTGTTTAAGGAGCCTACCTATCTATACGAAAGACTTCAGCTAGCACGGTCCGTCCGATCATCTCAACTACTGCATACAAGATATGGCTCCCGAATTTCTGAGCGTCAATTTTTTGTTATAACAGTACGTCTCCGGAATGTTTTGCTTTTGGAGATCAGAAGCCTTTCTAACATAATGCACTTCAAAAGGAAACTATTGAGTCATCTAGCTTAACATGTTGAAACACTTTTGAAAATCCTTCACTCTTTACTTTTCTCTTCTCCTTTCAAATCTAATATCTTTCTCTCTATAATTAAACACATTTAATATTATGTTATTTTAACACCAAACACTGTAAATAAAACTTATGGTTGTTGTGTTTGGAATTTATAAATAAATAAATAAATAAAAAAAATTTAAGTAACTTCCCGATAAGCTACAAGCTTGAAACTTGGAATATAGTTCAGAACCCGATGACAATGTAATAATAAGGAAAGAAACTCAGATAGGTGGAGATTTGGTTCATATTTGGAACACATAATCTCATTTTATTTCATATCATTTATTTATTTGAGTCTATGGTTACAACGACCTTACAGACTAGATAACAATATTGACTTAGAACTAAAGACTTAATATCTTAAAATATATTTACAAACTAATGGTAATGAGATAAGAGCTTTGATAAAAATAAGAATCTAGGCATCGCAAAGTCTAAATCAAGATTATCATAGATTTTATTACACTCAGTTAAAGCCCTCATTATAGGCAAATTATAATAGTGGTATTTAGTTATTTTTATATGGAAGGGTAAGTTAGATCTTAACATCCTACTAAGTACATTGAATTTTAGGAACCCAAGAAGATCCGGAGAATCAAAGAAGCCACTATGAACGTCAAAAATGAACATAAGAGAATGAATATTCCTTCTGCAAGCTAGAGATTTTACATCAATAAGCATACACCGGTCTAGGTAAAATGTGATAGGCTCATTAAAATGAAATGGCTGCAAAGCAAACCTAATGAAACACCTTTGTACTCTTTCCAATGTGAGGGAGTGTGAGGCATAGATCGGGTTCCAAATTATGGACGCATATTCCAATTTAGACGACACTAAGGAATTAAAGAACATATTCCTTGTATAAGGATCTTTAAAACCTTTAGCATATATCTTTACAAAAGCTAAGTTAGAGTAGGCCCTAGGGATAATGTAGTTGACATGGTTAACGAAAGAATAACCTCAGTCAAAAAGCACACCGAGATCTAGAAATTCAGTTACTGCACTGAGTTCAGTACTTAAGAGTGAGTATGCGGAGGGAAATCGCATTATTGATTTCGAAAATGTCATGTGGTAACATTTGTTGATGTTAAGAGCCATTTTGTGTCTTATACTCCACTCAGCAAGCTCATTTAGGTCGCATTAAAGAGCAAGAATATCGGATGGACACGATATTGTACTAAAAAGCTTCAGATCATCAACATATAACATATATTTTGAATGACTAAAACATTCACCAATATCATTTATAAATAACAAAAAAAAAAACAATATAGGACCAAGAATACTACCCTAAGGTACACCAGAAATGGCCAGGAAAGGAAATTCTTTTAGAGATATACGACTTAAGCCACGTTAGAAAATCAGAATGAAACCCTAAATTTTGGAGTTTTTTCAGTAAGATATTATGTGGGACAGTATCAAAAGCTTTTGCAAAATCTGTATAAATTGTATCGACTTGATATGCATTTTTAAATGCTGAGACACAGTACTCTGAAAATGTTGCTAAATTAGTGACTGTTGAGCGCCCAGAAACAAAACCATGTTGGTATGGGCTTAAAGTTCTTTTAATAGCAAAACATATTTTTTTTTTGACCACCTTTTCTAGCAGTCTTGAGCATTTGAAATAGGCCTGTCATTTTTAGCATCATTTTTATTTCCCGGTTTAAAGATTGGCGTGATAAAGGCAATTTTCCACCGATCAATAAAAACACCCGTGGAAGAGAAAGATAAAAAATAAAACATAAAGGCGCCCATAGAGACCAGCTGCATTTCTTTAGTAAGAAAGAAGATAACCTATCTTAATCTCGTTTGAATGATGATTTCAAGGCGGAGATGCTATTGATAACGTCAAGTATCATACATGAATAGAAAACGACCTATGCAAAAAATCGCCACTACGTGGCGCAAGGATTGAGATATTAAAAAAAATCGTACTTGTGGTCCAATTTGGCTCATATTTGGAACAAATATTACATACAGTCCGGTAGAAATGACATCAAAATACTTTGGAGTTCGAGGATGGACAAGCATACGTGGCGCAGAATCGATTAAAGTCTTCACGCGTCCAACGCTTTTAATTAATTGTCTGATCAACGCCCTAGCTTGATGACGAGTGCGATTACTAGTACCTAGCATCTATCTAACTATTTTCTAGCTCTTAGTATTATTATTGCTTCATTTAAGTATTGTTTTCAATAAAATCGTTAACCTTAAAATTTTTTTATTATTTTTTTAACCAAAACAACAAATTTTGTTGTAATATCGGCCTACTGATTTGTAAGATCGCGAGTTTGAATCGAGCTCAAGGCCTAACAATAATTATTTTATCATTATTATTGTTATAATATATTTTTCTTAATTGAAAAAATTTTAAATTAGAATAGAAGAAAGAAAAAATTTAGACAACTGCCAAAGCTCGTTGTATAGATCCATTTCGGGAACTGCTATATTCCTTCATCGGCAACGTTTAGGCGCCGCTGCTATAACCACCCAGCCAATTTTTTCTTTCTTCTATTCTAATTTAAAATGTTTTCAATTAGGAAAAAATATATTATAACAATAATAATGATAAAATAATTATTGTTAGGCCTTGAGCTCGATTCAAACTCGCGATCTTACAAAACAACAAATTATATATTGACTGTTACAGAACACCCACAGCTTCGGGAAGACTATTTAACTTTTATTCAAAACATGAGTACCGCAAAATGGTTCATCAGACGGGTACGTACAATAAGCGACAGAATGTATCACAAGAAGAATATTACACCAATGATCCTGCCAATATCTAACAAAACTCTTAAGACATACTCCTTACACTACAGGGCTTTCTATATATTTTTTGTCACCCTATGCAGTGCAGTGTCTACAGACTTGCATTTGGTGTACGCATGTTTTGTTGTGGAGAGCAGTTTTTCATCCATGTTTGATATTACGTACACATTTATGAGCCTTTCAAGGGTTTTGAGACGAAATAATGACATCAGTTGGTATTTAGTCCCATTACCAATCACGGAATCATATAAGCGCAGCTAATAGTTTGATGATGATGGGTGTATGTTTGCAATTACAAGTAGCCAGTCCCTTCCAATCAAACTTTAAGATTTCCTAACGCCATTTAGTCGCTGTGACGAAATCAAAAGTATATAAATATTTACGAACCCTTATTTTTTTTTTGTTGATTTTCCGACAGGGTGGAAAAACGATGTATATTGGAACGATTTTCCGTCATCGCTCGACAAATTTGGTTTCGAGACAAACCAGTTTCGGCGTTGTGCCATCATCAGTGTCGATTTTAATTCAGATCTGTTTTACTCATCGACTTGTGTGGCTGACTGTGGCAGGTAAAAGTCAGAAATTCTTGTCGTTTGACTCAGCTTTGGCGCATTTATTGTTTTATATACACAAAAATCCATTTTGACCATGCCTGCTCATGTACCTACGAACTATATATACAAGACAAACGACAACAACAGATCAGCACGAAAGTCGGCACTCTTGATGGCACAACGCCTTTATTTAATTGTGTGATCAACGCCCTAGATTGATGAGGAGTGTGATGACTAGTACCTAGGACCTACCTAATTATTTTCTAGCTGTTAGTATTATTATTACTTCATGTAAGTATTGTTTTCAATAAAACCGTTTAGCTTAAACAATTTTTTTTTATTATTTTATTTTCAAGTTTTTAGTCTTTATTTAATTGCGTATTATTTCTCAATCTATTTGGTTCATT
The DNA here is from genome assembly GCF_040869045.1 of Eurosta solidaginis. NCBI lineage: Eukaryota > Metazoa > Arthropoda > Insecta > Diptera > Tephritidae > Eurosta > Eurosta solidaginis. Next base: position 39,407,211 of record NC_090321.1, on the reverse strand, counting down.
TAGTGACTCATTACTGCAAGGACTTTCCTGACAATTTGTTACAATCTAATTCCTCAATACATAATCCTTCCAAAGACTTTACTCAACTCTGCGAAACGTATACTTGTCCCGCCTCCAACTCCAAGATATTTTGATGTCATTTCTACCGGACTGTATGTAATACTTGTTCCAAATATGAGCCAAATCGGACCACAAATACGATTTTTGTGACTATCTCGCTCCACATAGCGGCAATTTTTTTCTTATTATTGCATTGTCATCGGGTTCTGTACTATATTCCAGGTTTCGAGCTTTTAGCTTATCGGGAAGTTACTTAAATTTCAATTACAAAATTCGTGCCAGCCATCCAACCAGCCAGCCTGTCAAGTCAACCTAAATAAAACCGTTTAATTAGAAAATATTCAATGTGAGGGTGGGTGCTGCCCTTAAAAATCTACTGTTACTAATTAAAGCGCCCGCCGTCGTGTGGTTGTAGCATTTTCTTCCTACCACACAGAAGGTCCTGGGTTCACGCCCCGTGTAATATTCTCGAAACAAATTTGTTCAATCATATATGGTACTAGCAGACCCGGCAGACGTTGTTCTGCCCTAAATTTTGTATATCTGCATATATTTTAATAAGTTTTTTCCGTCTAACTCTGCCCTACCCCTGTACACTTTTTCCTAATCTTTGTATTCACTCCTCCATCCGTATTTTTCACTTTATCTATCTCCATCTTCGTCTCATTCTATCTCTTTCTCATTCTCCTTCTCTCTTTTCTCTTCTCTCAAGTTATTCTCATTCTTCTTCATATCTTATTGCCAGTCCCAGAGGGTGGTATGTATTTTGTTCCAGTCCCATTCCGAGTGTCAGTCTCAGTCCCAGTCTACTTCCCGGAAAAAAGCATTGTAAATATTAATATAGGCAAATTTATATACCAAATTTGAGGCAAATCGAACAGGACGTATGCAAATAGGTATGTGGGTATTATTAATTCATGTATTTATTTCGGCTTCGCATGCATATTTATCAGTTTTGCCATGTTGATGCGACTAAATCGAATATCACAATGAAAATTACTTAAAAGCTCTCAGCAACAGCTTTCATTTGATATCCATATTGTAAAAACACATTCTAGGGGTGCCCGGGTCCACGTTTTGGCCATATTGTATATCCACATTCTGGGGGTGCCCGGATCCACGTTTTGGCCTATATCTCGAGACCCTAGTCACCAATAGGTATGAAAACTACCCTGTACTAAAGCACTCATCAACAGCTTTCATCTGATATCCATATTGTATATCCACATTCTGGGGGTATCCGGGTCCATGTTTTGGCCTATATCTCGAGACCCTAGTCACCAATAGGTATGAAAACTACCCTGTACTAAAGCACTTATCAACAGCTTTCATTTGATATCCATATTGTAAAAACACATTCTAGGGGTGCCCGGGTCCACGTTTTGGCCTATATATCGAGACCCTAGTCACCAATATGTATGAAAACTACCCTGTACTAAAGCACTCATCAGCTGCTTTCATTTGATATCCATATTGTATATCCACATTCTAGGGGTGCCCGGGTCCACGTTTTGGCCTATATCTCGAGACTCTAGTCACCAATAGGTATGAAAACTACCCTGTGCTAAAGCACTCATCAACAGCTTTCATCTGATATCCATATTGTATATCCACATTCTGGGGGTGCCCGGATCCACGTTTTGGCCTATATCTCGAGAACCTAGTCACCAATAGGTATGAAAACTACCCTGTACTAAATCACTCATCAACAGCTTTCATCTGATATCCATATTGTATTTCCACATTCTGGGGTATCCGGGTCCATGTTTTGGCCTATATCTCGAGACCCTAGTCACCAATAAGTATGAAAACTACCCTGTACTAAAGCACTCATCAACAGCTTTCATCTGATATCCATATTGTATAAACACATTCGAGGGGTGCCTGGGTCCACGTTTTGGCCTATATCTTGAGACCCTAGTCACCAATAGGTTTGAAAATTACCCTGTAGTAAAGCACTTATCAACAGCTTTCATTTGATATCCATATTGTACAAACACATTCTAGGGGTGCCGGGGTCCACGTTTTGGCCTATATCTCGAGACCCCAGTCACCAATAGATGTGAAAACTACCCTGTGCTAAAGCACTCATCAGCAACTTTCGTTTGATATCCATATTGTATAAACACATTCCAGGGTTGCCCGGGTCCACTTTTTTTTCATACATATTACATACATATTTATTTAGAATGTGTGGGTGGACATGTAAGACTGAGTCTTTTAAAGTACAATACGAAATTGGAAATTCAAAAAAAAAAAAACAAAATTTTAAATCTTAGGTCTATTACAATTCGCAAGTAACTTACAACATAAACGTAGTATTTTAAATTAAAAACTGATTTAATATTAATATTATATTTGTAATTTTAAAGTTAGAATTTGAAAAAATTAGTAAAAGGAAAAATAGAGGAATGAAATATGCATAGAGCAAGTCAGATCGCAATCACTTTCACACTGTAGAAATAAAATAATTGTGAATTACCCTTCTGTAGTTACAACTACCCATAACAGCTTTGACATCTTCTGGAATTGAATTCCAGAGCCTAGCAGCATTAACGAAGAAAAGCCGTGAAGAGGACAGGTATTTATATTTAGGGATTATCAGAGTTTGATGCCTTCTGGATCTTGTTAGTATTAATTTAACGTAAAGGTATTCCGGAGCTTTATATTCTAAGAGCTTATACATGAACGTACAATTTCTAGCAGCAAGATAGTTGGAAATAGTACACCCCAGAATTTTGGTCTTCCATGCCATAATGTGGTCATATCTCTTGAGTCCGTAGACGTAACGCGTAACATTGTTAAACGCTTGCTATATACAAGCCCAGAATATATGATGTGGGGTAGAATTAGTTGAAGTGCCAGTTTCTTACTTGTCTCAAGAGGCGTAAATGAAGCGGACATTCGTAATCTACGTAGAGCAATATACACTTTGCTTACAACTTTGTTTATATGGTGTGAGCAAGTCATTGTAGAGTTTACAACAAATCCCAAATTTTTAACCTTTCCAGTTATTACTAAATCAGTGTTACCAATATACAACTTTGGGCCCTATATCTCTTTTTGTACTATATCTCGAGACCCTAGCCACCAATATGTATCCTGGTCCACTTGCCGAAAGAAAAATTATCCGACATTTTATTCTAGATATAACGCTACCTACATACCAAATTTCAGGCAAATCGAGCCATATATACGATAGTTTAGAATAAATCGGTCCGTGGTCTACTTCCCGGAAAAAAGCTCTTTACAAACACTCTCCGGGTTCCTACTGAGTTATCCTAAAAATTTGAATAAAATCGGCGTGGTAGTTTCGGAGTCCCTAAGCCTCATACAAACATACATACATACATCCTATTTTATATACATATATAGATAATTCATTGCATTTTTATTACTCATATATAAGTGTGGCCTAGGGCTCGGAAATACTTCTTGATATAACTTTTGAAAGGCCGAAAATAAAAATAAAAACAACAACAAATATGGAACGGAGAGCACACCATAACAACCAACACCCAGTAAATATTTACAGACGTGTTAAAGATAAATACGACATAGAAACCAACAAGTGTACAAAACGTTATCGCCAAAATACACAACAATTCACAAAGCTGTCTCAATCCATAAAGTTTCTAGTGAGATGCAGAAAAAGTGGTGTCATACCCAAATTCATTAGCAATGCTACCAAGAACATCTCGTACATTTTAAAATGCAACACCAACAATTAAAAATATCAGAGAAAATAACCACCTCAATAGAAACGTACTTGGCTACTGTTCAGAAAAAACTAATAAATCTTATTATTAAAATTAAACATGATCTACAAAAACAAAAAGGAAGAGAGGTAAATAAATTAAACAATAGATTACAAATAAAGCTTAACGCGGAGGATTCTAAGGTATTTTTCGATAGTGAAAAGTGTTGTCTCAAAACCTCAGAGCCAAAATTAGAAAATTACAAATAAACAAATTTGAGAGGCTCAAAGACAAACAAACCTAATTACTTAACATACAAAATGTACCCGAGTGGTTTCACAATACCACAAATATTAGCATACCGACGGATGTGCAGTGGATTCTCTCCTGGGACCGAAATACTCCATACCAACAACTAATAAAAAATGTCCCTTATTTAAGCTTATCGCAGACGGCGAAGACTTTATACAGACGATCAAAGACAAAGAGCAATAAGAGATTGAGAGGAACAATTTGCCTACATTAATACGGGACGACCTCAATAGAACAAACATTAGCGTGCATGATAAATATGTTTTAGATACCTTACAAACGACAAAGAAATTCTTCAAAAAACATAACCAGCTCTTAGTTCTCAATTCAGACAAAGGAAACGTAACAGTTGTAATGGAAAAATCCGATTACGATCGAAAATTGCAAACATTAGTTAACGATATTTCCTCACACCGTGTTTTAAAACGTGATCCCACTAATAAATTGCAAGATAGGAATAACGAGATCGTAGAAAAACTGTTTAAAAACCAAATGATAGATGTAAAAGAAAAATATAACTTAATGAGCAGAACGGCCAATGCGCCCAGATTGTGTGGACTACCAAAGATCCACAAAGAAGGAATTCCATTTAGACCTATATGTTCGTCCATTAATTCTCCGTCGTATAATTTGTGTAAATACGCGATTGAGTTCAAGAATAGGATTACAAATACATATATTTATGACGATGAGAGTCTGGTATCGTTTGATGTTGTTTCCCTGCTCCCTAGTATCCCAGTAGATCATGCCATAGAGACCATATTGTCTACCAAATAAAACTCCAAACAACCCTTACCAAAGAGCTATTTTTAAGTGTTGTACGCTTCTGTATAAAAATAACAGATACTTTAAGTACAAAAACAAAGTTTACGAACAACGATCGGGTATGCCCATGGGTTCACCAGCATCACCGGTAATAGCAGACATAGTAATGGAGGAATTACTAATGAAATTTGAGGAAGAATCACAGCACAAACCTCGTCTGCTCACAAAGTACTGACGATTTATTCGCTATTGTGAAAACCGATTCCACTGAAGAAATGCTGGGCCTCTTGAGCTCATTACATAACTCAATAAAATTCACAACTGAGACGGAAAATAATGGAATGTAGCCGTTTCTGGACACGGTAGTAATAATAAATAACAAGCACCTAATCTTTGACTGGTATAAAAAGCCTACGCCTTCCGGGAAGTTAATAATTTTTAACTCGAAACATGATAGGAGTATAATAATAAACACTGCCAAAAATTTTATCAGGCGAGTTCTCTCTATCAGCGATAGAATATATCACCCGAAAAATATAAGCATAATCAAAAAAATACTTCAAAACAACGGGTTTCCGATCCACCTTATTAATGGTTATATCCACCAATTTTACGCTACGAATAAAAACAAAGAACAAAACACAAATAAAATATATAAGGCTGCCGTATTTGTACTTGGTTTGTCTAACCAAATAAAACATTCAAACATGTATGACAAGGAAAAATTTCAAATCGCATCCCAGTATAAGAATACTCTACAACAAATATACAGCAATAAAAAAAGCAAAATCGAAAAATACGAGAAATCCGACGTAATATACAAAATGAAATGTAATGGCGACGGGTACCACTTATGCAACAAAGTATATGTGGGTACTACTAAATCAAAACTAAAGACAAGGATTTCCGCTTACAAATCGAACATCAAAAATCGCGACCACTCTAACTACAACAGAACGGCTTTATAGCATCATTGCAAGACCACGGGACACTATTCGGACTTAGAGAATGTTACAATATTGCAAAAAGAAAAACAATATTCCAAGCGGTACCGTCTCGAAATGCTACATATTATCAATACACCTAATGACATACGCATGAATTTTAAGAGCGACACCAAAGACTGATCGAAGAATAAAGATGTTGCAGGGACGAAAAATAGTGTGAAGCACGATTCACAAAACCTCTAGCAGGTCACATTCATCACTTACCATAGCAGAATTTGTTAACTACCACTGTCTGTATTTGTTATTTAATAATTATTTGTACTCTTTTTATTCAGCTAGGTTGGGTTAGGTTAGGGTGGCTGCCCGAGGGCACACTTAGGCCAGTACTATTAGGCCCATTGTGATGCCACGAAAAACACCGTTACCTTTCCTCTTCGAACCATTTTGAGGACCTGATGAAAGCTACCAAGTCCTTGACGTCATGCTCCACAACTAGGCTCAGATTATCAAGAAATGGAGCTCCCAGAAAGCGCTGCCGTACTCCGCTTAGTGCTGGGCAATTGCAAATGGGTGAACCATCGTTTCCTCCTCTTCATCCTTTTTACAACTCCTACAGCAACGACGATAAGGCGCTCCCAACCTTTCTGCATGCCTACCTATGAGGCAATGACCCGTTAGTACCCCCACAAGTGTGGAAATTGTATCCCTTCTTAGGTTGTACACGTGACGGGATCTTTTAGGATCCAATTTAGGCCAGGTTTCTTTCGAAGTTCGACACCCCGGTGTTTGTAACCATCTTTCTTCGGCTTGACGGTAGATGTGCTCTTTTAGCATTAGCTTGCATGTTGACAGGGGCATACCTAAGCGTTCTTGTCCAGGAAGAACCTGCCTGGTTGTACTCTGCCTAGAGAGTTCATCTGCAATTCAGTTTCCCTCGATATTCCTATGTCCTGGGACCCATGTGAGGTGTACACGGTTCTGTTGAGCCATCTCTTGAAGAGATCGGCGACAGTTTAGTGCTAGTTCAGAATTGAACGAGTGGGAGCCCAGAGATTTTATGACAGCTTGGCTGTCGCTGAAGATAAAAATTTCTTTGCTGACATTGTATGTCCCTATGCTAGCTGCGGCTTCCATTATGGCTGCAAAATCTGCCTGGATTACACTGCAGTGGTCGGTAGTCTGAATGAGAGCTGGAGGTCAAGGTCCCTTGAGTATACTCCACCTCCAACTCTATCGTTTAGCTTGGAGCCGTCCGTGTATATGGAAATGCTGTTGCTCATAGCAAGGCACTTATCCGACTCCGTCCAGTCATCCTTGCTGGGTATGTTTATATTAAAGTTGGTTTCCGCAACTGTTGTGGTCGCACAACGATCCGTGCTAGGAGGAAGAAAACTGTATTTGTTTAGTATACTTGAGTGTCCTGTGGTATTTTTGTTCCAACACGGCAACTCCCTTAGACGCAGGGCTGACGTTGCCGCTGCTCGATGACCAGCTAGCTCCAATGGAAGGATGTCAAGAATGGCCTGAAGAGCTCCGCTAGGCGTTGTTCTCAGAGCCCCGCTTATGCTTATCATGCTGGATCTGTGAACTTTACCCAACAAGTTTAGGTTTGACGCCTTGCTCAAGGCTGACCACCATACGACTACCCCATACAGCAGTATGGGTCTTATAATCGCGGTATAAATCCATCTGCATATGTTGGGGGTGAGTCCCCATTTTTTTCCAATGGCTCTTTTACACGTATATAATGCAATGTACGCTTTCTTTTGTCGCTGAATAACGTTGTCCTTCCAGTTCAGCTTTTTGTCTAAAACTACGCCTAGAAATATGGCTTTATCTGCTAGGCTTAGGCGCACCCCATTTAGTTCTGGTAGGTTTAACGATGGTATTTTGTATCGTTTGGATAACAGTAGTAGAAGGTCAAACAATCGTTTATAGTTGATCACCTCAAAATAAAATTATAATAAAATTTAAGTTATTAACAGAATAATTTAATTCAGAGTAAAGAGCATGATCACCTACTTCGTAAATCCTGTAGAGAACAGTTCAACAGAGCCAAATTCTTTAATAATGGGTCGCAATGGCTAGAATACAAGGACAAACTAAGGACGCAAAAAAAGTCCTGAGACATGCGAAGAGAACTTCATAGAGAAATTTCTGCACGGTGCGTGCTTTTTAAGACGCAAACAGCTATTAGCTTTCTGCGGAGACTGAATGGTACCTGGACCAGCACAGAAGGGAAAACCCTAGAGCTGCTCCTGGACACACATTTCCCGGGAAATATGACCAACGCACCGGAAGTACCTGTAGCAAACCAATCTGTGAATATACCCATCACTGAGGAGAGGGTGAGGTGGGCAGTTAAAAGTTTTAAACCTTTTAAGGCTGCTGGACCAGACGGGATTGTCCCCGCTCAACTTATCTACTCTTTGGAGTTATCAGCTAACTGGCTGCGGCACATATATACCGTTGTTTGGCTCTGAGCTATATTCCGTGTGCATGGAGGAGCGACACGGTCATATTCATTCCTAAGGCAGGCAAAGCCTCTCACTATGAGCCGAAGGACTACAGACCTATCAGTCTTTCATCCTTGGTACTCAAGACCCTAGAGAGAATAGTTAGCGATTTTCTCACTACAAGCGATATAGGAACCTCATTTCGGGATATCAACACGCGTACAACAAAGGTAAATCTGCGGAGACTGCGCTGCACAGCCTAGTCTCTACTATAGAAACATCCTTGTTCGGAAAGATTTATTGTCTTGTGGCCTTCCTAGACATTGAAGGAGCATTCAACAATATAAGTCCAGACGCCGTTAACAATGCTCTAACTGATCTGGACGTAAATAGACCCCTAGTGGGACTGATTGATCAACTGCTCAGGGGAAGGAAAGTGCTTTCCTCACTTGGGAAGTTTGATATAACACGATTTGTCGTAAAGGGGCACGCCCCAGGGTGGTGTCCTTTCCCCTCTACTATGGAACCTAACGATAAACTCACTATTAAGAGATACTAGTTGGGGGAGCGGGAAGGTTGGCGCATATGCTGATGACCTAGCGATTGTCTACAGAAGCAAGTTCCCTCAAACTTTATGCGACTTGATGCAGGTAGCATTGCGAGAGGTTTCCCTGTAGGCTTCCCGATGTGGACTCAGCGTCAATTCCGATAAAGTAGAGCTTGTCTTATATCCCTGGCCCTTGGCCGAGCCGGAATGTTCTCCCAGTCGACGACCTCGATAATCGCCACGGGATAGACTTGTCCCAGCTTGCGGCTTCTGCCTTGTACAGCGCAACAGACTTTGCGTCCTCGCGAGCGAGTACCTCGATTTGGCCCTGGTACCATCCTGCATCAGAACCTCGCGGCGGACTACCCGGAGACTCCATCATCACGTAGAGAACGGCGTTACCGATTCCATTCGGGACGGCCACCGGTCTTTGGGGATTGCACCACGGTCATTCCCTCGGTCCAGGATTCCTATAAGGATCCGCCCTTGGCTACCTGGGCAAAGCTGAGTTTTGCTACCGTGGGGTGATTTTGGTGCCTTTTCGGCGGTGGTTTAATATCCTCATCGGACTTTTGACGCTTATATGGGGTTGCGCTTTCTACATTTGTTGGCAGAGAACCCCGAAAATTCGGCAGTAGAGCTAGCGCCCTTTCCAACGAATTCCTGGCGCTCTCTGACAGCGTTTCCAGCGGAACGCCCTCATACTTTGACAGGACTTTTGCAGCCCTTCTCTTTTTCCTGTGGAACGATCCCTTATGGGACTCTTCTTGAGAAGGGTTGCGACCCGTAGTTGCCCTCGCGGTCGTACCTCCGGATGTTGTCTCCTTTATTGCTCCTTTCTCCTTTGGCTCAGTGTGACCAGATCGTGGGAACCCTGTCACAGCCGTGGGGAGAACAGCCGCCGTATCGGCATCAGACTGGCGCCCAGCATCAGCAGGCGCGTCAGTGTTCGCCGTTGCCAGCGCAACTACCCTCGCTGCCATACTGGTACTTGCCCCCGTCAGTCACCTAAGACCGTTTTGACTGAGGTTGCCCTCTTGTCGTCCATGGAGAGCCGACCCGTCATTTCCAACGCAGTCACTCCTCCGGTTGAAGTAGCTGTTGCGGCCCAGTTTTCCCTTGGCTCGGAATGGCTAGGTCTAGAGACCTCTGCCACAGCCGTGGGAGAAATGGTTGCCGTTCCGGCGCTTGGTCGGTGTCCGGCAACAGCAAGCGCGTCAGGGTTCGCCGTTGCCAGCGCAACTCTCTTCGCCGCCATACTAGTGCTGACCCCCACCAAGCCGCTCTTCTCTTTAGCTTTGGTAGCCCTCTCAAATTCACTAGGGCGTATGGATACCATTGGTGTTGTCCTTCTCCTTGTGGACGAGGACGAAGTTTCTTTTTTGTTTTGTTTTTTATTCATCTTGTTCGTACGATCCCTTGCTAGACGAGGCCAGCTTAGGGTTAACTTATTGAAAGGGGGAAAAGTGTCGTCCACCGCGGCAGAGCCCCTTACCGCGGTAAGACCATTTCTACTCTCTGAGGCGGCCCGGTGTCAGAGAGGCTCCGTACAAATACAGCCAGATTAACCTCCCGGCTGCAAACCATCCAATGGGCACGGTGCCGCATAACACCCTGGATTGGGAGGGGGAAGATCTTGGTCATCGCTCACACTAGGACTAGGCCACCGCAGTCATGGAGATCCATATGTACCTGCATCCTACTGGGTGGCATAGTCCCGTCGTAAGAGACTAAGCCCTCGCATCGCGGCAAGATGTCTGTCCTGCGCGAGAGTTTTATTCAGCTAATGTGTTCAGAATTTTAACTTTTACACTCTAAAACTACAATCCATGTATTTTGTGTGCTGAAATTATGTTAAAAATTGTGTTAAAGTTTTTGGTGTGGTGGAAGTGACCTACTAGAATTTTGTTACGCTCCACTGCTTTCCACCGAAGTTTGCGCCTGCAACATCTTTATTCTTTAGTCAGTCTTTGGCGACACCGACAACATCGCTCACGCATACAGGCATTTGGTAATGAAGAGAAGCTAGCAACAATAATACTGAGGGTGTCCAATAAGTTAATATATATGTTGTTGTTAGCAGATATTTTGTTTATTATTACTGTTTAATATTTGTGTTCATCTTTGTTTTCTGTTTATGGTATAATTCATTGCATTTTTATTACTCATATATATGTGTGGCCTAGAGCTCGGAAATACTTCTTAATACAATCAATCAAAAAAAGTTTTTCTAACCGGGGTCGCCCCTCGGCAGTTATTTGGCAAGCACTTCGAGTGTATTTCTCGCGCCAGGCATTAATTATAATTTTTTTTTCTTTTTAATTTTTTATGGTTCATGCGTCAAGCGTAATACAAATTCTAAATCAGTTAAACAAATATCTTTTGATCTACCAAAATAACAAATTCAAGTTTGTTATGTTTATTCCAGCTAAATGAAATTAGCGCGTATATTCTAGTTATTCTTTTTCAAAGGAAATTTTAATTTTACTTAATTGTTCGTTTCTATATTTGTACAGTTGAATTGTGGCATTAATTTCACATGGGTTAAGTGACACGTGTACAATATGACCGTATTTTTAACCAAACAACAAGTTATATATTGACTGGTACAGAACTGGAACAACAACAACCCACCGCTTCGGGAAGACTAATTAACTTTTATTCAAAACATGAAAAAAGTAATAAATATCGCCCAACAGTCAACTGTTCATTGCTCACCTGATCCCTCCAATTTAGTAGTGAGTGCCCTCTTTCTCTGCTTTTATAAGTGGGTTTCGCACAAGTTGGACGGCTGAGCATAATGTGACTTGAAGATTCCACCCCTTTACACTGTACAATTAAGATAACTGCGGCTCTGTAGGATATTTATTCGCACTCCAATTCACATGGATAGCGGAATTTTAGTATACCCTAACCGTTTTGCGGAGTGCTTAAGCCAACAACAGGCAAGAAATACCTCACTACCTAGAAAAGGTAGGTGGGATGATCCATCGCTTGCTTAGATGTCTGTAAGCCCAGCTATACAGAAACATAGAACGGAATTCCAATATCACCACCGGCAGTGGAGTTCGCAAGCTTCAGCTCTTGACAATCTTGGTATATATTAAAAGGAGAAAAAGGGCAGGCTAATAATTCAAGAGACTTTAGGAGAGATATGAGAACTTTTACAAAACTTTTGCCATGAAAATGTCTTCGACCTTTGACCTTAGCACATAGTCTGAGGTTTGATATGATAAGTTACTAGTAGAGATATGAGTTTATTTAAAATTTTACACTCCTTCGATTGTTGAAGAATATCCCTTAACAAAATAGGATAAGCCTAACTGTATGCAAAGATACTTTACTAAAAATTGCACACTGTTAGGCGCATAAGAAGATTGAAAATAATTTTTCGCATTCGAGCTTTTTGTTTCTAAGATTCAAGAGAAAGTTGAAACTATTTTTACCAATAAAAGCAATTCTTTACAGTTTTCAGCGATAGTTAAATTTCTTTGTGAGACGCCTTTCACCCGGTTAAGCTTTAGGGCCGCTATAATTAAAAAATTTAAGCTACAACTTTCAGTGCATTTCAGCAAACTTCTCGCTTCATACTGAGTGTAAAATCTGATTGATTCAATATAAGTGAAAAAAATGTTTTCAGTTTTGTTCAACTCGCGGATTTACTTCAGATTTACGCACCAGTTCTTATTTGCCTCGAATGCATTCCAAGAGTGCGAGTATAATGCATTATCAGGAAGAATGAAGCAAAAACAACAAAAATGTACCTAACTAAGTATATCCGCTTTTTAAGCATTCCAATAGCATTACGAGGGAATTCAAAATAAATCCAAATAAGTTAAAAACAGGCGAAAACACAGAAGGATGTACTCCATACTTCGACTAAGCCGCTTTTTTCGACCAGTTCCACACACACATACACAAACAAAAACAAGTAAGGAAGGCTAAGTTTAGCAAAATGAACCTAGGGTAACCCTGGAATGTGTTTGTATGACATGCGTTTCAAATGGAAGGTATTAAAGAGTATTTTAAGAGGGAGTGGGCCATAGTTCTATAGGTGGACGCCATTAAACGATATCGCCATAAAGGTGGACCAGGGCTGACTCTAGAATTTGTTTGTACGATATGGGTATCAAATGAAAGGTGTTAATGAGTATTTTAAAAGGGAGTGCGCCATAGTTCTATAGGTGGACGCGTTTTCGAGATATCGCCATAAAGGTGGACCAGGGGGGATTCTATAATGTGTTTGTACGACGGTATCAAATTAAAGGTACTAATGAGGGTTTTAAAAGGGAGTGGCCCTTAGTTGTATACGTGAAGGCGTTTTCGAGATATCGACCAAGATGTGGACCAGGGTGATCCAGAACATCATCTGTCGCGTACCGCTAATTTATTTATATATGTAATACCATGGACAGTATTCCTGCCAAGATTCCAAGTAAAACACATGTACTATTACAAGACTTTAAACATATTCTTTATTCGTTGTGGGTATTTACACAGCCTAGTCACGGATAATTATAATTTGAGGCAAAACTCACTCGGACTTGTTGTTGTTCCCACATCTCGTACTACCCATTATAATAACTTTTTTACTATCGTATCTTGTAAAGCTTTCAATACGCTACCTGCGTCTATACGTGTCATTAGAAATATGCGTGAATTTTTAAAACAAATCAAATCATTTTTATTAGAGCAGTCACACGACGACATCAAAACTTTGCTGAACCCTGCCACTTAGTAATTTAATTTCAACATTGTTATTTTCTATTGTTATACATTTTATTTTACATTTTGTAACTTTAATTTCAACTTATTAACTATTTTCACCCCACACACATTTGTGTATATTCATTAATTTTTTTGAGATGGCATTCAAAACTAAAGTTTTAGATAACTTTACAGAATGCCTTACTTTTCTTTCAATTTCAATGTATTAATTTAAGTGGCAATTTTATATATGTAAACATGTAAAAAATTATTTTGATTTGAAAGAAAATGAATAAATCTAATCTAATCTAATCACGTAAAAGATAACGATACTTCTCTTAGACGTAGTTTTTAAAAAACAATCGTATATATTTTAGCAAACAAAAAAGTTACTACTGAAAAACACCCACCACTGACAAGCTGGTAATGGTAGCTGAGAAAACTGAGAATGAGAATGTTCTCTCTTTACGATTGTGGGAGACTGAGAGCAAAATTAAAATGACGTACGTCTCACAGACGTACGTTATCTCACTAGGGTTAAGTTTAGAAACTTCATTTTCTCTAACTTATATCAAACATAATCGGAACTAAATGGAATTGAAATAAGTGATACTCAGAAAAAAGGGGATCAATGTGAGTTTTCTCTATTCTATTACAAACACAATCGGAACGAAATGGAATTGAAATAAATGATACTCAAAAAAGGGGGCGAATGTGAGGTTTCTCTATCCTATCTCAAACATGAGCGGAACGAAATAGAATTGGAATAGATTCAGAAAAAGAGGATATTTACACAGAAAATCAGTGTGATTTACGTATTACACTCATCGAAATAATAAAGTAAATTTTTATATTTCCTGAACCATGCCGAATCACCCGAACTCGTTCAATGCCTATTTGAAACTAAATTTAAAAAAACCTAGCACCACCCTTATCCCAGGTGTTGTGTTACATGTGTCGATAGATGACTAGTCAGAAGATGGCCAATTGATTTGTTGTTCTTGAACGGTCTACTTCTAGTCCTAAGCAAGGTCGGTTATATACATAAGTGGCTTCTCAACATATACCGGTTCGGCATCGGACAAAAACAACTCGCCGAGGGGCACTTATCGATTTCAGTCAGGAGACGATCTGTAGTACTTACGGAAATACCATCCACAATACGCACAGTATCCACAGTGTACAGGAATAGCAAAAAATAGAAGAAAAGATGGAAGGACGTATAAGACCTAAAAGTCATCAGAGGGTGCTGAATATGCTTGAAAAGATTCATAGTGGCGAGACCGCAAGCGTTTCGCAGGACGCCCCTTATTACAGATCAGTATTGGAGGAGTACGAAAGCTCGCAATTGGAGCACTCGCCATCTCAAAACAACAAACAAGCACACACGGCAGGGAATGTTTCTCAAAAGAGAAACAGATCAGGCCAGATCAACAGCGGTTCAGAAAAAACCAATAAAGTGCGGACGGAAATAAAAAACTAGAGACATTTCAATGAGGTTTCGAGGGATCACCTGTTATTTGACATTGCCGATGCCAAAGCCCTTTGCTAGCAACCATCCAATAGAACTGGGTGAAGATCGAAATCAAGCTGTCGAGGCTTGCCATGCGGGAACCGACCGGAGCACACACGGTTTTTGATTCTTTCACAGGCTCACCAAGTGCGCTGATGAGATCTCACTGGAATTCCTGCTAAGTTATATAGCACAAAAACTGGGGCAGATATTTCGAAAAGACCGCACATAAAGCAAAACCCACCCCTATATTCCTTTATTTCCGCTAGGTTTCCAGTCTGGGAGGAAGTTCTCCATCTGACCCTCTCAACCGAATAGAGTCAGGCAGTGGTCGCATATTAGAGGTTGCTGCTCTCTTCTTGTTGGCGGATATGATTGGGTTGTATATGGCGGATTGTGAATATATGAAGGCCAAACATAGTTCGACTCAAACGAAACTATTTTAAGAACAGTTGTCGAAATACCCTACACAAATCATTTTAAGATCAAAAAGTCGAAAAATCGTTCTAATTTACAAAAAATATCCATCTTTACGGAAAATAGACAAAACAATGAATTCGCAAGTAAAAAAATGTGGTCAGGTTAGGTTGAACTGGCTACTCTCTGGGGAACTAGAATGTACAGAATGTGTCCATAGTGCCGGCAGAAGTGACAGTGACCAAATTGAAAAACCCTATCAAAAAAATTAGCTATGTTGTATAATAACTCCGCCCTCTTGGAAAATAACCAAAGCTCTCTAGGCCCTATGCTACTTTCCCTTCTAGATCTGATACGTCTGTAAGTCCTTATAGCTGGAGTATTTGCCTGGATACGCTTCAATTAATTAAAACATCTATTATCTCCCATTTAAAGACGTTGTTGAAAGCCCTATCCATGTTCAAGAAGACTCCTAACGATTACTCCTAATATAGCAAGGACCTTTCTGTGCTTTTAACCACCCTTTGCAGCGCTTTGTCTAACGACTTGCTTTTGGTGTATGCATGTTGTGCAATGGAGAAGACATATCTATTAGCCTGTCAAAATATTGGGCCTGAAGCCTTTCCGGTACATAAGACTGGTCTTCTCTGCTTTTGATAGGAAAACGACAAGTTCAGTTCTTGAAGATTGGGGTACTTGATTAAGTATTATGCGCTCGTCGAATGTTATTTAAAGCCATTCCATTTGTAACATGGTAGGGAATGACCCATGTGGGCCCGCCTATTTAAAGTTATGGGAATTCTGCGCCACTTGTTCAATCTTGGTATGAGTCATCAACCCGATACTACCCGCTCCAAGGTCGAAGAGTCTTCACTACCACATGACCATTCCCCGTTTTCTTTCTTTATTAGTCTCCTTCGATCCTCAATTTTTCCAGATCCTTATACTACACTCAAAATCATATTGTGGAATTAATATTTTCCTCAACCTTTGAGAATTTTCATTTCACTGTTTATTGGGTATCTATTCGATGATTGCGCTCAGTTGCATACTCGTTTACAAAGTGTAGTAACTTCTGTTGGCAGCTGATTCAAAGAGGCGTTAAGTGGAATTTGTCCCATTTTTATACTTTTTTTTGCTCTACTTGACTTGTGTTGTTTATAATCCGCATTTTCGTTAAGTTTTTCCCCTGCTTTAGTTTTCGTTTATTTCGCTTGGCCACTCAATAGCATATTTTAAAAATTGTAGCTGTCTCTAATGTTAATCCAGCTGTTTCGACTTACAACCATGCCCTCGCCCCTCTACACTTTTTCCTAATATTTGTATTCACTCCTCCCTCCGTATTTTTCGCTTCATCTATCTCCATCTTCGTCTTATTCTATCTCTTTCTCAGTCTCCTACTCTCTTTTCTCTTCTCTCAAGTTTTTCTCATTCTTCTTCATATCTTATTGCCAGTCCCAGAGGGTGGTATGTATTTTGTTCCAGTCCCATTCTGAGTCTCAGTCCCAGTCCTAGTCTTAATCCCAGTCCCAGTCAGTATCTGGTCTACTTCCCGGAAAAAACATCGTAAATACTAATATAGGCAAATTTATATACCAATTTTCAGGCAAATCCAATAGGACATATGTAAATAGGAATGTGAGTATTATTAATTCATGTCTTTATTTCGACTTCGCATGCATATTTATCAGTTTTGCCAGCTTGATGCGACTAAATCGGGTCCACGTTTTGGCCTATATTTCGAGACCCTGTGCGTCGATTCTGAATTTTCTTTGCTACAAACCTCACGGAGCCCCCCCCCCCCCCCCTCCCAACCGGGGTCACCCCTCGGCAGTCATTCCGATCAGTTCGAGTGTATTTCTGTCATGAAAATCTTATCAGAGAAAACTCATCTGCCTTGTATCAACTTCCGTTTCGAATCGGCATAAAACATATAAGTCCCGTCCGCCAATTTGTAGGGAGAATCAGAGGGGCGCAAGACTCAAACTCGAAAAGAAATTCGCCCTAATCTTCTCGGAGATAAATCGCGCCAAGCATGAGTTATTATTTTTTTTTCTTTTCAAATTTGTATGGTTCATGCGTCAAGCGTAATGCAAATTCAAAATCAGTTAAACAAATAGCTTTTGGTCTACCAAAATAACAAACTCAAGTTTGTTATGTTTTTATTCCAACTAAATGAAATTAGCGCGTATATTCTAGTTATTCTTTTTCAAAGGAAATTTTAATTTTATTTGATTGCTCGTTTCTATATTTGTACAGTTGAATTGTGGTATTAAGTTCACATAGGTTAAGTGACACGTGTACAATACGGCCGTATTTTTAGCCAAAACAACGAATTATATATTGACTGGTACAGAACACCCACAGCTTCGGAATACTAATTAACTTTTATTCAAAACATGAAAAAAGTAATAAATACCGCCAAAAGCTTCCTAAAAGGGGTACGGTCGCCCCTCGGCAGTGATTTGGCATACACTCTAAGCGTATTTCTACTATGAAAAGCTTTTCAGTGAAAATGCATCTGCCTTGCAACAACTTCCGTATCGAATGGGCATAAATATGCAGGTCACGTCCGCCAATTTGTGTGGAAAATCAAAAGGGCGCAAGACGCAAACTCGAAGAGAAGTTCGGCCTAAATCTTCTCGGAGATAAAACGCGCCTACCATTAATCATTATACCTTTCATGAAAATGAAATGATATATTAATTTCGTCACGAAACCCAAAATTGTAAGTCCTTAAAGGAAAATAGATAGACCCACCATTAAGTATACCGAAATAATCAGGTTGAAGAGCTGAGTTGATTTAGCCATATCCGTCTGTCCGTCTGTCTGTTTGTATGCAAACTAGTCCCTCAATTTTTGAGATATCTTGATAAAATTTGGTGAGCGGGTGTATTTGGGTGTCCAATTTGACATTTGTCGGAACGGGCCGGATCGGACCGCTATAGCATATATCCTCCATACAACCGATTTTTCAGAAAAAGAGGATTTTTGTAATATCTTACTCAATTATCAGATTGAAGCTACAAACTTCACCATATACTTTCGTATATTGCCCATATTGTTGCCTGAAAAAATTGATGAGATCGGTCGTATATATAGTATATATCCCCCACAACCGATTGTTCACATAAGAAACTTTTCGTAATTACTGCCCTATTTTAAGAGCTATAGCTTCAAATTTCAACGAATGCTTACGTATATAGCATATATTGTTGTCTGAAAAAATCATAGAGGTCGGTGGTATATATATTATATACTTCATATAAACTGTCGTTTTTGCCCCTTTTTTATGGATGGAAGCTTCAAAATTCATCAAATTTCATCAAATAGTTACGTTCACTTCATATATTTTTGAAATACGTGATTCGTAGTCATAGTTTTTACATGCAGACCACAAAAAACGTGAAACTTTGCATCCTCACACAAAGTACCTACCTATTTTTATACTCAGTTGAGCAGAGCTCACAGAGTATATTAAGTTTGATTGGATAACGGTTGGTTGTACATATATAAAGGAATCGAGATAGATATAGACTTCCATATATCAAAATAATCAGGATCGAAAAAAAATTTGATTGAGCCATGTCCGTCCGTCCGTCCGTCCGTCCGTCCGTCCGTCCGTTAACACGATAACTTGAGTAAATTTTGAGGTATCTTGATGAAATTTGGTATGTAGGTTCCTGAGCACTCATCTCAGATCGCTATTTAAAATGAACGATATCGGACTATAACCACGCCCACTTTTTCGATATCGAAAATTTCGAAAAACCGAAAAAATGCGATAATTCATTGCCAAAGGCGGTTAAAGCGATGAAACTTGGTAGATAGGTTGACGTTATGACGCAGAATAGAAAACTAGTAAGATTTTGGACAATGGGTGTGGCACCGCCCACTTTTACAAGAAGGTAATTTAAAAGTTTTGCAAGCTGTAATTTGGCAGTCGTTGAAGATATCATGATGAAATTTGGCAGGAACGTTACTACTATTACTATATATGTCCTAAATAAAAATTAGCAAAATTGGATGAAGAACACGCCCACTTTTTAAAAAAATTTTTTTTTAAATTCAAATTTTAACAAAAAAGTTAATATCTTTACTGTATATAAGTAAATTAAGTCAAAATTCAACTCCAGTAATGATATGATGCAGCAAAATCCAAAAATAAAAGAAAATTTCAAAATGGGAGTGGCTCCGCCCATTTTCATTTAGTTTGTCTAGAATACTTTTAATGCCATAAGTCGAACAAAAATTTACCAATCCTTCTCAAATTTTATAGGAGCATAGATTCTGTGACGGTAACTGTTCTCTGTGAAAATGGGCGAAATCGGTGGAAGCCACGCCCAGTTTTTATACACAGTCCACCGTCTGTCCTTCCGCTCGGCCGTTAACACAATAACTTGAGCAAAAACCGATATATCTTTACTAAACTTTGCCCACGTACTTATCTGAACTCACTTTATCTTGGTATAAAAAATGGCCGACATCCGACCATAACCACGCCCACTTTATCGATATCGAAAATTACGAAAAATGAAAAAAATGCCATAATTCTATACCAACTACGAAAAAAGGGATGAAACATGGTAACTGGATTGGTTTATTGACGCAAAATATAACTTTGGAAAAAACTTTGTAAAATGGGTGTGACACCTACCATATTAAGTAGAAGAAAATGAAAAAGTTCTACAAGGCGAAATCAACAGCCCTTGGAATCTTGGCAGGAATACTGTTAGTGGTATTGCATATATAAATAAATTAGCAGTACCCGACAGATGATTTTCTGGATCACCTGGTCCACATTTTGGTCGATATCGCGAGAACGCCTTCACATATACATCTAAGGGCCACTCGCTTTTAAAACCCTCATTAATACTTTTAATTTGATATCCATATCGTACAAACACATTCTAGAATCACCCTGACCCACCCTAATGGCGATATCTCGAAAAGGCGTCCACCTATAGACCTAATGCCCACTCCCTCTTAAAATGCTCAGTAACACCTTTCGTTTGATACCCATATCGTACAAACGTTCTAGAGTCACCCCTGGCCCACCCTAATGGCGATATCTCGAAAAGGCGACCACCTATATACCTAATGTCCACTCCCTCTTAAAATGCTCAGTAACACCTTTCGTTTGATACCCATATCGTACAAACATTCTAGAGTCACCCCTGGCCCACCCTAATGGCGATATCTCGAAAAGGCGTCCACCTATAGACCTAATGCCCACTTCCTCTTAAAATGCTCAGTAACACCTTTCGTTTGATACCCATATCGTACAAACATTCTAGAGTCACCCCTGGCCCACCCTAATGGCGATATCTCGAAAAGGCGTCCACATATAGACCTAATGCCCACTCCCTCTTAAAATGCTCAGTAACACCTTTCGTTTGATACCCATATCGTACAAACATTGTAGAGTCACCCTTGGTCCACCTTAATGGCGATATCTCGAAAAGGCGTCCACCTATAGAACTAAGGATTACTCCCTTTTAAAATACTCATTACCACCTTTCATTTGATACCCATATCGTACAAACACATTCTAGAGTCACCCTGGCCCACCCTAATGGCGATATCTCGAAAAGGCGTCCACCTATAGACCTAATGCCCACTCCCTCTTAAAATGCTCAGTAGCACCTTTCGTTTGATACCCATATCGTACAAACATTCTAGAGTCACCCCTGGCCCACCCTAATGGCGATATCTCGAAAAGGCGTCCACCTATAGACCTAATGCCCACTCCCTCTTAAAATGCTCAGTAACACCTTTCGTTTGATATCCATATCGTACAAACATTCTAGAGTCACCCTTGGTCCACCTTTATGGCGATATCTCGAAAAGGCGTCCACCTATAGAACTAAGGATTACTCCCTTTTAAAATACTCATTACCACCTTTCATTTGATACCCATATCGTACAAAAACATTCTAGAGTCACCCCTTTCCCACCGTAATGGCGATATCTCGAAAAGGCGTCCACCTATAGACCTAATGCCCACTCCCTCTTAAAATGCTCAGTAACACCTTTCGTTTGATACCCATATCGTACAAACATTCTAGAGTCACCCCTGGCTCACCCTAATGGCGATATCTCGAAAAGGCGTCCACCTATAGACCTAATGCCCACTCCATCTTAAAATGATCAGTAACACCTTTCGTTTGATACCCATATCGTACAAACACATTCTAGAGTCACCCCTGGCCCACCCTAATTACGATACCTCGAAAAGGCGTCCACCTATAGACCTCATGCCCACTTCCTCTTAAAATGCTCAGTAGCACCTTTCGTTTGATACCCATATCGTACAAACATTCTAGAGTCACCATTGGTCCACCTTTATGGCGATATCTCGAAAAGGCGTCCACCTATAGAACTAAGGATTACTCCCTTTTAAAATACTCATTACCATCTTTCATTTGATACCCATATCATACAAACACATTCTAGAGTCACCCCTGGCCCACCCTAATGGCGACATTTCGAAAAGGCGTGCACCTATAGACCTAATGCCCACTCCCTCTTAAAATGCTCAGTAACACCTTTCATTTGATTCCCATATCGTAAAACTAGAGACACCCCTGGTGCACCTTTATGGCGATATCTCGAAACGGCGTCCACCTATGGAACTAAGGATCACTGCTTTTCAAAATATTCATTAACAGCTTTCATTTGATACCCATATCGTACAAACATATTCTAGAGTCACCCCTGGTCCACCTTTATGGCGATTTCTTGAAAAGGCGTTCACCTATAGAACTAAAGCCCATTCCCTTTTAAAATACTCATTATCACCTTTCGTTTGATACCCATATCGTACAAACACATTCTAGAGTCAGCCCTAGTCCACCTTTATGGCGATATCCCTAAATGGCGTCCATCCATAGAACTATGACCTACTCTCTCTTAAAATACTCTTTAATACCTTCCATTTGATACACATGTCATACAACCACATTCCAGGGTTACCCTAGGTTCATTTTCCTACATGGTGATTTTCCTTATTTTGTCTCCATAGCTCTCAACTGAGTATGTAATGTTCGGTTACACCCGAACTTAGCCTTCCTTACTTGTTTATTTTATATTTATCTTAAAAATCGTTTAGGTATGTAGATCTGTTCACTAGATATTTCTTATATTATATATCCGATTATTCGGAGATTACGAACGGGATAAGATTATTGGTCAGCCCCATTCATGAAAGGTATGAAGTCTTCGGCATAGCCGAAGACAGTCCCGTCCTTACTTGTTTTTATACCCAGTTGAGCAGAGCTCACAGAGTATAATAACTTTGATTGGATAACGGTTGGTTGTACAGGTATAAAGGAATCGACATAGATATAGACCTCCATATATCAAAATCATCAGTATCGAAAAAAATTGACTGAGCCATGTCCGTCCGTCCGGCCGTCGTACCGTTAACACGATAACTTGAGTAAATTTTGAGGTATCTTGATGAAATTTGGTACGTATGTTTTTGGGCACTCATCTCAGATC
Source organism: Eurosta solidaginis (assembly GCF_040869045.1). Lineage (NCBI taxonomy): Eukaryota > Metazoa > Arthropoda > Insecta > Diptera > Tephritidae > Eurosta > Eurosta solidaginis. Next base: position 39,384,286 of record NC_090321.1, on the reverse strand, counting down.
GCTATTTAAAATGAACGAAATCGGATTATAACCACGCATATTTTTTCGATATCGAAAATTTCGAAAAACACAGAAAGTGCGATAATTCATTACCAAATACGGATTAAGCGAAGAAACTTGGTAGGTGGGTTGAACTTATGACGCAAAATAGAAAGTTAGTAAAACTTTGGACAATGGGCGTGGCACCGCCCACTTTTGAAAGAAGGTAATTTAAAAGTTTTGCAAGCTGTAATTTGGCAGTCGTTGAATATATCATAATGAAATTTGGCAGGAACGTTACTCCTACTACTATATGTATGCTTAATAAAAATTAGCAAAATTTGAGAACGACCACGCCCAATTAAAAAAAATTTTTTTTTATGTCAAATTTTAACAAAAAATTCAATAACTTTACAGTATATAAGTAAATTATGTCAACATTCGACTCCAGTAATGATATGGTGCAATAAAATACAAAAATAAAAGAAAATTTCAAAATGGGCGTGGCTCCGCCCTTTTTCATTTAATTTGTTTAGGATACTTTTAATGCCATAAGTCGAACAAAAATTTACTAATCCGTGTGAAATTTGTTAAGGGCTTAGATTCTAGGACGATAACTTGTTTCTGTGAAAAAGCGCGAAATCGATTGAAGCCACGCCCAGTTTTTATACACAGTCCACCGTCTGTCCTTCCGCACGATAACTTGAGCAAAAATCGATATATCTTTACAAACTCAGTTCACTTTGTATTGGTATAAAAATGGCCGAAATCCGACTATGACCACGCCCACTTTTTCGATTTCGAAAATTACGAAAAATGCCATAATTCTATACCAAATACGAAAAAAGGGATGAAACATGGTAATTGAATTGGTTTATTGACGCAAAATATAACTTTAGAAAAAAACTTTGTAAATTGGGTGTGACACCTTTATTAAGTAGAAGAAAATGAAAAAGTTATGCAGGGCGAAATCAAAAGCCCTTGGAATTATGGCGGGAATACTGTTCGTGGTATTACATATATAAATAAACTAGCCTTTACCCGCGGCCCCATCCGCAAGGAGAAAATGAAATATATGGGTTATACACGTTAGCCTGCTTATCAAGTTATCTGTTTAAAATTTTGTTTCTGTGTAATGCATTTTATATTTGTAATTGAGTAAAAAAGAACTAAATGAGCTGATAATCTGATAGGATCCCCAAATGATCCCGAAATTATCCATAAAAAGCAACGAAATGACCCCGACGCTATCGCGGACGGATTCCTAAAACCATCCAGAAATGCCCCCAAAGGGTCTTCAAAAGTTCCCGGAATAGACCCAAAAAACCCCGAAATGACAACGACACGATTCTAGACTTATCCAGAGAGCCACACAGAAATGATCCCTGAAGGGTACCAAAATGATCCCGAAATAGTCCCGAAAAAGTTCCGAAATGAACCCGATGGGACCCACTACGTATAGCGAAAACCATACAGAAATGATTTCAGAAGGGTCCCAAAATGATCCCGAAATAGTCCACAAATAACCCCGATGAGATTCCGCACGGAAGGTCCCAACACTATTCCGAAAAAGTAACAAAAAAGTCTCGAAATGACTCCTATGGCATCCCGAACGAATCCAAAAATGACCCCTGAAGGGTCCCCAAATCACCCCGATGGATCAGGCAAACCATCCCAATTCCAGAAGGGTCCCCAAATGATCCCGAAATAATACAGAAAAATGAAATGACGCCTAAAGGTCTCCAAATGATCCCGAAATAGTCCGGAAAAAGTGCCGAAATTACCCTGATGAGTTCCCGTACAGATACCAAAATCCATCCAGAAGTGATGCCGGAATGGTCCCCAAATGATCCCATATTAGCCCTGAAAAAGTTCCGAAATGACCCACACGGGCTCCCGGACGGATCCCGAAAACCATCAAAAAATGATCCCGAAATAGTCCCGAAGAAGTCCAGAAATGACACTGACGGGATCTCGACCAGATCCGTAAATGACCCTGACGGGATCACGGACAGATCCCGAAATCCATCCAGGAAATATCTTGGAAGGGTTCCAAAATGATCCTGAAATAGTCTCGGAAAAGTACAGAAATTACCCTGATGGGATCTCGGACGGATCCTGAAAACCATGCTTAAATGATCCCGAAAAAGTCCCGAAATGAACCTGACGGGATCCCGTACGGATCCCGAAAACCATCCAGAAATGATGCCGGTAGGTACGAAAATTATCCCGAAATAGTCCCGAAATGACCACGACGGGATCACGGACGGATCCAAAAACCAAGCAGAAATGATGCCGGTAGGTACCCCAAATGATCCCTAAATAGTCCAGAAATTACGCTGACGGAATCCGAGACGGATCCCGAAAACGGGTTCCCGTACAGATCCCGAAATCCATTCAGAAGTGATGCCGGAAGGGTCCCCAAATGTTCCCGTATTAGCCCTGAAAAAGTTCCAAAATGACCCACACGGGCTCCCGGACGGATCCCAAAAACCATTCAAAAATTATCCCGAAATAGTCCCGAAGAAGCCCCGAAATAACCCTGACGGGATCTCGAACGGATCCCTAAATGACCCTAACGGGATAGGGACAGATCCCGAAATCCATCCAGGAATGATCTTGGAAGGGTCCAAAATGATCCTGAAATAGTCTCAGAAAAGTCCAGAAATTACCCTGACGGGATCTCGGACGGATCCTGAAAACCTTGCTTAAATGATCCCGAAAAAGTGCCGAAATTAACCTGACGGGATCCCGTACGGATCCCGAAACCCAATCAGAACTGATGCCGGTAGGTACCCCAAATGATCCCTAAATAGTCCAGAAATTACGCTGACGGAATCCGAGACGGATCCCGAAAACGGGTTCCCGTACAGATCCCAAAATCCATCCAGAAATGATGCCGGAAGAGACCCCAAATAATCCTGCAAAAGTCCCGAAACGACCCAAACAGGATTCCGGACGAATACCGAAAACCATCCAGAAATGATGCCGGTGGTTACCCCAAAATGATCCCGATATAGTCCCGAAATGACCCTGAAGGGATCCCCGAGGGATCCCGGAAACTATCCAGAAATGATGTCCGAAAGGTTCCCAAATGATCCCCAAATAGTCCCGAAATGACCCTGACGAGATCCCGGACGGATCCCGAAAACCATCCAGAAATGATGGCGAAAGGGTCCCCAAATGATACCGTATTAGTCGCAAAAATCTCGAAATGACCCCGACGGGATCCCGGACGAATCCCGAAAACCATCCAGGAATGATGCCAAAAGGGACCCCAAATGATCCCGAAAAAGTCCCGAAATGCCCCCGATGGGATCCCGATCGGATACCGAAAACCATCCAGAAATGGTGCCGGAAAGCTCCTTAAAAAGATCACCTAATAGTCTCGAAATGACGCCGACGGGATCCCGGACGGATACCGTAAACCATCCATAAATGATGTCGAAAGGGTCCCCAAATGATCCTGTATTAGTCCAGAAAAAGTACCGAAATGACACCGAAAACCATCTAGAAATGATGCCGGAAGGTACCCCAAATGATGCCGAAATAGTCCCGAAATGACATCGACGGGATCCCGGACGGATCCCGAAAACTGTACAGAAATGATGCCGGAAAAGACCACAAATAATCCCTCAAAAGTCCCGAAACGACCCAAACAGAATTCCGGACGGATTCCGAAAACCAGCCAGAAATGAAGCCGGAAGGGACCCCAAATGGTCCCGAAAAAGTCCCGAAATGACCCCGACGGGATCCCGGACGTATACAGAAAACCATCCAGAAATGATGCCGATAGGTACCCCAAATTATCCCGAAATGACCCCGTAGGCTCCCTAAAACTATCCAGAAATGATGACGGAAAGGTCCCCAAATTATCCCCTCATAGTCCAGAAATGACGCTGACGGAATCCCGGACATATCCCGAAAACCATCCAGAAATGATGCCGAAAGGATCCCCAAATAATCCCCTATTAGTCGCGTCTCGATCTGTATGTGCCAGATACCAAAAACTATTGATTTAGGATAAAATTTATATTGAGTTGTAACAATTTATAGATGGGTGATAAAGGGGGGGGGCGGAGGGTGTCACTGCTCACTTTGTAAGCCCTCGACTTATTTGACCCCTTGAGTCTGTGATATTGGTGAAGGCCAGTATACGTAAAGTTATAATGTGTAAAAATTATTAAAAAGTAATTGCTCGAAGGGGTCGGGGGCACCCACCTCTCTTTCCATGTTCGAAAAAAATTTCGCTAGTAGACTACTGTCTGTGTCCCAAATTTCATCAAAATCCGTGTAGCCATTTTGGCGTGATTCAGTCACAAAGACGAAAAAATACTATAATTAAATTATAACTGTTCCTAGGGGGCGGGGACCGTCCCCCCTTTCAAAAAAATATAGCTAGACGATCCTTCTAGACTATTGGCTATATGCGTGCCAAATTTCATCCAAATCGGTTTAGCCGTTCTTGCGTGATTGAGTCACAAAGACAAACGTCTGGACAAATATACAAACATACAAACATCCAAACTTTCCCATTTATAATATATATTCGAATAGCGGTACCCGACAGATGATCTTCTGGGTCACCCTGGTCCACATTTTGGTCGATACCTCGAAAACGCCTTCACATATACAACTACCACCACTCCCTTTTAAAACCCTCATTAATACCTTTAATTTGATACCCATATCGTACAAACACAATATAGAGTCACCCCTGGACCACATTTATGGCGACCACTCGAAAAGGCGTCCACCGATGGAACTAAGGCCCACTCCCTTTTCAAGTACTCATTAACACCTTTCGTTTGATACCCATATTTTACAAACGCATTCTAGAGTCACCCCTGGTCCACCTTTATGGCGATATCTCGAAAAGGCGTCCACCTCCCTTTTAAAATACTCATTATCACCTTTCGTTTGATACCCATATTGTACAAACGCATTCTAGAGTCAACCCTGGTTCACCTTAGAACGATATCTCAAAAAGGCTCGTTTGATACCCATATTTTACAAACGCATTCTAGAGTCACCCCTGGTCCACCTTTATGGCGACCACTCGAAAAGGCGTCCACCGATGGAACTAAGGCCCACTCCCTTTTCAAGTACTCATTAACACCTTTCGTTTGATACCCATATTGTACAAACGCATTTTAGAGTCACCCCTGGTCCACCTTTATGGCGATATCTCGAAAAGGCGTCCACCTCCCTTTTAAAATACTCATTATCACCCTTCGTTTGATACCTGGTCCACCTTTATTGCGATATCTCGAAAAGGCTTCCACCTATGGAACTAAGGATTACTCCCTCTTAAAATACTCTTTAATACCTTCCATTTGATACACATGGCATACAAACACATTCCAAGGTTACCCTAGGTTAATTTTCCTACATGGTGATTTTCCCTTATTTTGTCTCCATAGCTCTCAGCTGAGCATGTAATGTTCGGTTACACCCGAACTTAGCCTTCCTTACTTGTTATACTCAGTTGAGCACAGCTCACAGAGTATATTAAGTTTGATTGGATAACGGTTGGTTGTACAGGTATAAAGGAATCGAGATAAATATAGACTTCCAAGAAGACAAGAAAAGAGCAAGGACAAAAACAATAGCTAAGTGGCAAGGACGGTGGGAGGCCTCGAGTAAAGGGCGTTGGACTTTCACACTAGTTTGGAACGTAGCTCAATGGAATGAGCGGAAGCACTGCGAACTGAACTACCATCTCACGCAGATAATGAGTGGACATGGTGGTTTCAAAGAGTATTTGTGGAAGCGTAGGATAGAGGAAGATCCTCATTGCCCAATGTGTACCACAGAGTTAGAAAACGCAGAACACGTCATGTTCTACTGCCCCCGTTTCCACGAAGAAAGACTCACCTTGCATGGAGTCTTTGGGGAGGAACCTACCACGAGAAATTTAGATACCCATATCGTACAAACACATTCTAGAGTCACCCCTGGTCCACCTTTAAGGCGATATTTCGAAACGGCATCCACCAATAGAACTAAGGCCCACTCCCTTTTAAAATACTCATTAACACCTTTCATTTGATACCCATATTGTACAAACGCATTTTAGAGTCTCCCCTGGTCCACCTTTATGGCGATATCTCGAAAAGGCGACTTATACAACTACCACCACTCCCTTTTAAAACCCTCATTAATACCTTTAATTTGATACCCATATCGTACAAACAAATTCTAGGGTCACCCCTGGTCCACCTTTATGGCGATATCTCGAAACGGCGTCCGCCTATGGAACTAAGGATCACTCCCTTTTAAAATACTCATTAACACCTTTCATTTGATACCCATATCGTACAAACAAATTCTAGAGTCACCCCTGGTCCACCTTTATGGCGATATCTTGAAAAGGTGTCCACCTATAGAACTAAGGCCCACGCCCTTTTAAAATACTTGTTAACACCTTTCATTTGATACCCATATCGTACAAACAAATTCTAGATTCACCCCTGGTCCACCTTTATGGCGATATCTCGAAAAGGCGTCCACCTATGGAAATAAGCCCTACGCCCTTTTAAAATAATCATTAACACCTTTCATTTGATACCCAATATCGTACAAACAAATTCTAGAGTCATCCCTGGTCCACCTTTATGGCGATATCTTGAAAAGGCGTCCACCTATAGAACTAAGGCCCACGCCCTTTTAAAATACTCATTAACACCTTTCACTTGATGCTCATATAGTACAAACAAATTCTAGAGTCACCCCTGGTCCACCTTTATGGCGATATCTCGAAAAGGCGTCCACATATAGAACTAAGGCCCACGCCCTCTTAAAATACTCATTAACACCTTTCATTTGATACTCATATCGTACAAACATATTCTAGAGTCACCCCTGGTCCACGTTTATGGCGATATCTCGAAAAGGCGTCCACATATAGAACTAAGGCCCACTCCTTTTTAAAATACTCATTAGCACCTTTCATTTGATACCCATATCGTACAAAAAAATTCTAGAGTCACCCCTGGCCCACCTTTATGACGATATCTCGAAAAGGCATCCACCTATAGAACTAAGGCTCACTCCCTTTTAAAATACTCATTAACACCTCTCATTTGATACCCATATCGTACAAACGCATTCTAGAGTCACCCCTGGTCCATCTTTATGGCGATATCTCGAAAAGGCGTCCACATATAGAACTAAGGCCCACACCCTCTTAAAATACCCAATAACACCTTTCATTTGATACTCATATCGTACAAACAAATTCTAGAGTCACCCCTGGCCCACCTTTATGACGATATCTCGAAAAGGCATCCACCTATAGAACTAAGGCCCACGCCCTTTTAAAATACTCATTAACACCTTTCACTTGATGCTCATATAGTACAAACAAATTCTAGAGTCACCCCTGGTCCACCTTTATGGCGATATCTCGAAAAGGCGTCCACATATAGAACTAAGGCCCACACCCTCTTAAAATACCCAATAACACCTTTCATTTGATACTCATATCGTACAAACAAATTCTAGAGTCACCCCTGGCCCACCTTTATGACGATATCTCGAAAAGGCATCCACCTATAGAACTAAGGCCCACGCCCTTTTAAAATACTCATTAACACCTCTCATTTGATACCCATATCGTACAAACATATTCTAGAGTCACCCCTGGTCCACGTTTATGGCGATATCTCGAAAAGGCGTCCACATATAGAACTAAGGCCCACTCCTTTTTAAAATACTCATTAGCACCTTTCATTTGATACCCATATCGTACAAAAAAATTCTAGAGTCACCCCTGGCCCACCTTTATGACGATATCTCGAAAAGGCATCCACCTATAGAACTAAGACCCACGCCCTTTTAAAATACTCATTAACACCTTTCACTTGATGCTCATATAGTACAAACAAATTCTAGAGTCACCCCTGGTCCACCTTTATGGCGATATCTCGAAAAGGCGTCCACATATAGAACTAAGGCCCACGCCCTCTTAAAATACTCATTAACACCTTTCATTTGATACTCATATCGTACAAACATATTCTAGAGTCACCCCTGGTCCACGTTTATGGCGATATCCCGAAAAGGTGTCCACCCATAAAACTAAGGCCCACTCCCTTTTAAAACACTTATTCACACCTTTCGTTTGATACCCGTATTGTACAAACGCATTCTAGAGTCAACCCTGGTCCACTTTTATAACGATATTCCGAAAAGGCGTCCACCTATAGAACTAAGCCCACTCCCTTTTAAAATACTCATTAACACCTTTCATTTGATACCCATATAGTACAAACAAATACTAGAGTCACCCCTGGTCCACCTTTATGGCGATATCTCGAAAAGGCGTCCACATATAGAGCTAAGGCCCACACCCTCTTAAAATACCCAATAACACATTTCATTTGATACTCATATCGTACAAACAAATTCTAGAGTCACCCCTGGTCCATCTTTATGGCGATATCTCGAAAAGGCGTCCACATATAGAACTAAGGCCCACTCCTTTTTAAAAGACTCATTAGCACCTTTCATTTGATACTCATATCGTACAAAATAAATTCTAGAGTCACCCCTGGTCCACCTTTATGGCGATATATCGAAAAGGCGTCCACCTATAGAACTTGGGCCCACTCCCTTTTAAAATTATCATTAACATATTTCATTTTACACCCATATCGTATAAACAAATTCTAGAGTCAGGCCTGGTCCACCTTTATGGCGATATCCCTAAATGGAGTCCATCTATAGAACTATGGCCCACTTCCTCTTGAAATACTCTTTAATTCCTTCCATTTGATACACATGTCATACAAACACATTCCAGTGTTACCCTAGGTTCTTTTTACAACATGGTGATTTTCCCTTACTTTGTCTCCACAGCTCTCAACTGAGTATGTAATGTTCGGTTACACCCGAACTTAGCCTTCCTTGTTTTTTTTTTACTTTTTAATTGTTTATGGTTCATGCGTCAAGCGGAATACAAATTCTAAATCAGTTAAACAAATATCTTTTGATCTACCAAAATAACAAACTCAAGTTTGTTATGTTTATTCCAGCTAAATGAAATTAGCGCGTATATTCTAGTTATTCTTTTTCAAAGGAAATTTTAATTTTACTTAATTGCTCGTTTCTATATTTGTACAGTTGAATTGTGGTACTAATTTCACGTAGGTTAAGTGACACGTGTATAAAATGACCATATTTCTAACCAAAACAACAAGTTATATATTGACTGGTACAGAACACCCACAGCTTCGGGAAGACTAATTAACTTTTATTCAAAACATGAAAATAGTAATAAATATGGCCCAACAGTCAACTGTTCATTGCTCACCTGATCCCTCCAATTTAATAGTGACTGCCCTCTTTCTCTGCTTCTATAAGTGGGTTTCGCACAAGTTGGACGGCTGAGCATAAAGTGACTTGATGATTCCACCCCTTTACACTCTATACAATTAAAATAACTGCGGCTCTGCAGGAAATTTATTCGCACTCCAATTCACATGGATAGCTGAATTTTAGTATACCCTAACCGTTTTGCGGAGTGCTTGGAGCCACCAACAGGCATTTCTTGCCTACCTACCACTACCTAGAAAAGGTAGGTGGGATTATCCATTGCCTGCTTAGATGTCTGTAAGCCCAGCCATACAAAAACATAGAACGGAATTCCAATATCACCACCGGCAGTTCAGTTCGCAAGCTTCAGCTTTGATATCTGCTTGACAATCTTGATAAATATTGTAACGAATTTACTGCAAATCCTCTTATTCGCAACTTTCTACTAACGTTCGTATCGCTAAATTGTTGAATAAATAACTCCAATATTTAATAATGCAAAATGGCCTTTATTAAAGTACGTCACAATAACACTGATATTTCACAACAAATAGCTTGCTTAAATGAAACTGATTTTTAAAATAATACTGCTATTGCTCGGTAGATATAGTCTTAAATCCAACTGATTGTCGCGCCTCTACTGTATCTGCCTTTTATAGTGTTTGGTTTCCTCGTTGACATTTCTTGGCGGTTCTGTTTTATAATCTACTAGTTGGTTATCTGCTATAAGTTTCTCAGCTATAACTACAGATGCACAATTTGTATAGCTTTTCTCACAGCTTATGCGCGTGTGTTTGTGAGCGACACTTCTACAATTATAATTGCATACTTTCGGGAGCATCTCAGATATATGCATGTTGTTTGTGCGTTGCTTCTCCGCTGCGTGTACGTACATATGTGTAATGATTCAATTATTGATGTGAGTACCAGTCACTGCTTAGCATCGGCTTAGAGATGATGGTATCCCTTAATGCTGCTAATATTCATTACACTGGCCTCCACCTAAGTCTGATCCTCCCGATCAGACAAATCTCTCGATCTAAACGCTGCTAGCCTCTCCAATTGAACCATACTTCTATTTTGTGGTTTCCCAATTGTTTGTATGCGGTAGATGACATCATGACATCACTGGTCAACTTCACAACTCTGTACGGGCCTTTCCAACTGCACCAAAATTAGGTTGGAACACCTTTCCGCCGGCGAGGGTTGTATAGCAGTACCAAATCTCCCTCCCGGAAATCTTCCGAATTATTTTTCTTATCGTACCTGTGTTTCACCTTACTACTCATTACCGCGGGCCGTTCCCTCACACTCTGTTGTTTGGCCAAAGAACTACTTCATAGAGCTTGCGCTTGACGGATTGGCTTCGCATAATCAGTATCGTTCCCACGTTTCACAACAGTAGTGCGCCCCGGCTTGAAACTACCCTCGCATTCTTTCTCGGAAATTCGTTCCTTCGTTTTTGTGCGTCCATTAGGGTTTGTCAATGCCAGTGTTTCTCTCGCAGGTACTTTTGATTTCGCTTTATTTGGCCCATTCGATCCATTAACCTTTACCTTTGATTTTCGTGGTCTTTGTCGAGTCTTCTCCACCAGTGCCCGATTACTGCTGAACCATTTCTCCAAACTAAAGTTAAGTGGTATACCCTGGTTCTTATAACGCATAATCTTTCTCCGCATATCGATCCTGATGTCATGGTCAACTAAGAAGTCCACTCCTAATATGACTTCATCAACAATCTCCGCCACAATGAATTTGTGTAGAACCATGACCTTTCCAATTAATACCTCACATACCACTTCTCCTTGGACTTGGTTATACTCGCCAGTGACCGTAGGCAACCTTGCTCCAGGTAACGGATTTACTCTTCAGTTGACCTAGTCAGATCGGATTAAGGAATGAGATTCGCCCGTATTTTCAGTCAGTACACGCTCCTTGCCATCCAGCTTTCCTTTGACGGCAAGGCTGCTCGATTTTCTTCCAATTTGCGTCACAGATATCACAGGACATTCAATAGCTGGAGTTAGCTCTCGATCTCTACATCTTACTCGCTCTTGCTCGTCCTCTCCAGCTTTGTTATTAAGACCACCCATGCTGTTGAAACCACTAGGATCAAGATCGCAATGACGTGCAATGTAATCGGGCTTCCCGCATCTGAATCATTTGATAACTCTTTCACTCCATTTTGCGATCCTTTCAGCACCTACAATATTGTGTTCACCCAGTCTGGCCTTTCCACCTCCACACGGCATGCTTTGAACGCTGGCTTACACAGAAGCGATGCTGTTTCCTGAATAAGAGCATGTGATACCGTTTATGTGAATGTAGGTTTTCGGTTTGCGTATGTTGCTTGCTTCGTTTCGATATTCCGTATTCCATTAATAAAGCCTTAGATTTTTACCCTTTCGATATATTCCACGGGTGTGTCCGCATTCACTAAATGTGCCAGCCTTTCAACATCCAACGCAAACTCTTGCAATGTTTCACCAGGCCTCTGGAAGCGGTTAAGTAACTCCATTTGGTATATCTGTCTCCTATGCTCGGTTCCGTATCGTCTCTCTAGAGCGCCGATCAATACTTCATAACAGGTCTGTTCGCCCTCTGGAATGGTTTGTAAGATCTCAGCTGCAGGCCATTTCAATGCCATGAACAGTGCAGCAACTTTATCTTCAGCATTCCAGTTGTTCACTGCTGACGTCTTCTCAAATTGAAGCTTGAATACCTGGAAAGGAACAGAACCGTCACAAGATGGATTTTTTACCTTCGTATTACTCGCTGAAGTAGCTGAGCGACTTAATTGCAACTCCTGTACACGACCTCTCAAAGCATCCACCTCGGCTTCGATTTTTCCTCAAACTGCGTTATTTTCTCGTCCATACGCGCTTCGAGTTTTGATGATATACGCGCCTCCTTCGCTTCGAGTTGTACTGTTATGCGTGCCTCTTGCTCTTTCATTTGTATTTCCACCTTTGATGTAATCTGTGTCGACATTTCTGAAATACGCGTTTCTTGTTATGCGTGTCTCCTGTTCTTCCAGTTGAGATGTTATATCTGTCTTTTGTACTTCGAGCTGTGTTGACATATCGGTTGATATTTGTGACGACATTTCTGAAATGCGTGCCTCCTGTGCATCCATCTTGGATGTTACTGTTGATGTTTGAGCAGATATTGCAGCCCAAATCGTCTTCAAGTCTCTTCAATTTTTGTTGTATCCTTGCCATCAAAAGGAAAGACATACTCTTCCACGTTAATTCCCCCTAATTCCATTGCCTCTCGTAGTTATTTGCCCGTTGTATTCAGTCCACGGCTCTCCAACTCCTTCTTTAGTTGCAGGATCTTCAATTCACTCCACTTTGCCATGTCCAAGTCGTACTCTCAACAATTCCTCTTCTGACACCAATTATATTTTCAATTCACTCCATTTTGCCATGCCCAAGTTGTATTCTCAACAATTCCTCTTCTGACACCAATTGTAACCAATTTGCTGAAAATCCTCTTATTCGCAACCTTCTACTTACGTTCGTATCGCTAAACTGTTGAATAAATAACTCCAATAAATAATAATGCAAAATGGCCTTTATTAAAGTACGTCACAATAACACTGATACTTCATAACTTGCTTAAATGAAACTGATTTTCAAAATAATACTGCTATTGCTCGCTAGATAGCGTCACTGCTGCTGCCTTTTATAGTGTTTGGTTTCCTCGTTAACATTTCTAGGCGGTTCTGTTCAAGAATCTACTATATCTGCTATAAGTTTCTCAGCTATAACTACAGATGCACAATTTTTATAGCTTCTCTCACAGATCATGCGCGTGTGTTTGTGAGCGACACTTCCACAATTATAATTGCATACTTTTGGGAGCATCTCAGATATATGCATGTTGTTTGTGCGTTGCTTCTCCGCTGCGTGTACGTACATATATATGTGTAGACATAATGATTGAATTATTGATGTGCGTACCAGTCTCTGCTTAGCATCGGCTTGGAGATGATGGTATCCCTTAGTGCTGCTAATATTCGTAACAATATTAAAAGGAGAAAGGAGGACAGGATGATAATTCAAGAGTCTTTGGGAGAGGTATGAGAACTTTTACAAAACTTTTGCCATGAAAATGTCTTTGACCTTTGACCTTAGCACATTGTCTGAGGTTTGATATGATAAGTTACTAGTAGAGATGTGACTTTGTTTAAAATTTTTTACTCCTTCGATTGTCGAAGAATATTCCTTAACAAAATAGGATAAGCCTAACAGAATGCAACAATATAATATACTTTACTAAAAATTGCACACTGTCAGGCGCATAAAAGGATTGAACATATTTTCCGCATTCGAGCTTTTTGTTTCTAAGATTCAAGAGAAATTCGAAACTATTTTTACTAATAAAAGCAATTCTTTACAGTTTTCAGCGATAGTTAAATTTCTTTGTGAGACGCCTTTCACCTGGTTAAGCTTTAGGGCCGCTAGAATGAAAAAATTTAAGCTACAACTTTCAGTGCACTTCAGCAAACTTCTCGCTTCATACTTAGTGTAAAATCTGATGGACTCAATATAAGTGAAAAAAATGTTTTCAGTTTTATTCAACTCGCGGATTTACTTCAGATTTACGCGAGTATAATGCAAGTTATAAAAAAAATTAATTTGTTGGGCCCAACCAACAACACTAAACAACACAAGTTCAAATAGTATTCTTCAAGTATATTTTAATGTAATTTATTCACAATTAGAACTAAGGCTAATTTATTGTTAACGCTAATCCGTCCCGAACTCGACTGCCGGGTCTGCCGAAACTGCTCCCCTATATAGCCTGTCAACAAGCCACGACGCGCCTCTTGCGTAACTTGTTGACAGCCCGCTGTGTGAGAATGTTGAAGTCGGTTTCTTCCCACAGGTGCTGTATGTGTGCATTTCACAAACATGTGTAATAGAATTTAGCTGACTGTGCGTCTGCAGTAATTCCGTAGCATAAGTTTTAATTGTCGTCACTAACCATGGCCTTGAGTTAAGGTGTTAGGTTGCCATGCGCGGCCGTATGTAGTGAGAACCATAATTTGCAGGTGTTAGTTGCCGTCACTAACCATGGCCTTGAATTAAGGTGTTAGGTTGCCATGCGCAGCTGTATGTTGTGAGAAATATAATTTGCTGACTCGTCGCACGTGTACTGGCCATACGTGGGAATGTTGCGATAAGGGCAACTGGCGCATGTTAACTCTTCACCCTATAAAGATCTGCGTCCCACAGATTAGAATTTGGACAAGTGTCCTCTTTATGTTGTCTTCTAATGGAAAGTCGCAATTCCGGGAGTTTTGGCCCCGTTGTTAATTTCCTCCAAATTATCCAAATCATGAGTAGGAGCAGAAGTAGCCCCAAAGTTTCCGACGAAGTGAACCAATTTGTTTTGTCCCTCAGGTACCTCAAGAGCTTAACATTTCCGATTGTCATCTCGTGTACAAGATTAAGGTTAACTGCAAGGCTTTTATTCGCAATAGTAGATAGCACAGGCGGGAGTATTTGAACTCCTGAACTACTCATACTCCAGTAGGTTCTGTCACCAATGCGAATCGTGTCATTGTCCAGTTGAAGGATGTAAGAGCCGCTCAAGTGATTGGGAGCATCACCTGACCACACGGTGTTATTGAAATTGTCTAAAAGAATCGTGTCTTCCTTGATCACCTCGATCGTTGAGTCATTGCAATTGATGTACCGACAACTAGTTTTACCACCTTTGAGCAGACGTGGCAGACAGTAGTTCCCTCGAAGTACGTACAGCGGTTTTTACTTGCATACCATTGCGCTTGTAAGGTGGGTGCAGCTATCCTTGATACCATACGTTTGCTCTTTGTTGATTAAGACTGTGCTGTACTTCAGGTCTATGCGATGTCCGTCCTTTATAATTGCTCTGGTGATCAGATGGTTAAATCTCGTTTGGGCCACCTTTGGCATGGACACAACGTAGAGTAGCATCGTGCCGTTGGTGTAGATTGAAGGTTCGCTGAATTCTATTGCTTCGATCACATTACTGTATGGAAGCTTATAAGTCCATTGATCTCTTCTTTGTATAGTAGGATGCTGTTGACAATACCTTAGCCATCTGGCAGGCGTGCACCAGTTCCTTCATATCGTCCTTCAAGATCGTGACTTTCTGAAGGATTTCTTCTGAAAGCTTTATGAGATGATTTTGGCCAATGATGTCATTTGTGTTGGTTACGATGCCGTTGACAACCTGCAACAACTCATAAGTTTTTTTAAATATTTCAGAGTTTACCTTGTATTGTTGGTTATTGTTAGATACTAGCGTGTCTTGGTTCGTAGGAGCTCATCCCAGTCGGAAGCGTCGGGGGAATCGGCTATCCATTTCCAAGCCGATCCTATCCAGTTGATTGATCGCTTGATTCTCTTTTTCTTTGGGCCTTTTAACTCCTCGAGCTGCGTTTGGATTTTACTCAAGTGGAAAAAAATGACGTCTGTGAGGTCGTTCGTTTCATCCAGTTTCTTGACTTCAATTTCCAGGCGGTTTGCCATTTCCTCATAACGGGCTAGGTTAATTACATGAATTAATTTGAAGTAGCCATTGATTATCCAGCCGTACCCATCACGTACGGTTACCACGGGCGAGTCGAGATCGAATACCACACATGCTTGTGCGGATGCACAGAGGCAGATTCTAGGAGTCGGAGTACACATAATTCTAATAACTAGTGAAATACATAGTCAACTATTGCTATTAAAAAATTTACATTTCAAAGTTTAAGTACTAGTCTAAGTAAATTTCAAATTTCATTTTAATAATGTTGTTTATATTTTAAAATTTAGGTAGATTTTAGATTTCAAACCTGTAATTAACATTTCAAGTATAAAGCAGACTACTTTTAAATCCTACTGATATACCTAATGAGTGGAGTTCGGGTCGGCAAGGGTTTGACAGGATTTTACGAGGACCCAGGGGTGATGTTAAAAGTGGTATTTTTCTGACAGTTAGTTTTCAGTAATTAATTTAGTAAGTTAGTTGTTAGTTTTTGTTAGATTTATGTTTTTTATTTTTTTGTTATTTTTTTGTAAGTTAGTTAGTTAGCTTTAGTTTTTTGTTAGTTTAGTATTTTTCGAGGAATGTTTCCCCTTGTTTCTTTTTTTTCCTATTTTCTTTTGTGGCTTTTAGCGCTTTTTCTTTGTTTTTCTTTTTTTTCTGTTGGAATGCAGGCATAACTCAGATTACATGACGAAGGCTCGTGAGTATCCCTTTTGAAAGTGAACAACATAAGTTTTTGTAAGTGAAAATTTTCCCGCCAATGTCAATTAAAGCCAATAGTCCCATGGAGGAATTTAACCGCTTCGATTGATATCGCTCGGACCACCGAGTTAACTGGAATTGAACCAATACGACAGGTTGAATAGAAAAGTGAATTTGTACCCGGACCACCGGGGCTTAGGGATCCATGCATGAGTTTTCTACCTCTTGACCAATGTTATTTTATGACATTATTAATTTTTCGGCTTTGCCGAGCTTTTGAGTGCTTGAATTTCGACCAGAGGAGTCAACATTTCTCGAACCAACTATGGGGGATCGTGTGTATCCGTTTTGGAGGTCGCATTGCCATTTGTCATGTTCGATGGCGCCACCTCCTACTAGGGCACGATTTTTCCTACTTAAAAGCCCGCTCTTGTTTTGAGGTTCCCTCTTAGTGCCGAGTCTCGCCTCTTATGTTTTTTGTAAATTTTTAATGCGTCCTTGGACATTTTGTCTGTTTATAGACATTTTTGTTTTCGTTAGATATTTTTAATATCCGATTTGTGGAATTTTTTCCCACTTTGCGTGGTTATAGTGAAATTTCTATTTTCAGCCACAGCTTCTTTCTTATAAAGTGGCTTTTGCTTACTTTTTTTTTTGTTTATTAGCTATGAATAATTCATCGCCACTGTCAAAATTGCGGGGGGCGAACGAGTCTTATTATTTCTTAAGTTTCTACTTTCCTGTTCGTGTAGAAGAATAGCCTTTATGTCCTCGTTAGTGCGCTCCCTGAAGTTTGCTAAATCCTAGTAATTTATCCTTGCTGTCCTATTCAGAAAAACATCAGCTGGCTTGCGCTTTATTACGGAATGTATCGTGTTATTATACCTATCCACAGTTATTGCGACGCGTTCTTCAGGAAAATCAACGGAAAAGCAGCGGTATATTTCGATCAAGGTAGAGTGTAGCCTCTTTACCTGACCATTGGCCTCGCTTCGCTGCGTTGGTGTTTGGTATATTTCTATCCCTAAGGACCTGATATAATTTAATACAAGTGGTGACAAAAATCCGCGTTCGTTGTCCATGACCAAGGCTCGTGGCACTGTGAAATAATGCAGCGCGATCGTTAGGTTCATTCGCAAATGAGGAGATGACTTATTTTTGATTGGGAAGAGTTTAGCAAATTTGGTTAATTTGTTGATACAACTCAAATATTTTTGTGGTTCAATTTCGAAAATGTCGATGTGCAAGATTTCGCACGGATATCTAGGAATAGGAGTTGGTTGCTCATATGGTTTAGAAGGGTGCCTATTGTATTTGTTCAATTTTAATGTTTCGCATTGGCTAATGTATTACATAATCTGTTTGGACATTACGGGAAAACAAAATTTTTCCAGTACCTGTTCCCTATTCTCACGGGCATTTCGATGCGCGTGCTTGTGCTCCTTCTAGATAATGTCGAATACCCTATCAGCTATTGTCACATCTTCTACCACGCGCTGCGTGATCCTAATTTTATATCTGCTGAAATTGTTAATGTATACAGCCTGCAAACTATGGTGGTCATCTTCCGGAATTTTAATGCCATTTATAACTTTTGCGTTGAGGAAATTTTTGAGGACTGGTGACAAAGCTTCGACGCTTAATACAGGCATTGCGATAAAGTGCCTCTTGTACCCCCTACGAGGCTCTTCTGTACACTCGCAACTCGCCCCCCGCCAAAAAAGTATTTGATTTCTAAACACATTAATGGGTGCGTCTACGTGAGGTATGAGGTCAGAGCTATCCTGCTCTGCGGAGTGCATGGTACCCTCTGAAACAGTGTCAATTTCAGACATCGCGTCAGCTATAGTACTCGATGGTTGTACAGCTATGGAGTCAGTGAGTGCGTTCACTTCCGTCTTGAGACGGGAGAGTGCATCAGCGACTACATTTGTCTTACCTGGCTTGTAGATTAACTCGCAGTTATATTCCTCTATACGAGCTTTCCATCGCTTGAGCTTTGCATTGTAATTGCGATTACTCAAGGTGAATGTCAGAGGTTGGTGATCAGTGTCAATCGTAATTTTCTTTGGGCCATAAAGGTAGGAGCGCAAATTATCTAGTAACCAAACAATAGCTAAAAGCTCTTTTTCATTCGTAGCGTAGATTTCTTCGACTTTGTTTAGGGACCGCGATATGTAAGCTATCGGTTTATCGTCGCCTTTTGATCCTTGTGATAGTACCGCGCCAATGGCGTAGTTTGATGCGTCCGTTGTCAAATTAAATGTTTGGAAAAATCTGGAAATGCTAATACGTCCGCTGACAACAATAGTTGTTTCAGCTCGCAGAAGGCCTCTAAGGCATCCTTGTTAAGCATAATCGCTACATTTTTGGACGCGTTCGCTTTTACCTGTGCATTTTCCCCCCGAGTGAGGTTGGTGAGTGGCTTTGCGACCTTGGCGTAATCCTTAATGAATTTCCTATAGTATGAGGTCATACCAAGGAAACTTTTTAAATCCTTAAAATTCTCCGGGGGTGAAATCGTTTTAATAGCTTCTACCTTTTTTGGGTCAGCGCGTACTCCATCGGGAGTAATAACATAGCCTAGAAATTCGACTTCTTTTTCAAAGAAGCATGTCTTTTCCAAATTAACCTTAAGATTCGCCTCCCAAAGCATTGCAAAAACCTTCTCAACATTAACGAGGTGTTCCTCTGCATCCTTGCCAAATACGATGATGTCGTCGATATAGACGTAACAAATTTTTCCGATGTACTGCTTGAGGACATCGTCTATCATCCCTTAGAAAATCGCAGACGCTTTTTCAACCCGAATGGCAACCGAAGAAATTCATATTTGCCATTCATTGTGAATAAGGCTGTCTTTGGGATGTCCGAATCCTTCATGGGAATTTGGTGAAATCCGGAAGGCAAATCAATTGTCGTATAGAAGTTGGCTTGGCCAAGGGTGCCAAGAGTCGCGGGTAAGTATCGGCGATAGTTACAGCGTTCAACCGTTTATAACCTACTAGCCTTTACCCGCGGCCCCGTCCGCAAGGAGAAATATAAATAATGGGCTATTCGCGTTAGCCTGCTTATCAAGTTATCTGTTTAAAATTTTGTTTTCTGTCTAATGCATTTTGTTTTTGTAATTGAGTAAAAAAAAAGAACTAAATGATCTGATAACCTGATAGGATCCCAAATGATCCCGAAATTATCCAGAAAAAGCTACGAAATGACTCCCACGCTATCGTGGATGGATCCCGAAAACCATCCAGAAATGCCCCGAAAGGGTCTCCAAAAGATACCGGAATAGTCCCAAAAAACCCGAAATGACAACGACACGATTCTAGACGTATCCAGAGAACCACACAGAAATGATCAATGAAGGTGTTCCAAAATGATCCTGAAAAGGTTCCGAAATGAGCTCGACGGGCTTCCAGGCGGATCTCAAAAACCATCCAGAAAATATCCAGGAAGGGTCCCTAAATTATCCCGACATACTCCAGAAAAAGTTCCGAAATGGCTCCGAGGGGATCCACGACGGATCGCGAAAACCATACAGAAATGATTCCGGAAGGATCCCAAAATGAACCCGAAATAGTCCGGAAATGACCCAGATGGGATCCCGCACAGATCCAGAAATGATCCCGGAAAGGTCCAAAAACTATCCCGGAAAAGTAACAAAAAATCCCGAAATGGCTCCTACGGCATTCCGGACGGATCCAGAAATGATCTCGGAAGAGTCCCCAAATGATCCCAAAATGGTCCCGAAATGACCCTGATGGATCCGGCAAACCACCAAGAAATTATGCCGGAAGGGTCCCCAAATGATCCCGAAAAAAGTCACGAAACGACCACTAGAGGATCCCCAAATGATCCCGTATTAGCCCCGAAAAGGTCCCGAAATAACCCCGACGGTATCCCGGACAATTCCCGAAAACCATCCAGAAATGATGCCGGAAGGGATCCCAAATGATTCCGAAAAAGTCCCGCATTGATTCCGACGGGATCCCGAACGGCTACCGAAAATCATCCAGAAGTGATGCCGGAAAGGTCCTCAAATGATCACCTAATAGTCCCGAAATGACCCTTAAGGGGTCCTGGACGGATCCCGTAAACCATCCAGAAATGATCCCGATATAGTCCCGAAGAAGTCCCGAAATGGCCCTGACGGGATCCCGGACAGATCCCGAAATCCATCCAAAAATGATATCGGGAGGGACCCCAAATGATCCCGAAAAAGTCCCGCAATGATTCCGACGGGATCCTGAACGGATACCGAAAACCATCCAGAAGTGATGCCGGAAAGGTCAACAAATGATCACCTAATACCAAAATGACCCTGACGGCATCCCGGAATGATCCCGAAATCCATCCAGAAATGATCTTGGGAAGGTCCCAAAATGATCCCGAAATAGTCTCAGAAAAGTTAAGAAATTACCCTGACGAGTTCCCGGACGAATCCTGAAAGCCATCCATAAATGATCCCGAAAAAGTCCCGAAATGACCATGACGCGACGCCGAAAGGATCCCGACAACTATCCCGAAATGATGCCGGAACGGTCCTCAAATGATCTCCTAATAGTTCCGAAAAGAACCTGACGGGATCCCGAACGGATCCCGACAACTATCTAGAAATGATGCCGAAAGGGCCCGCAAATGATCCCGTATTAGTCGAGAAAAACTCCCGAAATGACCCCGACGGGATGCCGGACGAATCCCAAAAACCATCCAGAAATGATGCCGGAAGGGACCCCAAATGATCCCGAAAAAGTCCAGCAATTATTCCGACGGGATCCTGAACGGATACCGAAAACCATCCAGAAGTGATGCCGGAAAGGTCCTCAAATGATCGCCTAATAATCCCAAAATGACCCTGACGGCATCCCGGACAAATCCCGAAATCCATCCAGAAATGATATTGGGAAGGTCCCAAAATGATCCCGAAATAGTCTCGGAAAAGTCCAGAAATTACCCTGACGGGTTCCCGGACGAATGCTGAAAGCCATCCTTAAATGATCCCGAAAAAGTCCCGAAATTACCCTGACGGGATCCCGAAAGGATTCCGAAAACTATCCAGAAATGATGCCGGAAAGGTCCTCAAATGATCCCCTAATAGTCCCGAAATGACCGTGACGCGATCCCGAACGGATCCCGACAACTATCCAGAAATGATGCCGAAAGGGTCCGCAAATGATCCCGTATTAGTCGAGAAAAAGTACCGAAATGACCCCGACGGGATCACGGACGAATCCCAAAAACCATCCAGAAATGATGCCGGTAGGTATCCCAAATGATCCCGAAATAGTCCCGAAATGACCTCATCGGCATCCCGAACGGATCCCGAAAATTATCCAGAAATCATGCGTCAAGCGTAATGCAAATTCAAAATCAGTTAAACAAATATCTTTTGGTTTATTATGTTTATTCCAGTTAAATGAAATTAGCGCGTATATTCTAGTTATTCTTTCTCAAAGGAAATTTTAATTTTATTTAATTGCTCGTTTCTATATTTGTACAGTTGAATTGTGGTATTAAATTCACATAGATTAAGTAACAAGTGTACAATATGACCGTATTTTTAGCCAAAACAACAAATTATATATTGACTGGTACAGAACACCCACCGCTTCGGGAAGACTAATTAACTTTTATTCAAAACATGAAAATAGTAATAAATATGGCCCAACAGTCAACTGTTCATTGCTCACCTGATCCCTCCAATTTAGTAGTGAGTGCCCTCTTTCTCTGCTTTTATAAGTGGGTTTCGCACAAGTTGGACGGCTGAGCATAAAGTGACTTGATGATTCCACCCCTTTACACTGTACAATTAAGATAACTGCGGCTCTGTAGGATATTTATTCGCACTCCAATTCACATGGATAGCGGAATTTTAGTATACCCTAACCGTTTTGCGGAGTGCTTGAGCCAACAACAGGCAAGAAATACCTCACTACCTAGAAAAGGTAGGTGGGATGATCCATCGCTTGCTTAGATGTCTGTAAGCCCAGCTATACAGAAACATAGAACGGAATTCCAATATCACCACCGGCAGTGGAGTTCGCAAGCTTCAGCTCTTGACAATCTTGGTATATATTAAAAGGAGAAAAAGGGCAGGCTAATAATTCAAGAGACTTTAGGAGAGATATGAGAACTTTTACAAAACTTTTGCCATGAAAATGTCTTCGACCTTTGACCTTAGCACATAGTCTGAGGTTTGATATGATAAGTTACTAGTAGAGATATGAGTTTATTTAAAATTTTACACTCCTTCGATTGTCGAAGAATATCCCTTAACAAAATAGGATAAGCCCAACTGTATGCAGAGATACTTTACTAAAAATTTCACACTGTCAGGCGCATACGAAGATTGAAAATAATTTTCCGCATGCGAGCTTTTTGTTTCTAAGATTCAAGAGAAAGTCGAAACTATTTTTACTAATAAAAGCAATTCTTTACAGTTTTCAGCGATAGTTAAATTTCTTTGTGAGGCGCCTTTCACCCGGTTAAGCTTTAGGGCGGCTATAATTAAAAAATTTAAGCTACAACTTTCAGTGCATTTCAGCAAACTTCTCGCTTCATACTGAGTGTAAAATCTGATTGATTCAATATAAGTGAAAAAAATGTTTTCAGTTTTGTTCAACTCGCGGATTTACTTCAGATTTACGCACCAGTTCTTATTTGCCTCGAATGCATTCCAAGAGTGCGAGTATAATGCATTATCAGGAAGAATGAAGCAAAAACAACAAAAATGTACCTAACTAAGTATATCCGCTTTTTTAACATTCCAATAGCATTACGAGGGAATTCAAAATAAATCGAAATAAGTTAAAAACAGGCGAAAACACAGAAGGATGTACGCCATACTTCGACTAAGCCGCTTTTTTCGACCAGTTCCACACACACATACACAAACAAAAACAAGTAAGGAAGGCTAAGTTTAGCAAAATGAACCTAGGGTAACCCTGGAATGTGTTTGTATGACATGCGTTTCAAATGGAAGGTATTAAAGAGTATTTTAAGAGGGAGTGGGCCATAGTTCTATAGGTGGACGCCATTAAACGATATCGCCATAAAGGTGGACCAGGGCTGACTCTAGAATTTGTTTGTACGATATGGGTATCAAATGAAAGGTGTTAATGAGTATTTTAAAAGGGAGTGCGCTATAGTTCTATAGGTGGACGCGTTTTCGAGATATCGCCATAAAGGTGGACCAGGGGGGATTCTATAATGTGTTTGTACGACGGTATCAAATTAAAGGTACTAATGAGGGTTTTAAAAGGGAGTGTCCCTTAGTTGTATACGTGAAGGCGTTTACGAGATATCGACCAAGATGTGGACCAGAGTGATCCAGAACATCATCTGTCGCGTACCGCTAATTTATTTATATATGTAATACCATGGACAGTATTCCTGCCAAGCTTCCAAGTAAAACACATGTACTATTACAAGACTTTAAACATATTCTTTATTCGTTGTGGGTATTTACACAGCCTAGTCACGGATAATTATAATTTGAGGCAAAACTCACTCGGACTTGTTGTTGTTCCCACATCTCGTACTACCCATTATAATAACTTTTTTACTATCGTATCTTGTAAAGCTTTCAATACGCTACCTGCGTCTATACGTGTCATTAGAAATATGCGTGAATTTTTAAAACAAATCAAATCATTTTTATTAGAGCAGTCACACGACGACATCAAAACTTTGCTGAACCCTGCCACTTAGTAATTTAATTTCAACATTGTTATTTTCTATTGTTATACATTTTATTTTACATTTTGTAACTTTAATTTCAACTTATTAACTATTTTCACCCCACACACATTTGTGTATATTCATTAATTTTTTTGAGATGGCATTCAAAACTAAAGTTTTAGATAACTTTACAGAATGCCTTACTTTTCTTTCAATTTCAATGTATTAATTTAAGTGGCAATTTTATATATGTAAACATGTAAAAAATTATTTTGATTTGAAAGAAAATGAATAAATCTAATCTAATCTAATCACGTAAAAGATAACGATACTTCTCTTAGACGTAGTTTTTAAAAAACAATCGTATATATTTTAGCAAACAAAAAAGTTACTACTGAAAAACACCCACCACTGACAAGCTGGTAATGGTAGCTGAGAAAACTGAGAATGAGAATGTTCTCTCTTTACGATTGTGGGAGACTGAGATCAAAATTAAAATGACGTACGTCTCACAGACGTACGTTATCTCACTAGGGTTAAGTTGAGAAACTTCATTTTCTCTAACTTATATCAAACATAATCGGAACTAAATGGAATTGAAATAAGTGATACTCAGAAAAAAGGGGATCAATGTGAGTTTTCTCTATTCTATTACAAACACAATCGGAACGAAATGGAATTGAAATAAATGATACTCAAGAAAAGGGGGCGAATGTGAGGTTTCTCTATCTTATCTCAAACATGAGCGGAACGAAATAGAATTGGAATAGATTCAGAAAAAGAGGATATTTACACAGAAAATCAGTGTGATTTACGTATTACACTCATCGAAATAATAAAGTAAATTTTTATATTTCCTGAACCATGCCGAATCACCCGAACTCGTTCAATGCCTATTTGAAACTAAATTTAAAAAAACCTAGCACCACCCTTATCCCAGGTGTTGTGTTACATGTGTCGATAGATGACTAGTCAGAAGATGGTCAATTGATTTGTTGTTCTTGAACGGTCTACTTCTAGTCCTAAGCAAGGTCGGTTATATACATAAGTGGCTTCTCAACATATACCGGTTCGGCATCGGACAAAAACAACTCGCCGAGGGGCACTTATCGATTTCAGTCAGGAGACGATCTGTAGTACTTACGGAAATACCATCCACAATACGCACAGTATCCACAGTGTACAGGAATAGCAAAAAATAGAAGAAAAGATGGAAGGACGTATAAGACCTAAAAGTCATCAGAGGGTGCTGAATATGCTTGAAAAGATTCATAGTGGCAAGACCGCAAGCGTTTCGCAGGACGCCCCTTATTACAGATCAGTATTGGAGGAGTACGAAAGCTCGCAATTGGAGCACTCGCCATCTCAAAACAACAAACAAGCACAAACGGAAGGGAATGTTTCTCAAAAGAGAAACAGATCAGGCCAGATCAACAGCGGTTCAGAAAAAACCAATAAAGTGCGGACGGAAATAAAAAACTAGAGACATTTCAATGAGGTTTCGAGGGATCACCTGTTATTTGACATTGCTGATGCCAAAGCCCTTTGCCAGCAACCATCCAATAGAACTGGGTGAAGATCGAAATCAAGCTGTCGAGGCTTGCCATGCGGGAACCGACCGGAGCACACACGGTTTTTGATTCTTCCGCAGGCTCATCAAGTGCGCTGATGAGATCTCACTGGAATTCCTGCTAAGTTATATAGCACAAAAACTGGGGCAGATATTTCGAAAAGACCGCACATAAAGCAAAACCCACCCCTATATTCCTTTATTTCCGCTAGGTTTCCAGTCTGGGAGGAAGTTCTCCATCTGACCCTGTCAACCGAATAGAGTCAGGCAGTGGTCGAAAATTAGAGGTTGCTGCTCTCTTCTTGTTGGCGGATATGATTGGGTTGTATATGGCGGATTGTGAATATATGAAGGCCAAACATAGTTCGACTCAAAGGAAAATATTTTAAGAACAGTTGTCGAAATACCCTACACAAATCATTTTAAGATCAAAAAGTCGAAAAATCGTTCTAATTTACAAAAAATATCCATCTTTACGGAAAATAGACAAAACAATGAATTCGCAAGTAAAAAAATGTGGTCAGGTTAGGTTGAACTGGCTACTCTCTGAGGAACTAGAATGTACAGAATGTGTCCATAGTGCCGGCAGAAGTGACAATGACCAAATTGAAAAACCCTATCAAAAAAATTAGCTATGTTGTATAATAACTCCGCCCTCTTGGAAAATAACCAAAGCTCTCTAGGCCCTATGCTACTTTCCCTTCTAGATCTGATACGTCTGTAAGTCTTTATAGCTGGAGTATTTGCCTGGATACGCTTCAATTAATTAAAACATCTATTATCTCCCATTTAAAGACGTTGTTGAAAGCCCTATCCATGTTCAAGAAGACTCCTAACGATTACTCCTAATATAGCAAGGACCTTTCTGTGCTTTTAACCACCCTTTGCAGCGCTTTGTCTAACGACTTGCTTTTGGTGTATGCATGTTGTGCAATGGAGAAGACATATCTATTAGCCTGTCAAAATATTGGGCCTGAAGCCTTTCCGGTACATAAGACTGGTCTTCTCTGCTTTTGATAGGAAAACGACAAGTTCAGTTCTTGAAGATTGGGATACTTGATTAAGTATTATGCGCTCGTCGAATGTTATTTAAAGCCATTCCATTTGTAACATGGTAGGGAATGACCCATGTGGGCCCGCCTATTTAAAGTTATGGGAATTCTGCGCCACTTGTTCAATCTTGGTATGAGTCATCAACCCGATACTACCCGCTCCAAGGTCGAAGAGTCTTCACTACCACATGACCATTCCCCGTTTTCTTTCTTTATTAGTCTCCTTCGATCCTCAATTTTTTCAGATCCTTATACTACACTCAAAATCATATTGTGGAATTAATATTTTCCTCAACCTTTGAGAATTTTCCTTTCACTGTTTATTGGGTATCTATTCGATGATTGCGCTCAGTTGCATACTCGTTTACAAAGTGTAGTAACTTCTGTTGGCAGCTGATTCAAAGAGGCGTTAAGTGTAATTTGTCCCATTTTTATACTTTTTTTTGCACTACTTGACTTGTGTTGTTTATAATCCGCATTTTCGTTAAGTTTTTCCCCTGCTTTAGTTTTCGTTTATTTTTGGCCAATCGCTTGGCCACTCAATAGCATATTTTAAAAATTGCAGCTGTCTCTAATGTTAATCCAGCTGTTTCGACTTACAACCATGCCCTCGCCCCTCTACACTTTTTCCTAATATTTGTATTCACTCCTCCCTCCGTATTTTTCGCTTCATCTATCTCCATCTTCGTCTTATTCTATCTCTTTCTCAGTCTCCTACTCTCTTTTCTCTTCTCTCAAGTTTTTCTCATTCTTCTTCATATTTTATTGCCAGTCCCAGAGGGTGGTATGTATTTTGTTCCAGTCCCATTCTGAGTCTCAGTCCCAGTCCTAGTCTTAATCCCAGTCCCAGTCAGTCTCTGGTCTACTTCCCGGAAAAAACATCGTAAATACTAATATAGGCAAATTTATATACCAATTTTCAGGCAAATCCAATAGGACATATGTAAATAGGTATGTGAGTATTATTAATTCATGTCTTTATTTCGACTTCGCATGCATATTTATCAGTTTTGCCAGCTTGATGCGACTAAATCGGGTCCACGTTTTGGCCTATATTTCGAGACCCTGTGCGTCGATTCTGAATTTTCTTTGCTACAAACCTCACGGAGCCCCCCCCCCCCCCCCCTCCCAACCGGGGTCACCCCTCGGCAGTCATTCCGATCATTTCGAGTGTATTTCTGTCATGAAAATCTTATCAGAGAAAACTCATCTGCCTTGTATCAACTTCCGTTTCGAATCGGCATAAAACATATAAGTCCCGTCCGCCAATTTGTAGGGAGAATCAGAGGGGCGCAAGACTCAAACTCGAAAAGAAATTCGCCCTAATCTTCTCGGAGATAAATCGCGCCAAGCATGAATTATTATTTTTTTTTCTTTTCAAATTTGTATGGTTCATGCGTCAAGCGTAATGCAAATTCAAAATCAGTTAAACAAATATCTTTTGATCTACCAAAATAACAAACTCAAGTTTGTTATGTTTTTATTCCAACTAAATGAAATTAGCGCGTATATTCTAGTTATTCTTTTTCAAAGGAAATTTTAATTTTATTTGATTGCTCGTTTCTATATTTGTACAGTTGAATTGTGGTATTAAGTTCACATAGGTTAAGTGACACGTGTACAATACGGCCGTATTTTTAGCCAAAACAACGAATTATATATTGACTGGTACAGAACACCCACAGCTTCGGAATACTAATTAACTTTTATTCAAAACATGAAAAAAGTAATAAATACCGCCAAAAGCTTCCTAAAAGGGGTACGGTCGCCCCTCGGCAGTGATTTGGCATACACTCTAAGCGTATTTCTACTATGAAAAGCTTTTCAGTGAAAATGCATCTGCCTTGCAACAACTTCCGTATCGAATGGGCATAAATATGCAGGTCACGTCCGCCAATTTGTGTGGAAAATCAAAAGGGCGCAAGACGCAAACTCGAAGAGAAGTTCGGCCTAAATCTTCTCGGAGATAAAACGCGCCTACCATTAATCATTATACCTTTCATGAAAATGAAATGGTATATTAATTTCGTCACGAAACCCAAAATTGTAAGTCCTTAAAGGAAAATAGATAGACCCACCATTAAGTATACCGAAATAATCAGGTTGAAGAGCTGAGTTGATTTAGCCATATCCGTCTGTCCGTCTGTCTGTTTGTATGCAAACTAGTCCCTCAATTTTTGAGATATCTTGATAAAATTTGGTGAGCGGGTGTATTTGGGTGTCCAATTTGACATTTGTCGGAACGGGCCGGATCGGACCGCTATAGCATATATCCTCCATACAACCGATTTTTCAGAAAAAGAGGATTTTTGTAATATCTTACTCAATTATCAGATTGAAGCTACAAACTTCACCATATACTTTCGTATATTGCCCATATTGTTGCCTGAAAAAATTGATGAGATCGGTCGTATATATAGTATATATCCCCCACAACCGATTGTTCAGATAAGAAACTTTTCGTAATTACTGCCCTATTTTAAGAGCTATAGCTTCAAATTTCAACGAATGCTTACGTATATAGCATATATTGTTGTCTGAAAAAATCATAGAGGTCGGTGGTATATATATTATATACTTCATATAAACTGTCGTTTTTGCCCCTTTTTTATGGATGGAAGCTTCAAAATTCATCAAATTTCATCAAATAGTTACGTTCACTTCATATATTTTTGAAATACGTGATTCGTAGTCATAGTTTTTACATGCAGACCACAAAAAACGTGAAACTTTGCATCCTCACACAAAGTACCTACCTATTTTTTATTTTATATTTATCTTAAAAATCGTTTAGGTATGTAGATCTGTTCACTAGATATTTCTTATCTTATACATCCGATTATTCGGAGATTACGAACGGGATAAGATTATTGTTCAGCCCCATTCATGAAAGGTATGAAGTCTTCGGCATAGCCGAAGACAGTCCCGTCCTTACTTGTTTTTATACCCAGTTGAGCAGAGCTCACAGAGTATAATAACTTTGATTGGATAACGGTTGGTTGTACAGGTATAAAGGAATCGACATAGATATAGACCTCCATATATTAAAATCATCAGTATCGAAAAAAAATTGATTGAGCCATGTCCGTCCGTCCAGCCGTCGTACCGTTAACACGATAACTTGAGTAAATTTTGAGGTATCTTGATGAAATTTGGTACGTATGTTTTTGGGCACTCATCTCAGATCGCTATTTAAAATGAACGAAATCGGATTATAACCACGCACATTTTTTCGATATCGAAAATTTCGAAAAACACAAAAAGTGCGATAATTCATTACCAAATACGGATTAAGCGAAGAAACTAGGTGAGTTGAACTTATGACGCAAAATAGAAAGTTAGTAAAACTTTGGACAATGGGCGTGGCACCGCCCACTTTTGAAAGAAGGTAATTTAAAAGTTTTGCAAGCTGTAATTTGGCAGTCGTTGAAGATATCATAATGAAATTTGGCACGAACGTTACTCCTACTACTATATGTATGCTTAGTAAAAATTAGCAAAATTTGAGAACGACCACGCCCACTTAAAAAAAAATTTTTTTTATGTCAAATTTTAACAAAAAATTCAATAACTTTAAGTATATAAGTAAATTATGTCAACATTCGACTCCAGTAATGATATGGTGCAATAAAATACAAAAATAAAAGAAAATTTCAAAATGGGCGTGGCTCCGCCCTTTTTCATTTAATTTGTTTAGGATACTTTTAATGCCATAAGTCGAACAAAAATTTACCAATCCGTGTGAAATTTGTTAGGGCTTAGATTCTAGGACGATAACTTATTTCTGTGAAAAAGGGCTAAATCGATTGAAGCCACGCCCAGTTTTTATACACAGTCCACCGTCTGTCCTTCCGCACGATAACTTGAGCAAAAATCGATATATCTTTACTAAACTCAGTTCACTTTGTATTGGTATAAAAATGGCCGAAATCCGACTATGACCACGCCCACTTTTTCGATTTCGAAAATTACGAAAAATGCCATAATTCTATACCAAATACGAAAAAAGGGATGAAACATGGTAATTGAATTGGTTTATTGACGCAAAATATAACTTTAGAAAAAAACTTTGTAAATTGGGTGTGACACCTTTATTAAGTAGAAGAAAATGAAAAAGTTCTGCAGGGCGAAATCAAAAGCCCTTGGAATTATGGCAGGAATACTGTTCGTGGTATTACATATATAAATAAACTAGCCTTTACCCGCGGCCCCATCCGCAAGGAGAAAATGAAATATATGGGTTATACACGTTAGCCTGCTTATCAAGTTATCTGTTTAAAATTTTGTTTCTGTGTAATGCATTTTATATTTGTAATTGAGTAAAAAAGAACTAAATGAGCTGATAATCTGATAGGATCCCCAAATGATCCCGAAATTATCCATAAAAAGCAACGAAATGACCCCGACGCTATCGCGGACGGATTCCTAAAACCATCCAGAAATGCCCCCAAAGGGTCTTCAAAAGTTCCCGGAATAGACCCAAAAAACCCCGAAATGACAACGACACGATTCTAGACTTATCCAGAGAGCCACACAGAAATGATCCCTGAAGGGTACCAAAATGATCCCGAAATAGTCCCGAAAAAGTTCCGAAATGAACCCGATGGGACCCACTACGTATAGCGAAAACCATACAGAAATGATTTCAGAAGGGTCCCAAAATGATCCCGAAATAGTCCACAAATAACCCCGATGAGATTCCGCACGGATCCAGAAATGATCCCGGAAGGTCCCAACACTATTCCGAAAAAGTAACAAAAAAGTCTCGAAATGACTCCTATGGCATCCCGAACGAATCCAAAAATGACCCCTGAATCCTGATCCCGAAATAATACAGAAAAATGAAATGACGCCTAAAGGTCTCCAAATGATCCCGAAATAGTCCGGAAAAAGGGCCGAAATTACCCTGATGAGTTCCCGTACAGATACCAAAATCCATCCAGAAGTGATGCCGGAATGGTCCCCAAATGATCCCATATTAGCCCTGAAAAAGTTCCGAAATGACCCAGACGGGCTCCCGGACGGATCCCGAAAACCATCAAAAAATGATCCCGAAATAGTCCCGAAGAAGTCCAGAAATGACTCTGACGGGATCTCGACCAGATCCGTAAATGACCCTGATCCATCCAGGAAATATCTTGGAAGGGTCCCAAAATGATCCTGAAATAGTCTCGGAAAAGTCCAGAAATTACCCTGATGGGATCTCGGACGGATCCTGAAAACCATGCTTAAATGATCCCGAAAAAGTCCCGAAATGAACCTGACGGGATCCCGTACGGATCCCGAAAACCATCCAGAAATGATGCCGGTAGGTACGAAAATTATCCCGAAATAGTCCCGAAATGACCACGACGGGATCCCGGACGGATCCAAAAACCAACCAGAAATGATGCCGGTAGGTACCCCAAATGATCCCTAAATAGTCCAGAAATTACGCTGACGGAATCCGAGACGGATCCCGAAAACGGGTTCCCGTACAAATCCCGAAATCCATTCAGAAGTGATGCCGGAAGGGTCCCCAAATGTTCCCGTATTAGCCCTGAAAAAGGTCCAAAATGACCCACACGGGCTCCCGGACGGATCCCAAAAACCATTCAAAAATTATCCCGAAATAGTCCCGAAGAAGCCCCGAAATAACCCTGACGGGATCTCGAACGGATCCCTAAATGACCCTAACGGGATAGGGACAGATCCCGAAATCCATCCAGGAATGATCTTGGAAGGGTCCAAAATGATCCTGAAATAGTCTCAGAAAAGTCCAGAAATTACCCTGACGGGATCTCGGACGGATCCTGAAAACCTTGCTTAAATGATCCCGAAAAAGTGCCAAAATTAACCTGACGGGATCCCGTACGGATCCCGAAACCCAATCAGAACTGATGCCGGTAGGTACCCCAAATGATCCCTAAATAGTCCAGAAATTACGCTGACGGAATCCGAGACGGATCCCGAAAACGGGTTCCCGTACAGATCCCGAAATCCATCCAGAAATGATGCCGGAAGAGACCCCAAATAATCCTGCAAAAGTCCCGAAACGACCCAAACAGGATTCCGGACGAATACCGGAAACCATCCAGAAATGATGCCGGTGGTTACCCCAAAATGATCCCGATATAGTCCCGAAATGACCCTGAAGGGATCCCCGAGGGATCCCGGAAACTATCCAGAAATGATGTCCGAAAGATTCCCAAATGATCCCCAAATAGTCCCGAAATGACCCTGACGAGATCCCGGACGGATCCCGAAAACCATCCAGAAATGATGGCGAAAGGGTCCCCAAATGATACCGTATTAGTCGCAAAAATCTCGAAATGACCCCGACGGGATCCCGGACGAATCCCGAAAACCATGCAGGAATGATGCCAAAAGGGACCCCAAATGATCCCGAAAAAGTCCCGAAATGCCCCCGATGGGATCCCGATCGGATACCGAAAATCATCCAGAAATGATGCCGGAAAGCTCCTTAAAAAGATCACCTAATAGTCTCGAAATGACGCCGACGGGATCCCGGACGGATACCGTAAACCATCCATAAATGATGTCGAAAGGGTCCCCAAATGATCCTGTATTAGTCCAGAAAAAGTACCGAAATGACACCGAAAACCATCTAGAAATGATGCCGGAAGGTACCCCAAATGATGCCGAAATAGTCCCGAAATGACATCGACGGGATCCCGGACGGATCCCGAAAACTGTACAGAAATGATGCCGGAAAAGACCCCAAATAATCCCTCAAAAGTCCCGAAACGACCCAAACAGAATTCCGGATGGATTCCGAAAACCAGCCAGAAATGAAGCCGGAAGGGACCCCAAATGGTCCCGAAAAAGTCCCGAAATGACCCCGACGGGATCCCGGACGTATACAGAAAACCATCCAGAAATGATGCCGATAGGTACCCCAAATTATCCCGAAATGACCCCGTAGGCTCCCTAAAACTATCCAGAAATGATGACGGAAAGGTCCCCAAATTATCCCCTCATAGTCCAGAAATGACGCTGACGGAATCCCGGACATATCCCGAAAACCATCCAGAAATGATGCCGAAAGGATCCCCAAATAATTCCCTATTAGTCGCGTCTCGATCTGTATGTGCCAGATACCAAAAACTATTGATTTAGGATAAAATTTATATCGTCTGGACAAATATACAAACATACAAACATCCAAACTTTCCCATTTATAATATATATTCGAATAGCGGTACCCGACAGATGATCTTCTGGGTCACCCTGGTCCACATTTTGGTCGATACCTCGAAAACGCCTTCACATATACAACTACCACCACTCCCTTTTAAAACCCTCATTATTACCTTTAATTTGATACCCATATCGTACAAACACATTATAGAGTCACCCCTGGACCACATTTATGGCGACCACTCGAAAAGGCGTCCACCGATGGAACTAAGGCCCACTCCCTTTTCAAGTACTCATTAACACCTTTCGTTTGATACCCATATTGTACAAACGCATTCTAGAGTCACCCCTGGTCCACCTTTATGGCGATATCTCGAAAAGGCGTCCACCTCCCTTTTAAAATACTCATTATCACCTTTCGTTTGATACCCATATTGTACAAACGCATTCTAGAGTCACCCCTGGTCCACCTTTATAGCGATATCTCGAAAAGCCGTCCACCTATTGAACTAAGGCCCACTCCCTTTTAAAATACTCATTAACACCTTTCATATGATACCCATATCGTACAAACAAATTCTAGAGTCACCTCTGGTCCACCTTTATTGCGATATCTCGAAAAGGCTTCCACCTATGGAACTAAGGATTACTCCCTCTTAAAATACTCTTTAATACCTTCCGTTTGATACACATGGCATACAAACACATTCCAAGGTTACCCTAGGTTAATTTTCCTACATGGTGATTTTCCCTTATTTTGTCTCCATAGCTCTCAGCTGAGCATGTAATGTTCGGTTACACCCGAACTTAACCTTCCTTACTTGTTATACTCAGTTGAGCACAGCTCACAGAGTATATTAAGTTTGATTGGATAACGGTTGGTTGTACAGGTATAAAGGAATCGAGATAAATATAGACTTCCAAGAAGACAAGAAAAGAGCAAGGACACAAACAATAGCTAAGTGGCAAGGACGGTGGGAGGCCTCGAGTAAAGGGCGTTGGACTTTCACACTAGTTTGGAACGTAGCTCAATGGAATGAGCGGAAGCACGGCGAACTGAACTACCATCTCACGCAGATAATGAGTGGACATGGTGGTTTCAAAGAGTATTTATGGAAGCGTAAGATAGAGGAAGATCCTCATTGCCCAATGTGTACCACAGAGGTAGAAAACGCAGAACACGTCATGTTCTACTGCCCCCGTTTCCACGAAGAAAGACTCACCTTGCATGGTGTCTTTGGGGAGGAACCTACCACGAGAAATTTAGATACCCATATCGTACAAACACATTCTAGAGTCACCCCTGGTCCACCTTTAAGGCGATATTTCGAGACGGCATCCACCAATAGAACTAAGGCCCACTCCCTTTTAAAATACTCATTAACACCTTTCATTTGATACCCATATTGTACAAACGCATTCTAGAGTCTCCCCTGGTCCACCTTTATGGCGATATCTCAAAAAGGCGACTTATACAACTACCACCACTCCCTTTTAAAACCCTCATTAATACCTTTAATTTGATACCCATATCGTACAAACAAATTCTAGGGTCACCCCTGGTCCACCTTTATGGCGATATCTCGAAACGGCGTCCGCCTATGGAACTAAGGATCACTCCCTTTTAAAATACTCATTAACACCTCTCATTTGATACCCATATTGTACAAACGCATTCTAGAGTCACCCCTGGTCCACGTTTATGGCGATATCCCGAAAAGGTGTCCACCCATAAAACTAAGGCCCACTCCCTTTTAAAACACTTATTCACACCTTTCGTTTGATACCCGTATCGTACAAACGCATTCTAGAGTCAACCCTGGTCCACTTTTATAACGATATTCCGAAAAGGCGTCCACCTATAGAACTAACGCCCACTCCCTTTTAAAATACTCATTAACACCTTTCATTTGATACCCATATAGTACAAACAAATACTAGAGTCACCCCCGGTCCACCTTTATGGCGATATCTCGAAAAGGCGTCCACATATAGAACTAAGGCCCACACCCTCTTAAAATACCCAATAACACCTTTCATTTGATACTCATATCGTACAAACAAATTCTAGAGTCACCCCTGGTCCATCTTTATGGCGATATCTCGAAAAGGCGTCCACATATAGAACTAAGGCCCACTCCTTTTTAAAAGACTCATTAGCACCTTTCATTTGATACTCATATCGTACAAAATAAATTCTAGAGTCACCCCTGGTCCACCTTTATGGCGATATCTCGAAAAGGCGTCCACCTATAGAACTTGGGCCCACTCCCTTTTAAAATTATCATTAACATATTTCATTTTACACCCATATCGTACAAACAAATTCTAGAGTCAGGCCTGGTCCACCTTTATGGCGATATCCCTAAATGGAGTCCATCTATAGAACTGTGGCCCACTTCCTCTTGAAATACTCTTTAATTCCTTCCATTTGATACACATGTCATACAAACACATTCCAGTGTTACCCTAGGTTCTTTTTACAACATTGTGATTTTCCCTTACTTTGTCTCCACAGCTCTCAACTGAGTATGTAATGTTCGGTTACACCCGAACTTAGCCTTCCTTGTTTTTTTTTACTTTTTAATTATTTATGGTTCATGCGTCAAGCGGAATACAAATTCTAAATCAGTTAAACAAATAGCTTTTGATCTACCAAAATAACAAACTCAAGTTTGTTATGTTTATTCCAGCTAAATGAAATTAGCGCGTATATTCTAGTTATTCTTTTTCAAAGGAAATTTTAATTTTACTTAATTGCTCGTTTCTATATTTGTACAGTTGAATTGTGGTACTAATTTCACGTAGGTTAAGTGACACGTGTATAAAATGACCATATTTCTAACCAAAACAACAAGTTATATATTGACTGGTACAGAACACCCACAGCTTCGGGAAGACTAATTAACTTTTATTCAAAACATGAAAATAGTAATAAATATGGCCCAACAGTCAACTGTTCATTGCTCACCTGATCCCTCCAATTTAATAGTGACTGCCCTCTTTCTCTGCTTCTATAAGTGGGTTTCGCACAAGTTGGACGGCTGAGCATAAAGTGACTTGACGATTCCACCCCTTTACACTCTATACAATTAAAATAACTGCGGCTCTGCAGGAAATTTATTCGCACTCCAATTCACATGGATAGCTGAATTTTAGTATACCCTAACCGTTTTGCGGGTGCTTGGAGCCACCAACAGGCATTTCTTGCCTACCTACCACTACCTAGAAAAGGTAGGTGGGATTATCCATTGCCTGCTTAGATGTCTGTAAGCCCAGCCATACAAAAACATAGAACGGAATTCCAATATCACCACCGGCAGTTCAGTTCGCAAGCTTCAGCTTTGATATCTGCTTGACAATCTTGATAAATATTGTAACGAATTTACTGCAAATCCTCTTATTCGCAACTTTCTACTAACGTTCGTATCGCTAAATTGTTGAATAAATAACTCCAATATTTAATAATGCAAAATGGCCTTTATTAAAGTACGTCACAATAACACTGATATTTCACAACCAATAGCTTGCTTAAATGAAACTGATTTTTAAAATAATACTGCTATTGCTCGGTAGATATAGAATTAAATCCAACTGATTGTCGCGCCTCTACTGTTGCTGCCTTTTATAGTGTTTGGTTTCCTCGTTGACATTTCTTGGCGGTTCTGTTTTATAATCTACTAGTTGGTTATCTGCTATAAATTTCTCAGCTATAACTACAGATGCACAATTTGTATAGCTTTTCTCACAGCTTATGCGCGTGTGTTTGTGAGCGACACTTCTACAATTATAATTGCATACTTTTGGGAGCATCTCAGATATATGCATATTGTTTGTGCGTTGCTTCTCCGCTGCGTGTACGTACATATGTGTAATGATTCAATTATTGATGTGAGTACCAGTCACTGCTTAGCATCTGCTTAGAGATGATGGTATCCCTTAATGCTGCTAATATTCATTACACTGGCCTCCACCTAAGTCTGATCCTCCCGATCAGACAAATCTCTCGATCTAAACGCTGCTAGCCTCTCCAATTGAACCATACTTCTATTTTGTGGTTTCCCAATTGTTTGTATGCGGTAGATGACATTATGACATCACTGGTCAACTTCACAACTCTGTACGGGCCTTTCCAACTGCACCAAAATTAGGTTGGAACACCTTTCCGCCGGCGAGGGTTGTATAGCAGTACCAAATCTCCCTCCCGGAAACCTTCCGAATTATTTTTCTTATCGTACCTGTGTTTCACCTTACTACTCATTACCCCGGGCCGTTCCCTCACACTCTGTTGTTTGGCCAAAGAACTACTTCATAGAGCTTGCGCTTGACGGATTGGCTTCGCATAATCAGTATCGTTCCCACGTTTCACAAGAGTAGTGCGCCCCGGCTTGAAACTACCCTCGCATTCTTTCTCGGAAATTCGGTCCTTCGTTTTTGTGCGTCCATTAGGGTTTGTCAATGCCAGTGTTTCTCTCGCAGGTACTTTTGATTTCGCTTTATTTGGCCCATTCGATCCATTAACCTTTTCCTTTGATTTTCGTGGTCTTTGTCGAGTCTTCTCCACCAGTGCCCGATTACTGCTGAACCCTTTCTCCAAACTAAAGTTAAGTGGTATACCCTGGTTCTTATAACGCATAATCTTTCTCCGCATATCGATCCTGATGTCATGGTCAACTAAGAAGTCTACTCCTAATATGACTTCATCAACAATCTCCGCCACAATGAATTTGTGTAGAACCATGACCTTTCCAATTAATACCTCAGATACCACTTCTCCTTGGACTTGGTTATACTCGCCAGTGACCGTAGGCAACCTTGCTCCAGGTAACGGATTTACTCTTCAGTTGACCTAGTCAGATCGGATTAAGGAATGAGATGCGCCCGTATTTTCAGTCAGTACACGCTCCTTGCCATCCAGCTTTCCTTTGACGGCAAGGCTGCTCGATTTTCTTCCAATTTGCGTCACAGATATCACAGGACATTCAATAGCTGGAGTTAGCTCTCGATCTCTACATCTTACTCGCTCTTGCTCGTCCTCTCCAGCTTTGTTATTAAGACCACCCATGCTGTTGAAACCACTAGGATCAAGATCGCAATGACGTGCAATGTAATCGGGCTTCCCGCATCTGAATCATTTGATAACTCTTTCACTCCATTTTGCGATCCTTTCAGCACCTACAATATTGTGTTCACCCAGTCTGGCCTTTCCACCTCCACACGGCATGCTTTGAACGCTGGCTTACACAGAAGCGATGCTGTTTCCTGAATAAGAGCATGTGATACCATTTATGTGAATGTAGGTTTTCGGTTTGCGTATGTTGCTTGCTTCGTTTCGATATTCCGTATTCCATTAATAAAGCCTTAGATTTTTACCCTTTCGATATATTCCACGGGTGTGTCCGCGCCTCCTGCGCTTCGAGTTGTACTGTTATGCGTGCCTCTTGCTCTTTCATTTGTATTTCCACCTTTGATGTAATCTGTGTCGACATTTCTGAAATACGCGTTTCTTGTTATGCGTGTCTCCTGTTCTTCCAGTTGAGATGTTATATCTGTCTTTTGTACTTCGAGCTGTGTTGACATATCGGTTGATATTTGTGACGACATTTCTGAAATGCGTGCCTCCTGTGCATCCATCTTGGATGTTACTGTTGATGTTTGAGCAGATATTGCAGCCCAAATCGTCTTCAAGTCTGTGCTCGTAACTGTCTGCGATGTTTGATTTTTCTCTTCAATTTTTGTTGTATTCTTGCCATCAAAAGGAAAGACATACTCTTCCACGTTAATTCCCCCTAATTCCATTGCCTCTCGTAGTTATTTGCCCGTTGTATTCAGTCCACGGCTCTCCAACTCCTTCTTTAGTTGCAGGATCTTCAAATCACTCCACTTTGCCATGTCCAAGTCGTATTCTCAACAATTCCTCTTCTGACACCAATTATATTTTCAATTCACTCCATTTTGCCATGCCCAAGTTGTATTCTCAACAATTCCTCTTCTGACACCAATTGTAACCAATTTGCTGAAAATCCTCTTATTCGCAACCTTCTACTTACGTTCGTATCGCTAAACTGTTGAATAAATAACTCCAATAAATAATAATTCAAAATGGCCTTTATTAAAGTACGTCACAATAACACTGATACTTCATAACTTGCTTAAATGAAACTGATTTTCAAAATAATACTGCTATTGCTCGCTAGATAGCGTCACTGCTGCTGCCTTTTATAGTGTTTGGTTTCCTCGTTAACATTTCTAGGCGGTTCTGTTCAAGAATCTACTATATCTGCTATAAGTTTCTCAGCTATAACTACAGATGCACAATTTTTATAGCTTCTCTCACAGATCATGCGCGTGTGTTTGTGAGCAACACTTCCACAATTATAATTGCATACTTTTGGGAGCATCTCAGATATATGCATGTTGTTTGTGCGTTGCTTCTCCGCTGCGTGTACGTACATATGTATGTGTAGACATAATGATTGAATTATTGATGTGCGTACCAGTCTCTGCTTAGCATCGGCTTGGAGATGATGGTATCCCTTAGTGCTGCTAATATTCGTAACAATATTAAAAGGAGAAAGGAGGACAGGATGATAATTCAAGAGTCTTTGGGAGAGGTATGAGAACTTTTACAAAACTTTTGCCATGAAAATGTCTTTGACCTTTCACCTTAGCACATTGTCTGAGGTTTGATATGATAAGTTACTAGTAGAAATGTGACTTTGTTTAAAATTTTTTACTCCTTCGATTGTCGAAGAATATCCCTTAACAAAATAGGATAAGCCTAACAGAATGCAACAATATAATATACTTTACTAAAAATTGCACAATGTCAGGCGCATAAAAGGATTGAACATAATTTTCCGCATTCGAGCTTTTTGTTTCTAAGATTCAAGAGAAAGTCGAAACTATTTTTACTAATAAAACCAATTCCTTACAGTTTTCAGCGATAGTTAAATTTCTTTGTGAGACGCCTTTCACCTGGTTAAGCTTTAGGGCCGCTAGAATGAAAAAATTTAAGCTACAACTTTCAGGGCACTTCAGCAAACTTCTCGCTTCATACTGAGTGTAAAATCTGATGGACTCAATATAAGTGAAAAAAATGTTTTCAGTTTTATTCAACTCGCGGATTTACTTCAGATATACGCGAGTATAATGCAAGTTATAAAAAAAATTTATTTGTTGGGCCCAACCAACAACACTAAACAACACAAGTTCAAATAGTATTCTTCAAGTATATTTTAATGTAATTTATTCACAATTAGAACTAAGGCTAATTTATTGTTAACGCTAATCCGTCCCGAACTCGAGTGCCGGGTCTGCCGAAACTGCTCCCCTATATAGCCTGTCAACAAGCTGCGACGCGCCTCTTGCGTAACTTGTTGACAGCCCGCTGTGTGAGAATGTTGAAGTCGGTTTCTTCCCACAGGTGCTGTATGTGTGCATTTCACAAACATGTGTAATAGAATTTAGCTGGCTGTGCGTCTGGAGTAATTCCGTAGCATAAGTGTTAATTGCCGTCACCAACCATGGCCTTGAATTAAGGTGTTAGGTTGCCATGCGCAGCTGTATGTTGTGAGAAATATAATTTGCTGACTCGGCGCACGTGTACTGGCCATACGTGGGAATGTTGCGATAAGGGCAACTGGCGTGTGTTAACTCTTCACCCTTTAAAGATCTGCGTCCCGCAGATTAGGATTTGGACAAGTGTCCTCTTTATGTTGTCTTCTAATGAACAGTCGCAATTCCGGGAGTTTTGGCCCCGTTGTTAATTTCTTCCAAATTATCCAAATCATGAGTAGGAGCAAAAGTAGCCCCAAAGTTTCCGACGCCGTGAACCAATTTGTTTTGTCCCTCAGGTACCTGAAGAGCTTAACATTTCCGATTGTCATCTCGTGTACAAGATTAAGGTTAACTGCAAGGCTTTTATTCGCAATAGTAGATAGCACAGGCGGGAGTATTTGAACTCCTGAACTACTCATACCCCAGTAGGTTCTGTCACCAATGCGAATCGTTTCATTGTCCAGTTGAAAGATGTAAGAGCCGCTCAAGTGATTGGGAGCATCACCTGACCACACGGTGTTATTGAAATTGTCTAAAAGAATCGTGTCTTCCTTGACCACCTCGATCGTTGAGTCATTGCAATTGATGTACCGACAACTAGTTTTACCACCTTTGAGCAGACGTGGCAGACAGTAGTTCTCTCGAAGTACGTACAGCGGTTTTTGCTTGCATACCATTGCGCTTGTAAGGTGGGTGCAGCTATCCTTGATACCATACGTTTGCTCTTTGTTGATTAAGACTGTGCTGTACTTCAGGTCTATGCGATGTCCGTCCTTTATAATTGCTCTGGTGATCAGATGGTTAAATCTCGTTTGGGCCACCTTTGGCATGGACACAACGTAGAGTAGCATCGTGCCGTTGGTGTAGATTGAAGGTTCGCTGAATTCTATTGCTTCGATCACATTACTGTATGGAAGCTTATAAGTCCATTGATCTCTTCTTTGTATAGTAGGTTGCTGTTGACAATACCTGCCTTAGCCATCTGGCAGGCGTGCACCAGTTCCTTCACATCGTCCTTCAAGATCGTGACTTTCTGAAGGATTTCTTCTGAAAGCTTTATGAGATGATTTTGGCCAATGATGTCATTTGTGTTGGTTACGATGCCGTTGACAACCTGCAACAACTCATGAGTTTTTTTAAATATTTCAGAGTTTACCTTGTATTGTTGGTTATTGTTAGATACTAGCGTGTCTTGGTTCGTAGGAGCTCATCCCAGTCGGAAGCGCCCTGACGCCTATCCATTTCCAAGCCGATCCTATCCAGTTGATTGATCGCTTGATTCTCTTTTTGTTTGGGCCTTTTAACTCCTCGAGCTGCGTTTGGATTTTACTCAAGTGGAAAAAATGACGTCTGTGAGGTCGTTCGTTTCATCCAGTTTCTTGACTACCCATCACGTACGGTTACCACGGGCGAGTCGAGATCGAATACCACATATGCTTGTGCGAATGCACAGAGGCAGATTCTAGGAGTCGGAGTACACAGAATTCTAATAACTAGTGAAATACATAATCAACTATTGCTATTAAAAAATTTACATTTCAAAGTTTAAGTACTAGTCTAAGTAAATTTCAAATTTCATTTTAATAATGTTGTTTATATTTTAAAATTTAGGTAGATTTTAGATTTCAAAACTGTAATTAACATTTCAAGTATGAAGTAGACTATTTTTAAATCCTACTGATATACCTAATGAGTGAAGTTCGTGTCGGCAAGGGTTTGACAGGATTTTACGAGGACCCAGGAGTGATGTTAAAAGTGGAATTTTTCTGACAGTTAGTTTTCAGTAATTAATTTAGTAAGTTAGTTGTTAGTTTTTGTTAGATTTATGTTTTTGTAAGTTAGTTAGTTAGCTTTAGTTTTTTGTTAATTTAGTATTTTTCGAGGAATGTTTCCCCTTTTTTTCTTTTTTTTCCTTTTTTCTTTTGTGGCTTTTAGCGCCTTTTCTTTGTTTTTCTTTTTTTTTCTGTTGGAATGCAGGCATAACTCAGATTACATGACGAAGGCTCGTGAGTATCCCCTTTGAAAGTGAACAACATAAGTTTTTGTAAGTGAAAATTTTCCCGCCCATCGAATGAGTGACTTCTCATGTCAATTAAAGCCAATAGTCCCATGGAGGAATTTAACCGCTTCGATTGATATCGCTCGGACCACCAAGTTAACTGGAATTAAACCAATACGTCAGGTCGAATAGAAAAGTGAATTTGTACCCGGACCACCGGGGCTTAGGGATCCATGCATGAGTTTTCTACCTCTTGACCAATGTTATTTTATGACATTATTAATTTTTCGGCTTTGCCGTGCTTTTAAGTGCTTGAATTTCGACCAGAGGGGTCAACATTTCTCGAACCAACTATGGGGGATCGTGTGTATCCATTTTGGAGGTCGCATTGCCATTTGTCATGTTCGATGGCGCCACCTCCTACTAGGGCACGATTTTTCCTACTTAAAAGCCCGCTCTTGTTTTGAGGTTCCCTCTTAGTGCCGAGTCTCGCCTCTTATGTTTTTTGTAAATTTTTAATGCGTCCTTGGACATTTTGTCTGTTTATAGACATTTTTGTTTTCGTTAGATATTTTTAATATCCGATTTGTGGAATTTTTTCCCACTTTGCGTGGTTATAGTGAAATTTCTATTTTCAGCCACAGCTTCTTTCTTATAAAGTGGCTTTTGCTTACTTTTTTTTTTGTTTATTAGCTATGAATAATTCATCGCCACTGTCAAAATTGCGGGGGGCGAACGAGTCTTATTATTTCTTAAGTTTCTACTTTCCTGTTCGTGTAGAAGAATAGCCTTTATGTCCTCGTTAGTGCGCTCCCTGAAGTTTGCTAAATCCTAGTAATTTATCCTTGCTGTCCTATTCAG
Organism: Eurosta solidaginis; assembly: GCF_040869045.1. Taxonomy (NCBI): domain Eukaryota; kingdom Metazoa; phylum Arthropoda; class Insecta; order Diptera; family Tephritidae; genus Eurosta; species Eurosta solidaginis. The sequence goes on along the minus strand of NC_090321.1, from coordinate 39,339,897 downwards.
AAAAACATCAGCTGGCTTGCGCTTTATTACGGAATGTATCATGTTATTATACCTATCCACAGTTATTGCGACGCGTTCTTCAGGAAAATCAACGGAAAAGCAGCGGTATATTTCGATCAAGGTAGAGTGTAGCCTCTTTACCTGACCATTGGCCTCGCTTCGCTGCGTTGGTGTTTGGTATATTTCTATCCCTAAGGACCTGATATAATTTAATACAAGTGGTGACAAATATCCGCGTTCGTTGTCCATGACCAAGGCTCGTGGCACTGTGAAATAATGCAGCTCGATCGTTAGGTTCATTCGCAAATGAGGAGATGACTTATTTTTGATTGGGAAGAGCTTAGCAAATTTGGTTAATTTGTTGATACAACTCAAATATTTTTGTGGTTCAATTTCGAAAATGTCGATGTGCAAGATTTCGCACGGATATCTAGGAATGGGAGTTGGTTGCTCATATGGTTTAGAAGGGTGCCTATTGTATTTGTTCAATTTTCATGTTTCGCATTGGCTAATGTATTACATAATCTGTTTGGACATTACGGGAAAATAAAATTTTTCCAGTACCTGTTCCCTATTCTCACGGGCATTTCGATGCGCGAGCTTGTGCTCCTTCTAGATAATGTCGAATACCCTATCAGCTATTGTCACATCTTCTAACACGCGCTGCGTGATCCTAATTTTATATCTGCTGAAATTGTTAATGTATACAGCCTGCAAACTATGGTGGTCATCTTCCGGAATTTTAATGCCATTTATAACTTTTGCGTTGAGGAAATTTTTGAGGACTGGTGACAAAGCTTCGACGCTTGATACAGGCATTGCGATAAAGTGCCTCTTGTACCCCCTACGAGGCTCTTCTGTACACTCGCAACTCGCCCCCCGCCAAAAAAGTATTTGATTTCTAAACACATTAATGGGTGCGTCTACGTGAGGTATGAGGTCAGAGCTATCCTGCTCTGCGGAGTGCATGGTACCCTCTGAAACAGTGTCAATTTCAGACATCGCGTCAGCTATAGTACTCGATGGTTGTACAGCTATGGAGTCAGTGAGTGCGTTCACTTCCGTCTTGAGACGGGATAGTGCATCAGCGACTACATTTGTCTTACCTGGCTTGTAGATTAACTCGCAGTTATATTGCTCTATACGAGCTTTCCATCGCTTGAGCTTTGCATTGTAATTGCGATTACTCAAGGTGAATGTCAGAGGTTGGTGATCAGTGTCAATCCTAATTTTCTTTGGGCCATAAAGGTAGGAGCGCAAATTATCTAGTATCCAAACAATAGCTAAAAGCTCTTTTTCATTCGTAGCGTAGTTTTCTTCGACTTTGTTTAGGGACCGCGATATGTAAGCTATCGGTTTATCGTCGCCTTTTGATCCTTGTGATAGTACCGCGCCAAAGGCGTAGTTTGATGCGTCCGTTGTCAAATTAAATGTTTGGAAAAATCTGGAAATGCTAATACGTCCGCTGACAACAATAGTTGTTTCAGCTCGCAGAAGGCCTCTAAGGCATCCTTGTTAAGCATAATCGCTACATTTTTGGACGCGTTCGCTTTTACCTGTGCATTTTCCGCCCGAGTGAGGTTGGTGAGTGGCTTTGCGACCTTGGCGTAATCCTTAATGAATTTCCTATAGTATGAGGTCATAACAAGGAAACTTTTTAAATCCTTAAAATTCTCCGGGGGTGAAATCGTTTTAATAGCTTCTACCTTTTTTGGGTCAGCGCGTACTCCATCGGGAGTAATAACATAGCCTAGAAATTCGACTTCTTTTTCAAAGAAGCATGTCTTTTCCAAATTACCCTTAAGATTCGCCTCCCAAAGCATTGCAAAAACCTTCTCAACATTAACGAGGTGTTCCTCTGCATCCTTGCCAAATACGATGATGTCGTCGATATAGACGTAACAAATTTTTCCGATGTACTGCTTGAGGACATCGTCTATCATCCCTTAGAAAATCGCAGGCGCATTTTTCAACCCGAATGGCAACCGAAGAAATTCATATTTGCAATTCATTGTGAATAAGGCTGTCTTTGGCATGTCCGAATCCTTCATGGGAATTTGGTGAAATCTGGAAGTCAAATCAATTGTCGTATAGAAGTTGGCTTGGCCAAGGGTGCCAAGAGTCGCGTTTATATCGAGAATTGGGTAAGTATCGGCGATAGTTACAGCGTTCAACCGTTTATAACCTACTAGCCTTTACCCGCGGCCCCGTCCGCAAGGAGAAATATAAATATATGGGCTATTCGCGTTAGACTGCTTATCAAGTTATCTGTTTAAAATTTTGTTTTCTGTCTAATGCATTTTGTTTTTGTAATTGAGTAAAAAAAAAGAACTAAATGATCTGATAACCTGATAGGATCCCAAATGATCCCGAAATTATCCAGAAAAAGCTACGAAATGACCCCCACGCTATCGTGGATGGATCCCGAAAACCATCCAGAAATGCCCCGAAAGGGTCTCCAAAAGCTCCCGGAATATTCCCAAAAAACCCGAAATGACAACGACACGATTCTAGACGTATCCAGAGAACCACACAGAAATGATCCCTGAAGGTGTTCCAAAATGATCCCGAAAAGGTTCCGAAATGAGCTCGACGGGCTTCCGGGCGTATCTCAAAAACCATCCAGAAAATATCCAGGAAGGTTCCCTAAATTATCCCGACATACTCCAGAAAAAGTTCCGAAATGGCTCCGAGGGGATCCACGACGGATCGCGAAAACCATACAGAAATGATTCCGGAAGGATCCCAAAATGATCCCGAAATAGTCCGGAAATGACCCAGATAGGATCCCGCACAGATCCAGAAATGATCCCGGAAAGGTCCAAAAACTATCCCGGAAAAGTAACAAAAAATCCCGAAATGGCTCCTACGGCATTCCGGACGGATCCAGAAATGAACTCGGAAGAGTCCCCAAATGATCCCAAAATGGTCCCGAAATGACCCTGATGGATCCGGCAAACCACCAAGAAATTATGCCGGAAGGGTCCCCAAATGATCCCGAAATAATACAGAAAAAGTCACGAAACGACCCCTAGAGGATCCCCAAATGATCCCGTATTAGACCCGAAAAGGTCCCGAAATAACCCCGACGGGATCCCGGACAATTCCCGAAAACCATCCAGAAATGATGCCGGAAGGGATCCCAAATGATTCCGAAAAAGTCCCGCATTGATTCCGACGGGATCCCGAACGGATACCGAAAATCATCCAGAAGTGATGCCGGAAAGGTCCTCAAATGATCACCTAATAGTCCCTAAATGACCCTTAAGGGTCCCGAAATGACCCTGACGGGATCCCGGACAGATCCCGAAATCCATCCAAAAATGATATCGGGAGGGACCCCAAATGATCCCGAAAAAGTCCCGCAATGATTCCGACGGGATCCTGAACGGATACCGAAAACCATCCAGAAGTGATGCCGGAAAGGTCAACAAATGATCACCTAATACCAAAATGACCCTGACGGCATCCCGGACTGATCCCGAAATCCATCCAGAAATGATCTTGGGAAGGTCCCAAAATGATCCCGAAATAGTCTCAGAAAAGTTAAGAAATTACCCTGACGAGTTCCCGGACGAATCCTGAAAGCCATCCATAAATGATCCCGAAAAAGTCCCGAAATGACCATGAAGCGACGCCGAAAGGATCCCGACAACTATCCAAAAATGATGCCGGTGGGTATCCCAAATGATCCCGAAATAGTCCCGAAATGACCTCATCGGCATCCCGAACGGATCCCGAAAATTATCCAGAAATGATGCCGGAAAGGTCCCCAGATGATCCCCTAATAGTCCCGAAATTACCCTGATGGGATCCCGGACGGATCCCCAAAACCATCCAGAAATGATGCCGAAAGGGTTCCCAAATGATCCCGTATTAGTCGCGAAAAAGGCCCGAAATGACCCCGATGGGATCACGGACGAATCCCAAAAACCATCCAGAAATGATGCCGGTGGGTATCCCAAATGATCCCGAAATAGTCCCGAAATGACCTCATCGGCATCCCGAACGGATCCCGAAAATTATCCAGAAATGATGCCGGAAAGGTCCCCAGATGATCCCCTAATAGTCCCGAAATTACCCTGATGGGATCCCGGACGGATCCCCAAAACCATCCAGAAATGATGCCGGTGGGTATCCCAAATGATCCCGAAATAGTCCCGAAATGACCTCATCGGCATCCCGAACGGATCCCGAAAATTATCCAGAAATGATGCCGGAAAGGTCCCCAGATGATCCCCTAATAGTCCCGAAATTACCCTGATGGGATCACGGACGAATCCCAAAAACCATCCAGAAATGATGCCGGTGGGTATCCCAAATGATCCCGAAATAGTCCCGAAATGACCTCATCGGCATCCCGAACGGATCCCGAAAATTATCCAGAAATGATGCCGGAAAGGTCCCCAGATGATCCCCTAATAGTCCCGAAATTACCCTGATGGGATCCCGGACGGATCCCCAAAACCATCCAGAAATGATGCCGAAAGGGTTCCCAAATGATCCCGTATTAGTCGCGAAAAAGGCCCGAAATGACCCCGACGGGATTCTGGACGGATCCCGAAAACCATCCAGAAATTATGCCGGGAGAGCCCTCAAATGATCCCGAAAAGTTCCCTAAATGACCCTGTCCGGATACCGGACGGATCCCGTAAACTATCCAAAAATGATGTCGAAAGGGTCCCCAAATGATCCCGTATTAGTGGAGAAAAAGTCCGAAGTGATGCCGGAAAGTTCCTCAAATGATCACCTCATAGTCCCAAAATGACTCTGACGGCATCCCGGACAGATCCCGAAATCCATCCAGAAATGATTTTGGGAGGGTCCCAAAATGATCCCGAAATAGGCCCGGAAAAGTCCAGAAATTACCCTGACGGGATCCCGGACGAATCCCGAAAACCATCCAGAAATGATGCCGAAAGGGTCCCCAAATGATCCCGTATTAATCGCGAAAAGGTCGCGAAATGACCCTGACGGGATCCCGGACGGATCCCGAAAACCATCCAGAAATGATGCCGGAAGAGCCCCCAAATGATCCCGAAAAAGCCGCCAAATGACCCCGACGAGATCCCGGACGGATCCCGAAAACCATCCAGAAATGATGCCGGAAGAGCCCCCAAATGATCCCGAAAAAGTCCCCAAATTACCCCGACGAGATCCCGGACGGATCCTGAAAACCATCCAGAAATGGTGCCGAAAGGGTCCCCAAATGATCCCGTATTAGACGCGAAAAAGTCCCGAAATGACCCCGACGGCATGCCGGACGAATCCCGAAGACCATCCAGAAATGATGCCTATAGAGTCCCAAAATAACCCCGAAAAGGACACGTAATGATCCCGGAAACCACCAAGAATTTATCTCTCAAAGGTACGCAAATAATCCCGAAAGTACCCCGACGGGATCCCGGACGGATCCCGAAAACCATCCAGAAATGATGCCGGAAGGGTCCCCAAATGATCGCGAAATAGTCCCGAAATGATTCCGGAATAGTCCCGAAAATGTCCCAAAATAACCCCGACGGGATCCCGGACGGATCCCGAAAACTATAGAGAAATGATCCCTGAAGGGTCCCAAAATGATCCCGAAATAGTTCCGAAAAAGTCCAGAAATTACCCCGGCGGGATCCCGGACCAATCCCGAAAACCATCAAGAAATGATCCCGGAAGGGTCTCGATATGACCCTTACGGGATTTCAAATAAGGTGAAGCTAATTATAAACTGTGTGTGCCAGATACCAAAAACTATTGATTTAGGAGAAAATTTATATTGAGTTATAACAATTTATAGATTTTACACCAGAGGGGTAGAGAAAGGGGGCGGGATTCAAGGGGTTGTGTAGCGCAATATATAGCTTCTCCAACCCAATTGTCAACCTCACCTTCGAGCGGCGAATCCCGTTTCACTAACAGACGAGGCTCTGGCGACCCCAAACTCCTCATGGAAGTTGGGGGTGGGGAGGGAGGGATGGCCTGAAGGTTTAATGTGGCCATATAAATCGTTCCCGAGATGGTCGGGCCAGCACCTTAATGGTGCTGTGTTACCGGAGCGTATCGGATCTGTATCCAACAAAGGACCATCACATCGATAACACTCCCCAAAGCCTTCGGGGAGTAACTAATCGCTACAACAACAACAACAACAGAAAGGGGGCGGAGGATGTCAATTCTTACTTTGTAAGCCCTCGACTTATTTGACCCCTTGAGTCTGTGATATTGGTGAAGGCCAGTATACGTAAAGTTATAATGTGTAGAAATTATGAAAAATAATTTCTCGAAGGGCCGTGGGACCCCCACCCCTCTTTCCATGTTCGAAAAAAATTTCGCTGGTAGACTACTGTCTGCGTCCCAAATTTCATCGAAATCCGTGTAGCCATTCTGGCGTAATTCAGTCGCAAAGACGAAAAAATATAATAATTAAATTATAACTGTTCCTAGGGGGTGGAGACCACGCCCCTTTCGAAAAATATATAGCTGGTAGATCCTTCTAGACTATTGGCTATATGTGTGCAAAATTTCATCCAAATCGGTCCAGCCGTTCTTGCGTCATTGAGTCACAAAGACAATAGTCTGGACAAACATCCAAACATCCAAACATCGAAACATCCAAACATCTTCACATCCAAACTTTGCCATTTATAATATACTAGCCTTTACCCGCGGCCCCGTCCGCAAGGAGAAAATAAAATATATGTGCTATTCACGTTAGCCTGCTTATCAAGTTGTCTGTTTAAAAATTTTTTCTGTCAATGTATTTTATTTTTTAATACAGTAAAAAAAAAGAACTAACTGAGCTGATGGGCACGCTTACATGAATAGTACAATACACTTTTTTCGAATTAAAAAAAATACATTTTGTTTCTAAGTTAAATTAATTGATATGACAGGGGTGAAAGAATTACTACTCATAGAACAAAGGAGTGAAACTACAATTAGCTAAAACCAAAAAGAAGTTTTTAAATGAAAGCAGTGTTCCTTTTTCGGGTATTTAGTTGGTTAAAATATTACAAAAATTTTAATTATAGTTGTAATAGTTCGTTACAGGATTCATTTAAAAATAGAACGAAAAAGCTGTGATATATTAAAGATAAAACATACCGAATTTTAATTACGAATAATTTGCCGTAAATCCACGGCCATGTGTACTGAATTACCGGTTTCGAAGAGACCTAAAATGATCCCGGAAGTGTCCCTAAATGACACCAAATAGTCACGAAATGATGCCGACGGGATCCTGGACAAATCTCGAAAACTATCCAGAAATGATGCCGGAAAGGTTCCCAAGTTATCCCCAAATAGTCCCGAAATTACCCTGACGGTATCCCGGACGGATACCGAAAACCATCTAGAAAAGTGGCCGGAAGATACCCCAAATGATCCCGAAAAAGTCCTGAAATGATCCAGACGGGATCCCGGACGAATCCCGAAAACTATCCATCTAGGTACCCCAAATGATCCCGAAATAGTCCCGAAATGATCCCGACGGGATCCCGGACGGATCCCGAAAACCAACCAGAAATGATGCCGGTAGGTACCCCAAATGGTTCCGATATGACCCCGTCGAGATCCCGCACGGATCCCTAAAACTACCCAGAAATGATGCCGGAAAGGTCCCCAAATAACCCCTAATAGTCCCGAAATTACGCCGACGGAATCCCGGACGGATCCGGAAACCATCCAGAAATGATGCCGGAGGAGACCCCAAATGATTCCGCTAAAGTCCCAAAATGACCCGACAGGGTCCCGGACGTATCCCGTAAACCATCCAGAAATGATGCCGGTAGGTACCCCAAATGGTCCCGATATGACCCCGTCGGGATCCCGAACGGATCCCTAAAACTATCCAGAAATGATGCCGAAAGGGTCCCCAAATGATCCTGTATTAGTCGAGAAAAAGTTCCGAAATGACTCCGACGGGATCCCGGATGGATCCCGAAAACCATCTAGAAATGATGCCGGAAGAGACCCCAAATGATCCCGCAAAGGTCCCAAAATGACCCCGACAGGATCCCGGACGGATCCCGAAAACCATCCAGAAATGATGCCGGAGGAGACCCCAAATGATCCCGCTAAAGTCCCAAAAGGACCCCGACAGGGTCCCGGACGGATCCCGTAAACCATGCAGAAATGATGCCGGAAGAGACCCCAAATGATCTCGCAAAAGTCCCAAAATGACCCCGACAGGATCCCGGACGGATCTCGTAAACCATCCAGAAATGATGCCGGAAGAGACCCCAAATGATCCCGCAAAAGTCCCAAAATGACCCTGACAGGATCCCGGACGGATCCCGAATACCATCCAGAAATGATGCCGGGAGAGACCCCAAACGATCCCCCAAAAGTCCCAAAATGACCCCGACAGGATCCCGGACGGATCCCGTAAACCATCCAGAAATGATGCCGGAAGAGAACCCAAATGATCCCGCAAAAGGCCCAAAATGACCCCGACAGGATCCCGGACGGATCCCGTAAACCATCCAGAAATGATGCCGGAAGAGACCCCAAATGATCCCGCAAAAGTCCCAAAATGACCCCGACAGGATCCCGGACGGATCCCGAAAACCATACAGAAATGATGCCAGAAGAGCCCCCAAATGATCCCGCAAAAGTCTCAAAATGACCCCGACAGGATCCCGGACGGATCCTGTAAACCATCCAGAAATGATGCCGGAAGAGACCCCAAATGATCCCGCAAAAGTCCCAAAATGACCCCGACAGGATCCCGGACGGATCCCGAAAACCATCCAGAAATGATGCCGGAAGAGACCCCAAATGATCCCGCAAAAGTCCCAAAATGACCCCGACAGGATCCCGGACGGATCCCGAAAACCATCCAGAAATGATGCCGGAATGGACCCCAAATGGTCCCGCAATGACACCGACGGGATCCCGGACGGATACCGAAAACCATCCAGAAATGATGCCGGCAGGTACCCCAAATTATCCCGAAATAGTCCCGAAATGACCCTGACAGGATCGCGGACGGATTCCGAAAACCATCCAGAAATGATGCCGATAAGGTCCCCAAAAGATCCTGTATTAGTCGAGAAAAAATTCCGAAATGACTCCGACGGGATCCCGGACGGATCCCGAAAACCATCTAGAATTGATACCGGAAGGTACCCCAAATGATGCCGAAATAGTATCGAAATGACATCGACGGGATCCCGGACGGATCCCTAAAACCATCCAGAAATGATGCCGGAGGAGACCCCAAATGTTCCCGCTAAAGACCCAAAATAACCCCGACAGGGTCCCGGACGGATCCCGTAAACCATCCAGAAATGATGCCGGAGGAGACCCCAAATGATCCCGCTAAAGTCCCAAAATGACCCCGACAGGGTCCCGGACGGAGCCCGTAAACCATCCAGAAATGATGCCGGAAGAGACCCCAAATGATCCCGCAAAAGTCCCAAAATGACCCCGACAGGATCCCGGACGGATCCCGTAAACCATCCAGAAATGATGTCGGAAGAGACCCCAAATGATCCCGCAAAAGTCCCAAAATGACCACGACAGGATCCCGGACGGATCCCGAAAACCATCCAGAAATGATGCCGGGAGAGACCCCAAATGATCCCGCAAAAGTCCCAAAATGACCCCGACAGGATCCCGGACGGATCCCGTAAACCATCCAGAAATGATGCCGGAGGAGACCCCAAATGATCCCGATAAAGTCCCAAAATGACCCCGACAGGGTCCCGGACGGATCCCGTAAACCATCCAGAAATGATTCCGGAGGAGACCCCATATGATCCCGCAAAAGTCTCAAAATTACCCCGACAGGATCCCGGACGGATCCCGAAAACCATCCAGAAATGATGTTGGAAGAGACCCCAAATGATCCCGCAAAAGTCCCAAAATGACCCCGACAGGATCCCGGACGGATCCCGTAAACCATCCAGAAATGATGCCGGAGGAGACCCCAAATGATCCCGCTAAAGTCCCAAAATGACCCCGACAGGGTCCCGGACGGAGCCCGTAAACCATCCAGAAATGATGCCGGAAGAGACCCCAAATGATCCCGCAAAAGTCCCAAAATGACCCCGTCAGGATCCCGGACGGATCCCGTAAACCATCCAGAAAAGATGCCGGAAGAGACCCCAAATGATCCCGCAAAAGTCCCAAAATGACGCCGACGGGATCCCGGACGGATCCCGTAAACCATCCAGAAATGATGCCGGAAGAGACCCCAAATGATCCCGCAAAAGTCCCAAAATGACCCCGACAGGATCCCGGACGGATCCCGTAAATCATCCAGAAATGATGCCGGAAGAGACCCCAAATGATCCCGCAAAAGTCCCAAAATGACCCCGACAGGATCCCGGACGGATCCCGTAAACCATCCAGAAATGATGCCGGAAGAGACCCCAAATGATCCCGCAAAAGTCCCAAAATGACGCCGACGGGATCCCGGACGGATCCCGTAAACCATCCAGAAATGATGCCGGAAGAGACCCCAAATGATCCCGCAAAAGTCCCAAAATGACCCCGACAGGATCCCGGACGGATCCCGTAAACCATCCAGAAATGATGCCGGAAGAGACCCCAAATGATCCCGCAAAAGTCCCAAAATGACCCCGACAGGATCCCGGACGGATCCCGAAAACCATCCAGAAATGATGCCGGAAGAGCCCCCAATTGATCCCGAAAAAGTCCCCATATGACCCCGACGAGATCCCGCACGGATCCCGAAAACCATCCAGAAATGATGCCGGAAGGGTCCCCAAATGATCGCGAAATAGTCCCGAAATGATTCCGGAATAGTCCCGAAAATGTCCCAAAATAACCCGACGGGATCCCGGACGGATCCCGAAAACTATACAGAAATGATCCCGGAAGGGTCCCAAAATGATCCCGAAATAGTCCCGAAAAAGTCCCGAAATTACCCCGGCGTAATCCCGGACCGATCCCGAAAACCATCCAGAAATGATCCCGGAGGGTCTCGATATGACCCTTACGGGATTACAAATAAGGTGAAGCTAATTATAAAACCATGTTAATAAGGCAGCAGGCGCATTGGAGCGAATAAAAAGTTACATAGAAACATACAGGTAAAGCTAATAAAAGCGTGCTAATAAAAACAATTGATGGAGGGCGGATGGCGGGAGTAGAGGAGAGGACCACTGATCGTTCCTCCAAAATTGTCTAGATCTCGTTCTGTATGTACCAGATACCAAAAACTATTGATTTAGGAGAAAATTTATATTGAGTTATAACAATTTATAGATTTTACACCAGAGGGTGAGATAAAGGGGGGGTGGGCGGGCGGAGGGTGTCACTGCTTACTTTGTAAGCCCTCGACTTATTTGACCCCTTGAGTCTGTGATATTGGTGAAGGCCAGTATACGTAAAGTTATAATGTGTAAAAATTATTGAAAAATAATTTCTCGAAGGGGTCGTGGAACCCCCACCCTCTTTCCATGTTCGAAAAAAATTTCGCTAGTAGACTACTGTCTGTGTCCCATATTTCATCAAAATCCGTGTAGCCATTCTGGCGTGATTCAGTCGCAAAGACGAAAAAATATAATAATTAAATTATAACTGTTCCTAGGGGGCGGGGACCACGCCCCTTTTCAAAAATGTATAGTTAGTAGATCCTTCTAGACTATTGGCTATATGTGTGCAAAATTTCATCCAAATCGGTCCAGCCGTTTTTGCGTGATTGAGTCACAAAGACAAACGTCTGGACAAACATCCAAACATCCAAACATCCAAACATCCAAACATCTTCACATCCAAACTTTGCCATTTATAATATATATTAGATACTAGCCTTTACCCGCGGCCCCGTCCGCAAGGAAAATTTTAAATATATGGGCTATTCGCGTTAGCCTGCTTATTATCTGTTTAAAATTTTGTTTTCTGTCTAATGCATTTTATTTTTGTAATTGAGTAAAAAAAAGAACTAAATGAGCTGATAACCTGATAGGATCCCAAATGATCCCGAAATTATCCAGAAAAATCTACGATATGACCCCAACGCTATCGCGGACGGATCCCGAAAACCATCCAGAAATGCCCCGAAAGGGTCTCCAAAAGTTCCCCGAATAGTCCCAAAAAAACCCGAAATGAGAGCGACACGATTCTAGACGTATCCAGAAATGATCCCTGAAGGTGTTCCAAAATGAATCCGAAAAGGTTCCGAAATGACCCTGACGGGCTCCCGGGCGGATCTCAAAAACCATCCAGAAAATATTCAGGAAGGGTCCCTAAAGTATCCCGACTAATCCAGAAAAAGTTCCGAAATGGCTCCGAGGGGATCCACGATGGATCGCGAAAACCATACAGAAATGATTCCGGAAGGATTCCAAAATGATCCCGAAATAGTCCGGAATTGACCCAGATGGGATCCCGCACAGATCCAGAAATGATCCCGGAAGGGTGCAAAAACTATCCCGGAAAAGTAACAAAAAATCCCGAAATGGCTCCTACGGCATCCCGGACGGATCCAGAAATGATCTCGGAACGGTCCCCAAATGATCCCAAAATGGTCCCGAAATGACCCTGATGGATCCGGCAAACCATCAAGAAATTATGCCGAAAGGTCCCGTATTAGCCCCGAATAGGTCCGGAAATAACCCCGACGGGATCCCGGACAAATCCCGAAAACCATCCAGAAATGATACCGGAAGGAATCCCAAATGATTCCGTAAAAGTCCCGCATTGATTCCGACGGGATCCCGAACGGATACCGAAAATCATCCAGAAGTGATGCCGGAAAGGTCCTCAAATGATCACCTAATAGTCCCGAAATGACCCTTAAGGGGTCATGGACAGATACCATAAACCATCCAGAAATGATCCCGATATAGTCCCGAAGAAGTCCCGAAATGACCCTGACGGGATCTCGAACGCACCCCTAAATGACCATGACGGGATCCCGGACAGATCCCGAAATCCATCCAGAAATGATCTTGGGAGGGACCCCAAATGATCCCGAAAAAGTCCCGCAATGATTCCGAGGGGATCCTGATCGGATACCGAAAACCATCCAGAAGTGATGCCGGAAAGGTCCTCAGATGATCACCTAATACCAAAATGACCCTTACGGCATCCCGGACTGATCCCAAAATCCATCCAGAAATGATCTTGGGAAGGTCCCAAAATTATCCCGAAATAGTCTCGGAAAAGTTCAGAAATTACCCTGACGGGTCCCGGACGAATCTTGAAAGCCATCTCTAAACGATCCCGAAAAAGTCCCGAAATGACCCTGACTGGACCCCGAAAGGATCCCGAAAACTATCCAGAAATGATGCCGGAAATGTCCTCATATGATCACCTAATAGTTCCGAAAAGACCCTGACGGGATCCCGAACGGATCCCCACAACTATCTAGAAATGATGCCGAAAGGGCCCGCAAATGATCCCGTATTAGTTGAGAAAAAGTCCCGAAATGAACCCGACGGGATGCCGGACGAATCCCAAAAACCATCCAGAAATGATGCCGGAAGGGACACCAAATGATCCCGAAAAAGTCCCGCAATAATTCCAAAGGGATCCTGAGCGGATACCGAAAACTAACCAGAAATGATGCCGGAAAGGTCCTCAAATGATCTCCCAATAGTTCCGAAAAGACCCTGACGGGATCCCGAAAGGATCCCGACAACTATCCAGAAATGATACCGAAAGGGCCCGCAAATGATCCCGTATTAGTAGAGAAAAAGTCCCGAAATGACCCCGACGGGATGCCGGACGAATCCCAAAAGCCATCCAGAAATGATGTCGGAAGGGACCCCAATGATCCCGAAAAAGTCCCGCAATTATTCCGACGGGAATCTGAACGGATACCGAAAACCATCCAGAAGTGATGCCGGAACGGTCCTCAAATGCTTATCTAATAGTCAAAATGACCCTGAGGGCATCCCGGACAAATCCCGAAATCCATCCAGAAATGATCTTGGGAAGGTCCCAAAATGATGCCGAAATAGTCTCGGAAAAGTCCAGAAATTACCCTGACGGGCTCCCGGACGAATCCTGAAAGCCATCCTTAAATGATCCCTAAAAAGCCCCGAAATGACCCTGACGGGATCCCGAAAGGATTCCAAAAACTATCCAGAAATGATGCCGGAAAGGTCCTCAAATGATCCCCTAATAGTTCCGAAATGACCGTGACGGGATCCCGAACGGATCCCGACAACTATCCAGAAATTATGCCGAAAGGGTCCGCAAATGATCCCGTATTAGTCGAGAAAAAGTCCCGAAATGACCCCGACGGGATCCCGGACGAATCCCAAAAACCATCCAGAAATGATGCCGGTAGGTATCCCAAATGAAATAATCCCGAAATAACCTCGTCGGCATCCCGGACGGATACCGAAAATTATCCAGAAATGATGCCGGAAAGGTCCACAAATGATCCCCTAATAGTCCCGAAATTACCCTGATGGGATCCCGGACGGATCCCGAAAACCATCCAGAAATGATGCCGGAAGAGCCCCCAAATGATCCCGAAAAAGTCCCCAAATGACCCCGACGATATCCCGGACGGATCCCGAAAACCATCCAGAAATGATGCCGGAAGAGCCCCCAAACGATCCCGAAAAAGTCCCCAAATGACCCCGACGAGATCCCGCACGGATCCCGAAAACCATCCAGAAATGATGCCGGAAGAGCCCCAAATGATCCCGAAAAAGTCCCCAATTGACCCCGACATACTCCAGAAAAGGTTCCGAAATGGCTCCGAGGGAATCAACGACGGATCGCGAAAACCATACAGAAATGATTCCGGAAGGATCCCAAAATGATCCCGAAATAGTCCGGAAATGACCCAGATGGGATCCCGCACAGATCCAGAAATGATCCCGGAAGGGTCCAAAAACTATCCCGGAAAAGTAACAAAAAATTCCGAAGTGGCTCCTACGGCATCCCGGACGGATCCAGAAATGATCTCGGAAGGGTCCCAAATGATCCCAAAATGGTCCCGAAATGACCCTGATGGATCCGGCAAACCATCAAGAAATTATGCCGGAAGGGTCCCCAAATGATCCCGAAATAAAACAGAAAAAGTCACGAAACGACCCCTAGAGGATCCCCAAATGATCCCGTATTAGCCCCGAAAAAGTCCCAAAATGACCCTGACGGGATCCCGAAAGGATTCCGAAAACAATACAGAAATGATGCCGGAAAGGTCCTCAAATGATCCCCTAATAGTCCCGAAATGACCGTGACGGGATCCCGACAACTATCCAGAAATGATGCCGAAAGGGTCCGCAAATGATCCCGTATTAGTCGAAAAAAAGTCCCGAAAGGACCACGACGGGATCCCGGACGAATCCCGAAAACCATCCAGAAATGATGCCGGATGAGCGCCAAAATGATCCCGAAAAAGTCCCCAAATGACCCCGACGAGATCCCGGACGGATCCCGAAAACCATCCAGAAATGATGCCGGAAGAGCCCCCAAATGATCCCGAAAAAGTCCCCAAATGACCCCGACGATATCCCGGACGGATCCCGAAAACCATCCAGAAATGATGCCGGAAGAGCCCCCAAATGATCCCGAAAAAGTCCCCATATGACCCCGACGAGATCCCGCACGGA
This sequence comes from Eurosta solidaginis, assembly GCF_040869045.1. Lineage (NCBI taxonomy): Eukaryota > Metazoa > Arthropoda > Insecta > Diptera > Tephritidae > Eurosta > Eurosta solidaginis. The sequence continues at coordinate 39,324,358 of NC_090321.1, read as the reverse complement.
TCCCGAAAACCATCCAGAAATGATGCCGGAAGGGTCCCCAAATGATCGCGAAATAGTTCCGAAATGATTCCGGAATAGTCCCGAAAATGTTCCAAAATAACCCCGACGTGATCCCGAACGGATCCCGTAAACTATACAGAAATGATCCCGGAAGGGTCCCAAAATGATCCCGAAATAGTCCCGAAAAAGTCCCGAAATTACCCCGGCGTAATCCCGGACCGATCCCGAAAACCATCCAGAAATGATCCCGGAAGGGTCTCGATATGACCCTTACGGGATTACAAATAAGGTGAAGCTAATTATAAAACCATGTTAATAAGGCAGCAGGCGCATTGGAGCGAATAAAAAGTTAGATAGAAACATACAGGTAAAGCTAATAAAAGCGTGCTAATAAAAACAATTGATGGAGGGCGGATGGCGGGAGTAGAGGAGAGGACCACTGATCGTTCCTCCAAAATTGTCTAGATCTCGTTCTGTATGTACCAGATACCAAAAACTATTGATTTAGGAGAAAATTTAGATTGAGTTATAACAATTTATGGATTTTACACCAGAGGAGGAGATAAAGGGGGGCGGGCGGAGGGTGTCACTGCTTACTTTGTAAGCCCTCGACTTATTTGACTCCTTGAGTCTGTGATATTGGTGAAGGCCAGTATACGTAAAGTTATAATGTGTAAAAATTATGAAAAATAATTTCTCGAAGGGGTCGTGGGACCCCCACCCCTCTTTCCATGCTCGAAAAAAATTTCGCTAGTAGACTACTGTCTGTGTTCCAAATTTCATCAAAATCCGTGTAGCCATTCTGGCGTGATTGAGTCGCAAAGACGAAAAAATATAATAATTAAATTATAACTGTTCCTAGGGGGCGGGGACCACGCCCCTTTTGAAAAATATATAGCTAGTAGATCCTTCTAGACTATTGGCTATATGTGTGCAAAATTTTATCCAAATCGGTCCAGCCGTTCTTGCGTTATTGAGTCACAAAGACAAACGTCTGGACAAACATCCAAACATCCAAAAATCCAAACATCCAAACATCTTAACATCCAAACTTTCCCATTTATAATATATACTAGCCTTTACCCGCGGCCCCGTCCGCAAGGAGAAAATGAAATATGTGGGCTATTCACGTTAGCCTGCTTATAAAGTTATCTGTTTAAAATTTTTTTTCTGTCTAATGCATTTTATTTTTGTAATTGAGTAAAAAAAAGAACTTTATGAGCTGATAATCTGATAGGATCCCAAAATCATAACGAAATTATCCAGAAAAAGCCGCGAAATGACCCCGACGCTATCGCGGACGGATCCCGAAAACCACCCGGAAACGCCCCGGAAGTGTTTCCAAAAGTTCCCGAAGTAGTCCCAAAAAAACCCGAAATGACAACGACACGATTCTAGACTTATCCAGATAACCACACAGAAATGATGTCTGAAGGGTACCAAATTGATCCCGAAATAGTCCCGAAAAAGTTCCGAAATTACCCTGACGGGCTCCCGGACGGATCTCAGAAACCATCCAGAAAATATCCAGGAAGGGTCCCTAAATTATCCCGACTAACTCCAGAAAAAGTTCCGAAATGGCTCCGAGGGGATCCACGATGGATCGCGAAAACCATACAGAAATGATTCCGGAAGGATTCCAAAATGATCCCGAAATAGTCCGGAATTGACCCAGATGGGATCCCGCACAGATCCAGAAATGATCCCGGAAGGGTGCAAAACTATCCCGGAAAAGTAACAAAAAATCCAGAAATGGCTCCTACGGCATCCCGGACGGATCCAGAAATGATCTCGGAAGGGTCCACAAATGATCCCAAAATGGTCCCGAAATGACCCTGATGGATCCGGCAAACCATCAAAAAATTATGCCGAAAGGGTCCAAAAATGATCCCGAAATAATACAGAAAAAGTCACGAAACGACCCCTAGAGGATCCCCAAATGATCGCGTATTATCCCTGAAAAGGTCCCGAAATAACCCCGACGGGATCCCGGACAAATCCCGAAAACCATCCAGAAATGATGCCGGAAGGAATCCCAAATGATTCCGTAAAAGTCCCGCATTGATTCCGACGGGATCCCGAACGGATACCGAAAATCATCCAGAAGTGATGCCGGAAAGGTCCTCAAATGATCACCTAATAGTCCCGAAATGACCCTTAATGGGTCATGGACGGATCCCATAAACCATCCAGAAATGATCCCGATATATTCCCGAAATGACCCTGACGGGATCTCGAACGCACCCCTAAATGACCCTGACGGGATCCCGGACAGATCCCGAAATCCATCCAGAAATGATCTTGGGAGGGACCCCAAATGATCCCGAAAAAGTCCCGCAATGATTCCGAGGGGATCCTGATCGGATACCGATAACCATCCAGAAGTGATGCCGGAAAGGTCCTCAAATGATCACCTAATACCAAAATGACCCTGACGGCATCCCGGACTGATCCCAAAATCCATCCAGAAATGATCTTGGGAAGGTCCCAAAATTATCCCGAAATAGTCTCGGAAAAGTTCAGAAAATACCCTGACGGGTTCCCGGACGAATCCTGAAAGCCATCTCTAAATGATCCCGAAAAAGTCCCGAAATGACCCTGACTGGACCCCGAAAGGATCCCGAAAACTATCCAGAAATGATGCCGGAAATGTCCTCAAATGATCACTTAATAGTTCCGAAAAGACCCTGACGGGATCCCGAACGGATCCCAACAACTATCTAGAAATGATGCCGAAAGGGCCGCAAATGATCCCGTATTAGTCGAGAAAAAGTCCCGAAATGAACCCGACGGGATGCCGGACGAATCCCAAAAACCAGCCAGAAATGATGCCGGAAGGGACACCAAATGATCCCGAAAAAGTCCCGCAATAATTCCGACGGGATCCTGAGCGGATACCGAAAGCCATCCAGAAGTGGTGCCGAAAATGTCCTCAAATGATCACCTAATAGTCCCAAAATGACCCTGACGGCATCCCGGACAGATCCCGAAATCCATCCTGAAATGATCTTGGGAGGGTCCCAAAATTATCCCGAAATAGTCTGGGAAAAGTCCAGAAATTACCCTGACGGATACCGGACGAATCCTGAAAACCAATCTTAAATGATGCCGAAAAAGTCCCGAAATGACCCTGATGGGACCCGGAAAGGATCCCGAAAACTAACCAGAAATGATGCCGGAAAGGTCCTCAAATGATCTCCCAATAGTTCCGAAAAGACCCTGACGGGATCCCGAACGGATCCCGACAACTATCCAGAAATGATACCGAAAGGGTCCGCAAATGATCCCGTATTAGTCGAGAAAAAGTCCCGAAATGACCCCGACGGGATGCCGGACGAATCCCAAAAACCATCCAGAAATGATTTTGGAAGGGACCCCAATGATCCCGAAAAAGTCCCGCAATTATTCCGACGGGAATCTGAACGGATACCGAAAACCATCCAGAAGTGATGCCGGAACGGTCCTCAAATGCTCACCTAATAGTCCCAAAATGACCCTGAGGGCATCCCGGACAAATCCCGAAATCCATCCATAAATGATCTTGTGAAGGTCCCAAAATGATCCCGAAATAGTCTCGGAAAAGTTCAGAAATTACCCTGACGGGTTCCCGGACGAATCCTGAAAGCCATCCTTAAATGATCCCGAAAAAGCCCCGAAATGACCCTGACGGGATCCCGAAAGGATTCCAAAAACTATCCAGAAATGATGCCGGAAAGGTCCTCAAATGATCCCGAAAAAGTCCCGAAATGACCCTGACGGGATCCCGAACGGATCCCGACAACTATCCAGAAATGATACCGAAAGGGTCCGCAAATGATCCCGTATTAGTCGAGAAAAAGTCCCGAAATGACCCCGACGGGATCCCGGACGAACCCCAAAAACCATCCAGAAATGATGCCGGTAGGTATCCCAAATGATCCCGAAATAATCCCGAAATGACCTCGTCGGCATCCCGGACGGATACCGAAACTTATCCAGAAATGATGCCGGAAAGGTCCACAAATGATCCCCTAATAGTCCCGAAATTACCCTGATGGGATCCCGGACGGATCCCGAAAACCATCCAGAAATAATGCCGGAAGAGCCCCCAAATGATCCCGAAAAAGTCCCTAAATGACCCCGACGATATCCCGGACGGATCCCGGAAACCATCCAGAAATGATGCCGGAAGAGCCCCCAAATGATCCCAAAAAAGTCCCCAAATGACCCCGACGAGATCCCGCACGGATCCCGAAAACCATCCAGAAATGATGCCGGAAGAGCCCCAAATGATCCCGAAAAAGTCCCCAAATGACCCCGACATACTCCAGAAAAGGTTCCGAAATGGCTCCGAGGGAATCAACGACGGATCGCGAAAACCATACAGAAATGATTCCGGAAGGATCCCAAAATGATCCCGAAATAGTCCGGAAATGACCCAGATGGGATCCCGCACAGATCCAGAAATGATCCCGGAAGGGTCCGATAACTATCCCGGAAAAGTAACAAAAAATCCCGAAATGGCTCCTACGGCATCCCGGACGGATCCAGAAATGATCTCGGAAGGGTCCCCAAATGATCCCAAAATGGTCCCGAAATGACCCTGATGGATCCGGCAAACCATCAAGAAATTATGCCGGAAGGGTCCCCAAATGATCCCGAAATAAAACAGAAAAAGTCACGAAACGACCCCTAGAGGATCCCCAAATGATCCCGTATTAGCCCCAAAAAAGTTCCAAAATGGCCCTGACGGGATCCCGAAAGGATTCCGAAAACAATACAGAAATGATGCCGGAAAGGTCCTCAAATGATCCCCTAATAGTCCCGAAATGACCGTGACGGGATCCCGACAACTATCCAGAAATGATGCCGAAAGGGTCCGCAAATGATCCCGTATTAGTCGAAAAAAGTCCCGAAAGGACCACGACGGGATCCCGGACGAATCCCAAAAACCATCCAGAAATGATGCCGGTAGGTACCCCAAATGATCCCGAAATAGTCCCGAAATGACCTCGTCGGCATCCCGGACGGATCCCGAAAATTATCCAGAAATGATGCCGGAAAGGTTCCCAAATGATCCCCTAATAGTCCCGAAATTACCCTAATGGGATCCCGGACGGATCCCGAAAACCATCCAGAAATGATGCCGAAAGGGTTCCCAAATGATCCCGTATTAGTCGCGAAAAAGTCCCGAAATGACCCCGACGGGATCCCGGACGGATCCCGAAAACCATCCAGAAATGATGCCGAAAGGGTTCCCAAATGATCCCGTATTAGTCGCGAAAAAGTCCCGAAATGACCCCGACGGGATCCCGGACGGATCCCAAAAACCATCCAGAAATGATGCCGGTAGGTATCCCAAATGATCCCGAAATAATCCCGAAATGACCTCGTCGGCATCCCGGACGGATACCGAAACTTATCCAGAAATGATGCCGGAAAGGTCCACAAATGATCCCCTAATAGTCCCGAAATTACCCTGATGGGATCCCGGACGGATCCCGAAAACCATCCAGAAATAATGCCGGAAGAGCCCCCAAATGATCCCGAAAAAGTCCCTAAATGACCCCGACGATATCCCGGACGGATCCCGGAAACCATCCAGAAATGATGCCGGAAGAGCCCCCAAATGATCCCAAAAAAGTCCCCAAATGACCCCGACGAGATCCCGCACGGATCCCGAAAACCATCCAGAAATGATGCCGGAAGAGCCCCAAATGATCCCGAAAAAGTCCCCAAATGACCCCGACATACTCCAGAAAAGGTTCCGAAATGGCTCCGAGGGAATCAACGACGGATCGCGAAAACCATACAGAAATGATTCCGGAAGGATCCCAAAATGATCCCGAAATAGTCCGGAAATGACCCAGATGGGATCCCGCACAGATCCAGAAATGATCCCGGAAGGGTCCGATAACTATCCCGGAAAAGTAACAAAAAATCCCGAAATGGCTCCTACGGCATCCCGGACGGATCCAGAAATGATCTCGGAAGGGTCCCCAAATGATCCCAAAATGGTCCCGAAATGACCCTGATGGATCCGGCAAACCATCAAGAAATTATGCCGGAAGGGTCCCCAAATGATCCCGAAATAAAACAGAAAAAGTCACGAAACGACCCCTAGAGGATCCCCAAATGATCCCGTATTAGCCCCAAAAAAGTTCCAAAATGGCCCTGACGGGATCCCGAAAGGATTCCGAAAACAATACAGAAATGATGCCGGAAAGGTCCTCAAATGATCCCCTAATAGTCCCGAAATGACCGTGACGGGATCCCGACAACTATCCAGAAATGATGCCGAAAGGGTCCGCAAATGATCCCGTATTAGTCGAAAAAAGTCCCGAAAGGACCACGACGGGATCCCGGACGAATCCCAAAAACCATCCAGAAATGATGCCGGTAGGTACCCCAAATGATCCCGAAATAGTCCCGAAATGACCTCGTCGGCATCCCGGACGGATCCCGAAAATTATCCAGAAATGATGCCGGAAAGGTTCCCAAATGATCCCCTAATAGTCCCGAAATTACCCTAATGGGATCCCGGACGGATCCCGAAAACCATCCAGAAATGATGCCGAAAGGGTTCCCAAATGATCCCGTATTAGTCGCGAAAAAGTCCCGAAATGACCCCGACGGGATCCCGGACGGATCCCGAAAACCATCCAGAAATGATGCCGAAAGGGTTCCCAAATGATCCCGTATTAGTCGCGAAAAAGTCCCGAAATGACCCCGACGGGATCCCGGACGGATCCCGAAAACCATCCATAAATGATGCCGGATGAGCCCCAAAATGATCCCGAAAAAGTCCCCAATTGACCCCGACGAGGTCCCGGACGGATCCCGAAAACCATCCAGAAATGATGCCGGAAGAGCCCCCAAATGATCCCGAAAAAGTCCCCATATGACCCCGACGAGATCCCGCACGGATCCCGAAAACCATCCAGAAATGATGCCGGAAGGGTCCCCAAATGATCGCGAAATAGTTCCGAAATGATTCCGGGATAGTCCCGAAAATGTTCCAAAATAACCCCGACGTGATCCCGAACGGATCCCGTAAACTATACAGAAATGATCCCGGAAGGGTCCCAAAATGATCCCGAAATAGTCCCGAAAAAGTCCCGAAATTACCCCGGCGTAATCCCGGACCGATCCCGAAAACCATCCAGAAATGATCCCGGAAGGGTCTCGATATGACCCTTACGGGATTACAAATAAGGTGAAGCTAATTATAAAACCATGTTAATAAGGCAGCAGGCGCATTGGAGCGAATAAAAAGTTAGATAGAAACATACAGGTAAAGCTAATAAAAGCGTGCTAATAAAAACAATTTATGGAGGGCGGATGGCGGGAGTAGAGGAGAGGACCACTGATCGTTCCTCCAAAATTGTCTAGATCTCGTTCTGTATGTACCAGATACCAAAAACTATTGATTTAGGAGAAAATTTAGATTGAGTTATAACAATTTATGGATTTTACACCAGAGGGGGATATAAAGGGGGGCGGGCGGAGGGTGTCACTGCTTACTTTGTAAGCCCTCGACTTATTTGACCCCTTGAGTCTGTGATATTGGTGAAGGCCAGTATACGTAAAGTTATAATGTGTAAAAATTATGAAAAATAATTTCTCGAAGGGTCGTGGGACCCCCACCCCTCTTTCCATGTTCGAAAAAAATTTCGCTAGTAGACTACTGTCTGTGTCCCAAATTTCATCAAAATCCGTGTAGCCATTTTGGCGTGATTCAGTCGCAAAAACGAAAAAATATAATAATTAAATTATAACTGTTCCTAGGGGGCGGGGACCACGCCCCTTTTGAAAAATATATAGCTAGTAGATCCTTCTAGACTATTGGCTATATGTGTGCAAAATTTCATCCAAATCGGTCCAGCCGTTCTTGCGTTATTGAGTCACAAAGACAAACGTCTGGACAAACATCCAAACATCCAAACATCCAAACATCCAAACATCCAAACATCCAAACATCTAAACATTCAAACATCCAAACATCCAAACATCTTAACATCCAAACTTTCCCATTTATAATATATATTAGATTAGATTAGATATTAGATTAGATTAGATTAGATTAGATAACCATACGATACTGTTTGTCCCCATTCGCCTTAGGCTTTTTAGGGACTACCCAAATTGGAGAATTGTATGGGCTTTATATGGGCCGGATAGCACCTTCGTCTAGGAGCTCATTTATCTGTTTTTCGACTTCATCTCTCATACATGCTGGGTAGGGGTAGGATTTACTATACACCGGTTCGTCAGTTGATGTTTTTACTTCTGCACGGACATTCGTGTTTGCAAGCTCATAACCGTTAAGTGGTTTGAAAAGACCAGAGTATTTTTCCAATAGTGAATTGACCTTTCCATGAATATCAAGAGGTAGGTCCTTTCCTAATGTAAAGTTTACATCGAGAGATCTTCTGACTTTCAAGGGGATTTTGTAATTGTCTATACTAAGGAGGTTATTCTTCTATTATCGCGCCTAATTTCCTCAGGGTATCTTCCCCAATGATTCCGCAGAATTCACTAAGAGTCGGTAAAACGAAGAAATCAAATTCGGTGGAGTTACCCACATTTTCGAATAATTTTAGTTTTACTTTATCCACCGAAGCTACATTGAATAATTTTTTGCAGGAGTTGTTTTCGTTGCAATAGTATTTTATATGAAATTCTTATTTGCGCCGGTATCCACAAGGAAATCTAGCACCCGACCGTCAGGCAAGGTATATTCTAGGTATGGTACGCTAGATGACCGGAAGACAGAAAATCCTCCGAGTTGTTTTCATTTGGCGATTCCTTCAGGTCCACATCTCTCTCTTCGCTCTCCTCGGCTGTAGTATGGAACACCCTTTGCTGCTTCCGTGGTAGATTTTCTGAACTTGCGCTTCTTTTAAACGGATTTGCGCGATTCATGTAATTAACGTTGCGTGTCAGTACCGAGGGGTCTACGTCCATTTTCTCTACAGGCGAATGTAGTGCGTTGCTGGCATTTCCAAATCGACCTGACAGGCGATCACTCCTTACATATGGGTGCTTTTCCTGGTTGCGCCAAGTAGATTTAGGGGGTAACTGGGGAGGCTTGATCCTATTTCTAAACGAGGAAGTACCTGGCAAATTGTTAACAGGGACAGGCACACGGTTATTGCAATTGTTCGTATGAACGGAAAAATTGCGGAAATACACATTTTGAATTTTCAAACAGGCTGAATATGCCTCTGGCAATGTTTTAGGGCATCGTATAAGGAGCATTCGCGACATTTCGCCGTTAAGCCCACATACAAAAACGTCCAGGGCACGATTTCGGTAGGTTTCTACCAGAACTTTAACGGCATCTTCCGTGTAGGATTCGTCTTTTATTTTATTAATAATAAGGGAGAATTGATAATTCACCCTGGCGTAGAATTCATCAATTCTCATTCCCTTTTGCTGTAGCTGGTGCAGTTGGTGTTCGAGTGTACCAACATCCCTCTTATCTGCGTAGTGCAGGGAGAGGCATTCCTTAATTTTTCCCCAATTACTATCGAATATATTGTAGGAAATAAGTACAGAATCAGCTGCTCCCCGCACCTTCTGCCTAATATGTTGGAGAATCGCTCGGTAAATGGGCTTTTCCCTTCATTACCGCAAAGTTTGAAAGCATCACTTCCACAGATTGAATCCATGAGATGTACTGGAGAGGGTTACCGTCAAACACTGTAGCTCTTTAACACAATCAGGGAGCCTACAGATATCTCTGATCTCAGCCTCAGAGGTGAGTGGCCGAGCCACCACTTCTTCAACCACTGGAATAGTGGCCGCTGTAGATGAAGAGCTAGCTGAATCAACGCGAGCCACCCGCCTTTCTAGCAAATTTATTTTTTCAAGAAGGGTGTTGACGGCCCCAGACAAATTTGTCACTGTGGCTCTTATATCTTCCATTTTTTGTGGGAATATTTTTTATTTTACTTTACCTTTGTGTTTTTTATACTCACGTGATGAGATAAATCATCCGTATTATATCAGAATTACACTGCAGTGCGTACAGGCGCTCTCAGGAATTTTCACTACTGACCACGATTACGTTGCAATGCGTCCAGGCACTTCAGGAACTTCCACTAGTAGGTAATGCCGGCAGTATGTAATGCTGATGATCTTGCCAGAAATTCTCCTTTAGTTTTTTCCACAGTTTTCTTCTTTCAAAAAATTCTTTAGGCAGCTCTTTTTTTTGAAAAGACATTTTTTTTATTTTTAGCACTTTTTTTCACGGTTTCTTCTTTCTTTTTTTTTCCAAACAAATTATTTTTTGAATTTTTTTTCACAGTTCCCTTCACTTCCTGGGTCTCTGTTCGGGCGCCAGTTAATGGACTATAGTCCTTGGTTATAAAAAAAATTTATTTGTTGGGCCAACTCGCCCAACCAACAATACTAAACAACACAAGTTCAAATAGTATTCTTCAAGTATATTTTAATGTAATTTATTCACAATTAGAACTAAGGCTAATTTATTGTTAACGCTAATCTGTCCCGAACTGCATTTGCAGGGTTAGTTGCCGTCACTAACCATGGCCTTGAATTAAGTTGTTAAGTTGCCATGCGCAGCCGTATGTTGTGAGAAATATAATTTGCTGACTCGGCGCACGTGTACTGGCCATACGTGGGAATGTTGCGATAAGGGTAACTGGCGCGTGTTAACTTGTATTATCAGGAAGAATGAAGAAAAAACAACAAAAATGTACCTAACTAAGTAAAAAAGCGAAAATTTTTAAGCATTCCAATAGCATTACGAGGGAATACAAAATAAATCGAAATAAAATAAAAACAGGTGAAAACACAGAGGGATATACGCCATACTTCGACTAAGCCGCTTTATTCGACCAGTTCCACACACACATTCACAAACAAAAAAAGACCCTTGAAAAGGCGAACCTTGTTGTGCTGGTCATATTTGTGATGGTAGATTGGATTGGTTTTTGGTTTAACGAATGTGATTTCCATTTTTTACGCTTCGCTCAACAAGCGCACGCGATTTTTATCCTTTGCAACAATGACTTTTTTTTTTCGTGTACCATTCCCACTACATCCCGAATTCCTCAGCAGCTACAACATTTTTATAATCCGTTGTTTTGGGGGTACATGGTTCTGCTGTTGTTCTACACTGGTTTTTGTTGCACCTGCGCTAAACTTAATGTTACATTTACCCAATATCATTAAACTCACCTTTTATGTGTTGCTGTTGCAATATTTTTTACAATTTCTTTATGCTCCCTTCGCCACCAGTGTACTACCACTTTTGTATTGGTGGAATTGAAATTTATTATCCTATTTTATATAGCCTCGCATGAACTTATCCGTAGTATAAGAAAAAGATAGACTACATTTATTTTCGTTCGCTCTCATTGTTTATAAGTACTATTATTATTATTATTACAATTTTTTCTACATCAAAATTGTTATTGCATACTTTCTGGCGTTTATAGCATTGCACTTTGCATACTTACGCAGATGAATGCTGCGGATGCATATTGTAGTATAAATATTTAATAACCTCTTATTTCCCAATAAGCATTTTTAAATTTGAGATGCATTTGAGAACTAACCTTATTCTCTAACATCAAACGTTAGCTTTCAATTGCATCGCAAACAGCATTGACAGCGATTTTTAATTAAGGCCCTTCTTCACTACGGAATTTTACCTACTTCTTAACTCTAGAAAGATAACGTTACTTGTTTACCCTAGAAAGATAACGTACGTCTGAGAGACGTATTCAAGTTTAAGGACCCTAGATATATACAAAAATCATACATTTTTTTTTTTTAATCATTTATTTAATATATATTCACTTGTTTTAAATGTTTTTTAAAGAAAAATATTGTTTTTTTAATATATTAAAAATTAATTTTGACTTTTCTTGGACTTGTCCTTTCAAAAATCAGTTTTTTTCGAAGGACCTCAGTTTATAGCAAAAAATTTAAATAAAATACATATTTTTGTACTTCAATTGAATGAATTAACTGTTTTAAACTATACTTAAAAAAATATTAGCTAAAATTACCATTTTCGGCAAAAATTACATATAAAGTTAGTCATATCACGTAGTCACGTAAAAGATAACGATACGTCTCTTAGACGTAGTTTTTAAAAAATAGTCGTATATATTTTAGCAAACAAAAAAGTTACTACTGAAAAACACCCCCCCACTGACAAGCTGGTAATGGTAGCTGAGAAAACTGAGAATGAGAATGTTCTCTCTTTACGATTGTGGGAGACTGAGAGCAAAATTAAAACGACGTACGTCTCACAGACGTACGTTATCTCACTAGGGTTAAGTTGAGGGACTTCATTTTCTCTAACTTATATCAAACATAATCGGAACTAAATGGAATTGAAATAAGTGATACTCAGAAAAAAGGGGATCAATGTGAATTTTCTCTATTCTATTACAAACATAATCGGAACGAAATGGAATTGAAATAAATGATACTCAAGAAAAGGGGGAGAATGTGAGTTTTCTCTAACCTATCTCAAACATGAGCGGAACGAAATAGAATTGGAATAGATTCAGAAAAAGAGGATATTTATACAGAAAATCATAAAGTAAATTTTTATATTTCCTGAACCATGCCGAATCACCCGAACTCCTTCAGTGCCTATTTGAAACTAAATTAAAAAAAAACCTAGCACCACCCTTATCCCAGGTATTGTGTTACATGTGTCGATAGATGAATAGTCAGAAGATGGTCAATTGATTTGTTGTTCTTGAGCGGTCTCCTTCTAGTCCTAAGCAAGGTCGGTTATATACATAAGTGGCTTCTCAACATATACCGGCTCGGCGTCGGACAAAAACAACTCGCCGACGGGCACTTATCGATTTCAGTCAGGAGACGATCTGTAGTACTTACGGAAATACCATCCACAATACGCACAGTATCTGGGGAACAACCTCCTACTCCACGTAGGCTAGTGTCGCCATCCACAGTGTACAGGAATAGCAAAAAATAAAAGAAAATATGGAAGGACGTATAAGACCTAAAAGTCATCAGAGGATGCGCAATATGCTTGAAAAAATGCATAGTGGCGAGACCGCAAGCGTTTCGCAGGACGCCCCTTATTACAGATCAGTATTGGAGGAGTACGACAGCTCGCAATTGGAGCACTCGCCATCTCAAAACAACAAACAAGCACACACAGCAGGGAATGTTTCTCAAAAGAGAAACAGATCAGGCCAGAACAACAGCGGTCCCGGAAAAGCCAATAAAGTGTGGACGGAAATAAAAAACTAGCGACATTTCAATGAGGTTTCGAGGGATCACCTGTTATTTGACATTGCTGATGCCAAAGCCCTTTGCTAGCAACCATCCAATGGAACTGGGCGAAGATCGAAGTCATGCTGTCGAGGCTTGCCATGCGGGAACAGACCGGAGCACACACGGTTTTTGATTCTTCAAATACAGGCTCATCAAGTGCGCTGATGAGATCTCACTGGAACTCCTGCTAAGTTATATAGCACAACACCTGGGGCAGAGATTTCGAAAAGACCGCACATAAAGCAAAGCTCACGCTTATATTCCTTTATTTCCGCTAGGTTTCCAGTCTGGGAGGAAGTTCTCCATCTGACCCTGTCAACCGAATAGAGCCAGGCAGTGGTCACAAATTAGAGGTTGCTGCTCTCCTTTTGTTGGCTGATATGATTGGGTTGTATATGTCGGATTGTGAATGTGTGAAGGCCAAACATAGTTCGACTCAAAAGAAAATATTTTAAGAACAGTTGTCGAAATACTCTACACAAATCATTTTAAGATCAAAAAGTCGAAAAATCGTTCTAATTTACAAAAATGATCCATCTTGACGGAAAATAGACAAAACAATGAATTCGCAGGTAAAAAAATGTGGTGAGGTTAGGTTGAACTGGCTACTCTGTGAGGAACTAGAATGTACAGAATGTGTCCATAGAGCCGGCAGAAGTTTACTCAATGACCAAATTGAAAAACCCTTTCAAAAAAAATTAGCTATATTGTATAATAACTCCGCCCTCTTGGAGCTCTCTAGGACCTATGCTACTTTCCCTTCTAGATCTGATACGTCTGTAAGTCCTTATATCTGGAGTATTTGCCTTCATACGCTTCAATTAATTAAAACATCTATTATCTCCCGTTTGAAGACGTTGTTGAAAGCCCTATCCATGTTCAAGAAGACTCCTAACGATTACTCCTAATATAGCAAGGACCTTTCTGTGATTTTAACCACCCTTTTCAGCGCTTTTTCTAACGACTTGCCTTTGGTGTATGCATGTTGTGCAATGGAGAAGACATATCTATTAGCCTGTCAAAATGTTGGGCCTGAAGCCTTTCCGGTACATATGACTAGTCTTCTCTGCTTTTGATAGGAAAACGACAAGTTCAGTTCTTAAAGATTGGGGTACTTGATTAAGTATTATGCGCTCGTCGAATGTTATTTAAAGCCATTCCATTTCCATTTTTCTGACCACTTGTTCAATCTTGGTATGAGTCATCAAGCCGACACCACACGCTCCAAGGTCGAAGAGTCTTCACTACTACACGACCATTCCCCGTTTTCGTTCTTTATTAGTCTCCTTCGATCCTCAATTTTTCCAGATCCTTATACTCCACCCAAATATAAGATTAAGGTTTGAGTAAACGTTTAGTCTCAAAATCATATTGTGGAATTAATATTTTCCTCAACCTTTGAAAATTTTCATTTCACTGTTTATTGGGTATCTATTCGATGAGTGCGCTCAGTTGCATACTCGTTTACAAAGTGTAGTAACTTCTGTTGGCAGCTGATTCAAAGAGGCGTTAAGTGTAATTTTTCCCATTTTTATACTTTTTTTTGCTCTACTTGACTTGTGTTGTTTATAATCCGCATGTTCGTTGAGTTTTTCCTCTGCTTTAGTTTTCGTTTATTTTTGGCCAAATCGCATGGCCACTCAAAAGTATATTTTAAAAATTGTAGCTGTCTGTAACAGTAATCCAGCTGTTTCGACTTGCAACCATGATTCTAATAATTTATATGTGCTAAGTAGGGTTGTCATTTTAGTTTTTTTCAACCATAATGGGTTCTTAATTTTATAGTAGTCCCTAGTATTTGTTTGCTGGTTTTCGAAAATTTCTTTGATTATGATTATGAAAATCTTCATAAACCAAAACCTTTAGAAACTAACACCTCAAATAAGGCACTGAACAAACTAGTATTAGATGCATTTGTACATAATATATGACGGTTTCGAATCACGCGTCAGTGTTTACTAATGGCACCCTGAGTTCTCATTGAATATCCTACCCAGTCAGTCAATCGAATTCGGAAAGTAGTGAAGCAGTTTTATAATTTTGGTACATATTCATAAACAATTTGGTTCCAAAACAAAGCGTTATGGCAACCACACCGCTCGCCTGCGTTAAAAAAAAATTCACAATATTTGACCCGATTTACAAATGTTCACTGTGAGTTGTGAAGCAATCCTTTGGATTTTTTGCCGCCACGCTTTTTCTTTTTATACCTTTACCGATTGTTCAGATAAGAAACTTTTCGTAATTACTGCCCTATTTTAAGAGCTAGAGGCTTCAAATTTCAACGTATGCTTACGTATATAGCATATATTGTTGTCTGAAAAAATCATAGAGATCGGTGGTACATATATTATATACCCCATATAAACTGTATTTTTTTGCCCCTTTTTTACGGCTAGAAGCTTCAAAATTCATAACATTTCATCAAATAGTTACGTTTACTTCATATATTTTTGAAATACGTGATTCGTAGTCATAGTTTTTACATGCAGACCACAAAAAACGTGAAGCTTTGCATCCTCACACAAAGTACCTACCTATTTTTATACTCAGTTGAGCAGAGCTCACAGAGTATATTAAGTTTGATTGGATAACGGTTGGTTGTACATATATAAAGGAATCGAGATAGATATAGACTTCCATATATCAAAATAATCAGGATCGAAAAAAAATTTGATTGAGCCATGTCCGTCCGTCCGTCCGTCCGTCCGTCCGTTAACACGATAACTTGAGTAAATTTTGAGGTATCTTGATGAAATTTGGTATGTAGGTTCCTGAGCACTCATCTCAGATCGCTATTTAAAATGAACGATATCGCATCATAACCACGCCCACTTTTTCGATATCGAAAATTTCGAAAAACCGAAAAAGTTCGATAATTCATTACAAAAGACCGATACAGCGACGAAACTTGGTAGATGGGTTGAACTTATGACGCAGAATAGAAAATTACTAAAATTTTGGACAATGGGCGTGGCACCGCCCACTTTTAAAAGAAGGTAATTTAAAACTTTTGCAAGCTGTAATTTGGTAGTTGTTGAAGACATCATTATGAAATTTGGCAGGAACGTTACTCCTATTACTATATGTACGCTTAATAAAAATTAGCAAAATCGGAGAAGGACTACGCCCACTTTAAAAAAAAAAAATTTTTTTTAAGTAAAATTTTAACAAAAATTTAATATCTTTACAGTATATAAGTAAATTATGTCAACATTCAACTCCAGTAATGATATGGTGCAACAAAATACAAAAATAAAAGAAAATTTCAAAATGGGCGTGGCTCCGCCCTTTTTCATTTAATTTGTCTAGGATACTTTTAACGCCATAAGTCGAACAAAAATGAACCAATCCTTTTGAAATTTGGTAGGGGCATATATTTTATGACGTTAACTGTTTTCTGTGAAAATGGGCGAAATCGGTTGATGCCACGCCCAGTTTCTCAGTCGTCTGTCATTCCGCATGGCCGTTAACCCGATAACTTGAGCAAAAATCGACATATCTTTAATGAACTTAGTTCACGTGCTTACTTGAACTCACTTTATCTTGGTATGAAAAATGAACGAAATCCGACTGTGACCACGCCCACTTTTTCGATATCGAAAATTACGAAAAATGAAAAAATGCCATAATTCTATACCAAATACGAAAAAAGGGATGAAACATGGTAAGGTAATTGGATTGTTTTATTGACGCGAAATATAACTTTAGAAAAAACTTAATAAAATGGTTGTGACACCTACCATATTAAGTAGAAGAAAATGAAAAAGTTCATTAACTCCTTTCATTTGATACCCATATCGTACAAACACATTCTAGAGTCACCCCTGGTCCACCTTTATGGCGATATTTCGAAACGGCGTCCACTTATAGAACTAAGGCCCACTCCCTTTTAAAATACTCATTAACACCTTTCGCTTGATGCCCATATTGTGCAAACAAATTCTAGGGTCACCCCTGGTCCACCTTTATGGCGATATCTCGAAACGGCGTCCACCTATGGAACTAAGGATTACTCCCTTTTAAAATGCTCATTAACACCTTTCTTTTGATACCCATATTGTACAAACAAATTCTAGGGTCACCCCTGGTCCACCTTTATGGCGATATCTCGAAACGGCGTCTACCTATGGAACTAAGGATTACTCCCTTTTAAAATACTCATTAACACCTTTCATTTGATACCCATATCGTACAAACGCATTCTAGAGTCACCCCTGGTCCACCTTTATGGCTATATCTCGAAAAGGCGACCACCCATACAACAACCACCACTCCCTTTTAAAACCCTCATTAATACCTTTAATTTGATACCCATATCGTACAAACACATTCTAGAGTCACCCCTGGTCCACCTTTATGGCGATATTTCGAAACGGCGTCCACCTATAGAACTATGGCCCACTCCCTCATAAAATACTCTTTAATGCCTTTCATTTGATACACATGTCATACAAGCACATTCCAGGGTTTCCCTCGGTTCATTTTCCTACATGGTTATTTTCCCTTATGCTGTCACCATACCCCTCAACTGAGTATGTAATGTTCGGTTACACCCGAACTTAACCTTCCTTACTTGTTTATTTTATATTTATCTTAAAAATCGTTTAGGTATGTAGATCTGTTCACTAGATATTTCTTATCTTATACATCCGGTTATTCGGAGATTACGAACGGGATAAGATTATTGTTCAGCCCATTCATGAAAGGTATGACGTATTCTGCATAGCCGAAGACAGTCCCGTCCTTACTTGTTACTTTTATTTTTAGAAAGCTGATGGAAATGAAGCTGTGAAGGATGTATCCTTCGAGTTGGTGTTTTTGCATTGTGAAATGAAAACAATCAAAGTAATGCAGGGTATATACGTTTTCGTTGGTAAAAAGCTACAGCAGAACGCGACGAATTATTCCCTAAAGCGTCAGTTACCCACCGACGTGTGCCGTATGTACGAACGTTTGTCGTACGAAACACGTTTGACCGAACCCTCAAGCCCGTAAGTTATATACCTACACTCAATATGAGTAATAAATATCTATATATTAATACGCTAACAAAATTTCCATATAATCAATTGACAGGGTGTTTCGCATACTTAGCATACGTAAAATCATATAAAAGTTATATGAATCGATTCGTATTGATCAGCCGCAATGCATAGGCCTATTTTGTTAACAAATATTACTCTATTTGTTTATAATTAATAGAAAAAGTTTTTTGTAAATTCGAAAATCTGTGCAACTATCGAAATTGCCATCTGTAGGACGCATTATGTTCACAAACCCCCCTGAGTACATACATATATCCAAATGCTCAATTGTCGCGTTGTTCAAATGTTTCATCTCTACATATGTATATATTTGTACACGCCAAACAGTGAGAGAACTACTGCTTCGCTCATTTTCTGTTGAAATAAAACATTGTTGCCAATTACATATATTGGTCTGTATCAAAACCGTTAAAAAGTTGTTCTAAAATAATTGTTAGCGCACAAAAAAACTTTAAAGAGAAGTAATAACTTAACCGGCCTTTTTTTTTTTTTGACAAATTTTACTTACATGTAAAAGCATAGGTCTTTATTTAACAGATTCTTTGTTTTTCATTTTAGGTGCTTTAAAAAAAATGAAATCAGAAATAATGAGTCAACTTTTGTTCAAACTCACTAAATTTATTTATTTATAACAATTAATTGCAAATTTGACCGAAATGTTTTTTGCATTTCCAGAATGTATGCTCATTTTAGATATAGCACGTCTTTTAGTGAACAAAAAATAAATAAATTTGCTACAAAGATATTACATTAAAATTTGTATATTGTCTTTTATGCTAATTTATTTTGATATTTCTTATTTTATTTTATTATATTGTCTTTTATCACGTTGTATATTAAATTTGCTACAAAGATATTACATTAAAATTTGTATATTGTCTTTTATGCTAATTTATTTTGATATTTATTATTTTATTTTATTATATTATCTTTTATTTCAACTTGGTTTATTATTATTTAAATGCAACTTGATTGAATCGGAAAATTTCACGTTGTATATTAAACGAAAAAAACGACCCAAAAACGTTTTCGATTTTAGGTCGAAATATTGCATAGGCCGTATATTACTCTACTATCTATATATTAATACGCTAACGAAATTTCCATACAATCAATTGACAGGCTGTTTCGCATACTTAGCATTCGTAAAATTATATAAAAGTTATATGAATCGATTCGTATTGATCAGCCGCAGTGCATAGGCCTATTTTTGTTAACAAATATAACTCTATTTGTTTATAATTAATAGAAAAAGTTTTTTGTAAATTCGAAAATCTGCGCAACTATCGAAATTGCCATCTGTAGGACGCATTATGTTCACAAACCCCCATGAGTACATAGCTCCAAATTCTCAATTACCGCGTTGCTCAAATGTTTCATCTCTACATATGTATATATTTTTACACTCCAAACGGTGAGAGAACTATTGCTTCGCTCATTTTCTGTTGAAATAAAATATTGTTTCCCATGGTTGCCAATTACCTATATTGGTCTGTACCAAAATCCTTAAAAAATTGTTCTAAAATAATTTTTAGCGCACAAAAAAACTTTAAAGAGAATTAATAACTTAACCGACCAATTTTTTTGGACAAATTTTACTTACACGTAAAAGCATAGGTCTTTATTTAAGATGCTTTGTTTTTCATTTTAGGTGCTTTAAAAAAAATTAAATCAGAAATAATGAGTCAACTTTTGTTCAAACTCACTAAATTTATTTATTTATAACAATTAATTGCAAATTTGACCCAAATATTTTTTGCTTTTCCAGATTGTATGCTCATTTTAGATATAGCACGTCTTATAGTGAACAAAAAATAAATAAATTTGCTACAAAGATATTACATTAAAATTTGTATATTGTCCTTTATGCTAATTTATTTTGATATTTCTTATTTTATTTTATTATATTATCTTTTATTTCAACTTAGTTTATTATTATTTAAATGCAACTTGATTGGATCGGAAAATTTTACGTTGTATATTAAACGAAAAGAAACGACCCAAAAACGTTTTCGATTTTAGGTCGAAATATTGCATAGGCCGTATATTACTCTACTATCTATATATTAATACGCTAACAAAAATTCCATACAATCAATTGGCTGGTTGTTTCGCATACTTAGCAGACGTAAAATCATATAAAAGTTATATGAATCGATTCGTATTGATCAGCCGCAGTGCATAGGCCTATTTTTGTTAACAAATATTACTCTATTTGTTTATAATTAATAGAAACAGTTTCTTGTAAATTCGAAGATCTGTGCGACTATCGAAATTGCCATCTGTAGGGCGCATTATGTTCACAAACCCCCCTGAGTACATAGCTCCAAATTCTCAATTGTCGCGTTGCTCAAATGTTTCATCTCTACATACATATGTATATATTTGTACACGCCAAACGGTGAGAGAACTACTGCTTCAAATTTAATACAAATTAATTGCGTACATAGATCTCAATGGGAATCCCAACATTAAATATCCGAATATTAGAATCTTCATATTTCCACATTGATAACATTAAAACCCGGAAAAAGGTCTAAGTGCACTTATTGCGTTTTTATATGGAACAGTTTATTCACATCACTTAACTTTTTCGCACTTTAAGTACTTTATTTTTTTTTTATACTCAGTTGAGCAGAGCTCACAGAGTATATTAAGTTTGATTGGATAACGGTTGGTTGTACATATATACAGGAATCGAGATAGATATAGACTTCCATATATCAAAATAATCAGGATCGAAAAAAAATTTGATTGAGCCATGTCCGTCCGTCCGTCCGTCCGTCCGTTAACACGATAACTTGAGTAAATTTTGAGGTATCTTGATGAAATTTGGTATGTAGGTTCCTGAGCACTCATCTCAGATCGCTATTTAAAATGAACGATATCGGACTATAACCACGCCCACTTTTTCGATATCGAAAATTTCGAAAAACCGAAAAACCGAAAAAGTGCGATAATTCATTACAAAAGACCGATAAAGCGACGAAACTTGGTAGATGAGTTGAAATTATGACACAAAATATAAAATTAGTAAAATTTTGGACAATGGGCGTGGCACCGCCCACTTTTTAAAGAAGGTAATTTAAAACTTTTGCAAGCTGTAATTTGGCAGTCGTTGAAGATATCATGATGAAATTTGGCAGGAACGTTACTCTTATTACTGCATGTACGCTTAATAAAAATTAACAGAATCGGAGAAGGACCACGCCCACTTTTAAAAAAAAATTTTTTAAACTAAAATTTTAACAAAAAATTTAATATCTTTACAGTATATAAGTAAATTATGTCAAGATTCAACTCCAGTAATGATATGGTGCAACAAAACACAAAAATAAAAGAAAATTTAAAAATGGGCGTGGCTCCGCCCTTTTTCATTTAATTTGTCTAGGATACTTTTAATGCCATAAATCGAACAAAAATTAACCAATCCTTTTGAAATTTGGTAGGGGCATAGATTTTATAGCGTTAACTGTTTTCTGTGAAAATGGGCGAAATCGGTTGATGCCACGCCCAGTTTTTATACACAGTTGTCCGTCTGTCCTTCCGCATGGCCGTTAACACGATAACTTGAGCAAAAATCGATATATCTTTACTAAACTCAGTTCACGTACTTACCTGAACCCACTTTACCTTGGTATGAAAAATGAACGAAATCCGACTATGACCACGCCCACTTTTTCGATATCGAAAATTGAAATGAAAAAAATGCCATAATTCTATACCAAATACGAAAAAAGGGATGAAACATGGTAAGGTAATTGGATTGTTTTATTGACGCGAAATATAACTTTAGAAAAAACTTTATAAAATGGTTGTGACACCTACCATATTAAGTAGAAGAAAATGAAAAAGTTCTGCAGGGCGAAATAAAACACCCTTAAAATCTTGCCAGGTATTACATATATAAATAAATTAGCGGTATCCAACCGATAATATTCTGGGTCACCCTAGTCCACATTTTGGTCGATATCTGGAAAACGCCTTCACATATACAACTACCACCACTCCCTTTTAAAACTCTCATTAATACCTTTAATTTGATACCCATATTGTACAAACGCATTCTAGAGTCACCCCTGGTCCACCTTTATGATGATATCTCGAAACGGCGTCCACCTATAGAACTAAGGCCCACTCCCTTTTAAAATACTCATTAACACCTTTCGTTTGATGCCCATATTGTGCAAACGCATTCTAGAGTCACCCCTGGTCCATCTTTACGGCGATATCTCGAAAAGGCGTCCATCTATAGAACTTAGGTCCACGCCCTTTTAAAATACTCATTAATGCCTTTCATTTGATACCCATATCGTACAAACGCATTCTAGGGTCAACCCTGATCAACCTTTATGGCTATATCCCTAAATGGCGTCCACCTATAGAACTATGGCCCACTCCCTCATAAAATACTCTTTAATGCCTTTCATTTGATACACATGTCATACAAACACATTCCAAGGTTTCCCTCGGTTCATTTTCCTACATGGTGATTTTCCTTATGTTGTCACCATAGCTCTCAACTGAGTATGTAATGTTCGGTTACACCCGAACTTAACCTTCCTTACTTGTTTTTCTTTAATTTCATTTTTTTTAGTAAACTCTGCCTTCTTTCTCATTACATTATTTTTTTTATTTTTTATGAAGGTATCCTCTATTCTATTCGAAATTTTTGTTTTGTGTCACACTTATGTACATACTACATATGTATTTATACAAAATTAAACTCGGTAAAGCGCCAATTGCATACCTAACGGATGGCGTGAAATAGGCTTAATTCCTTAAGCACATTTCTTCGTTTTTAACTAAAAGTTCGTGTTTTTTGAATTATGACACTATTGAAGTAAATGGGCGATATATGTATATGGGAGATATAGGCCTACTGGGGAACCGAGCACACAAAACTAACTTCGGTAGCGCCCCAACGGGGACCTCCCGGGTGGTGTGGAAAAACCTATTTTTCAATTTAATGTCAAGTAATTTCACCTTAATTCTATGTCAATTTCTTTTGATTTTACATATTTTTTATATTTTTGTTTAAGGAGCTCCATACCAAAACGTCATAATTACATTTGAAAATTTTGTAGAAAATATAAGAATTTTCTAAAAATTACAATGTCTTAATGAAAAATTTAAGTAAGTTAGACCAGTTTGCTATATTTCCGCTCACTGCTTAACTAAAAGCATTATTTCACTACCCCCAACACTGGATGCATAGGCTGAGTTGAAAAAAATAAGAGTTGGTCGAATTTCGACCACAGGCGATACTAGTTATTATTATTGTATATATCGCTCTCATTAAGCCGATGATTAACAAGTAAGGAAGGCTAACTTCGGGTGTAACCGAACATTACATACTCAGTTGAGAGCTATGGAGACAAAATAAGGAAAATCACCATGTAGGAAAATGAACCTAGGGTAACCCTGGAATGTGGCTGTATGACATGTGTATCAAATGGTAGGTATTAAAGAGTATTTTAAGAGAGAGTAGGCCATAGTTCTATGGATGGACGCCATTTAGGGATATCGCCATAAAGGTGGAAGAGGGCTGACTCTAGAATGTGTTTGTACGATATGGGTATCAAATGAAAGGTGATAATGAGTATTTTAAAAGGGAATGGGCTTTAGTTCTATAGGTGAACGCCTTTTCGAGAAATCCCCATAAAGGTGGACCAGGGGTGACTCTAGAATATGTTTGTACGATATGGGTATCAAATGAAAGCTGTTAATGAGTATTTTGAAAAGGAGTGATCCTTAGTTCCCTAGGTGGACGCCGTTTCGAGATATCGCCATAAAGGTGGACCAGGGGTGTCTCTAGTTGTACGATATGGGAATCAAATGAAAGGTGTTACTGAGCATTTTAGGAGGGAGTGGGCATTAGGTCTATAGGTCGACGCCTTTTCGAAATGTCGCCATTAGGGTGGGCCAGGTGTGACTCTAGAATGTGTTTGTACGATATGGGTATCAAATGAAAGGTGATAATGAGTATTTTAAAAGGGAATGGGCTTTAGTTTTATAGATGGACGCCTTTTCGAGATATCGCCATAAAGGTGGACCAAGGGTGACTCTAGAATGGTTGTACGATATGGGTATCAAACGAAAGGTGTTACTGAGCATTTTAAGAGGGAGTGGGCATTAGGTCTATAGGTGGACGCCTTTTCGAGATATCGTCATTAGGGTGGGCCAGGGGTGACTCTAGAATGTGTTTGTACGATATGGGTATCAAACGAAAGGTGTTACTGAGCACTTTAAGAGGGAGTGGGCATTAGGTCTATAGGTGGACGCCTTTTCGAGATATCGCCATTAGGGTGGGCCAGGGGTGACTCTAGAATGTTTGTACGATATGGGTAGCAAACGAAAGGTGTTACTGAGCATTTTAAGAGGGAGTGGGCATTAGGTCTATAGGTGGACGCCTTTTCGAGATATCGCCATTAGGGTGGGCCAGGGGTGACTCTAGAATGTTTGTACGATATGGGTATCAAACGAAAGGTGTTACTGAGCATTTTAAGAGGGAGTGGACATTAGGTCTATAGGTGGACGCCTTTTCGAGATATCGCCATTAGGGTGAGCCAGGGGTGACTCTAGAATGTTTTTACGATATGGGTATCAAACGAAAGGTGTTACTGAGCATTTTAAGAGGGAGTGGGCATTAGGTCTATAGGTGGACGCCTTTTCGAGATATCGCCATTAGGGTGGGCCAGGGGTTACTCTAGAATGTTTGTACGATATGGGTATCAAACGAAAGGTGTTACTGAGCATTTTAAGAGGGAGTAGGCATTATGTCTATAGGTGCACGCCTTTTCGAGATATCGCCATTAGGGTGGGCCAGGGGTGACTCTAGAATGTGTTTGTACGATATGGATATAAAATTAAAGGCATTAATGAGGGTTTTAAAAGCGAGTGGCCCTTAGATGTATATGTGAAGGCGTTCTCGCGATATCGACCAAATGTGGACCAGGTGATCCAGAAAATCATCTGTCGGGTACTGCTAATTTATTTATATATTCAATACCACTAACAGTATTCCTGCCAAGATTC
The DNA here is from genome assembly GCF_040869045.1 of Eurosta solidaginis. Taxonomy (NCBI): domain Eukaryota; kingdom Metazoa; phylum Arthropoda; class Insecta; order Diptera; family Tephritidae; genus Eurosta; species Eurosta solidaginis. Next base: position 39,298,997 of record NC_090321.1, on the reverse strand, counting down.
CAAGGGCTGTTGATTACGCCTTGTAGAACTTTTTCATTTTCTTCTACTTAATATGGTAGGTGTCACACCCATTTTACAAAGTTTTTTCCAAAGTTATATTTTGCGTCAATAAACCAATCCAGTTACCATGTTTCATCCCTTTTTTCGTATTTGGTATAGAATTATGGCATTTTTTTCATTTTTCGTAATTTTCGATATCGATAAAGTGGGCGTGGTTATGGTCGGATTTCGGCCATTTTTTATACCAAGATAAAGTGAGTTCAGATAAGTACGTGGGCTAAGTTTAGTAAAGATATATCGGTTTTTGCTCAAGTTATTGTGTTAACGGCCGAGCGGAAGGACAGACGGTGGACTGTGTATAAAAACTGGGCGTGGCTTCCACCGATTTTGCCCATTTTCACAGAGAACAGTTACCGTCATAGAGTCTATGCTCCTACCAAATTTCAAAAGGATTGGTGAATTTTTGTTCGACTTATGGCATTAAAAGTATTCTAGACAAACTAAATGAAAATGGGCGGAGCCACGCCCATTTTGAAATTTTCTTTTATTTTTGTATTTTGTTGCATCATATCATTACTGGAGATGAATTTTGACTTAATTTACTTATATACAGTAAAGATATTAAATTTTTTGTTAAAATTTGAATTTAAAAAAAATTTTTTTTAAAAAGTGGGCGTGTTCTTCATCCAATTTTGCTTATTTAGCACATATATAGTAATAGTAGTAACGTTCCTGCCAAATTTTATCATGATATCTTCAACGACTGCCAAATTACAGCTTGCAAAACTTTTAAATTACCTTCTTGTAAAAGTGGGCGGTGCCACGCCCATTGTCCAAAATCTTATTAATTTTCTATTCTGCGTCATAACGTCAACCCATCTACCAAGTTTCATCGCTTTAACCGCCTTTGGCAATGAATTATCGCATTTTTTCGGTTTTTCGAAATTTTCGATATCGAAAAAGTGGGCGTGGTTATAGTCCGATATCGTTCATTTTAAATAGCGATCTGAAATGAGTGCTCAGGAACCTACATACCAATTTTCATCAAGATACCTCAAAATTTACTCAAGTTATCGTGTTAACGGACGGACGGACGGACGGACGGACGGACGGACGGACGGACGGACATGGCTCAATCAAATTTTTTTTGGATCCTGATTATTTTGATATATGGAAGTCTATATCTATCTCGATTCCTTTATATATGTACAACCAACGGTTATCCAATCAAACTTAATATACTCTGTGAGCTCTGCTCAACTGAGTATAAAAATCCCTAGCTCAACCTTACGCTCGGTATCATTTCTCGTTAGTCGTTGGTAAGGTGTTAATAAGTGAACTAATAATTGCTAGTGTCATAAAAATTATATGGCTGTTACAAGAAATAGAAACTAAAGTATGTGTATAAAACATATTAAAAACGAACATGCTTTAATTCTTTAATCTATATATATAAAATAGGATGTATGTATGTATGTTTGTATGTTTGTTGTTTGTATTAGGCTTATGGAGTCCGAAACTACCACGCCGATTTTATTCAAATTTTCAGGATAACATAGTAGGAACCCGGAGAGTGTTTTTGAAAAGTTTTTTTTCCGGGAAGTGGACCAGGGACCGATTTATTCTAAATTATCGTATATATGGCCCGATTTGCCTGAAATTTGGTATGTAGGTAGCGTTATATCTAGAATAAAATGTCGGATAAGTTTTCTTCCGGCTAGTGGACCAGGATACATATTCGAGACTAGGGTCTCGAGATATAGGACAAAAAGTGGACCCGGACAGCCCTAGAATTTGTGTGTAATATGGATATCGTATGAAAGCTGTTGCTGAGAGCTTTTAGGTAATTTTCATTGTGATATTCGATTTAGTCGCATCAACCTGGCAAAACTGATAAATATGCATGCGAAGCCAAAACAAATACATGAATTAATAATACCCACATACCTATTTACATACGTCCTATTCGATTTGCCCGAAATTTGGTATATAAATTTGCCTATATTAGTATTTACGATGCTTTTTTCCGGGAAGTAGACCAGAGACGGACTGGGACTGGGATTAGGACTGGAACTGAGACTGAGACTCGGAGTGGGACTGGTACTGAGACTCTGAATGAGACTGGAACAAAATACATACCACCCTCTGGGACTGGCAATAAGATATGAAGAAGAATGAGAAAAACTTGAGAGAAGAGAAAAGAGAGAAGGAGAATGAGAAAGAGATAGAATGAGACGAAGATGGGGATAGATGAAGCGAAAAATACGGGGGGAGGAGTGAATACAAAGATTAGGAAAAAATGTAGAGGGGCGAAGGCAGAGTTAGACGGAAAAAGCTTATTAAAATGTATGCAGATATACCAAATTTAGCGCAGAACAATGTCTGCCGGGTCTGCTAGTTATTTAAATAAAAGATGAAGGACTTAAACGTATGGGTTTACTTCTCCAGTTATTTATACTAGAAGTAAGTCCAAATCTCGTAGGAATCAATGTGTGTGTCTGTGTACATGTACATAACATATTTGTGTGTGTATTGTTTATAGATAAGCACTGTTGCCATTGACCAGTTTGCATGCATGCTTACGGAAACATCAACTTTTTCCAATCTAATTTTTGATGTTGTAAAAGCTGGAATTAATATTAAATAAATATAAATAAATTACATATTTATAATCTGCACTTTTACATAATAATTTCGAATGATTTTCACAATTTTTCAAACTCTAATTAGGTGTTTTTGCATAAAACTGCAAACGGTCAAAAATTAGCGCACAAAAGTTTACTAGGCAATTCTGTCTAGTGAGAGAGCGATCAGCTGACGCGCTCTTACGGAAAAAATCAAAATTGTTTTGATTTCTACGTTCCGGACTACGTACGTACGGGCGTTGCACGTCGCACAGGGTTTCGTGTAGAACAAGCTAGCTGGACAAAATTATTTTATGAGATTTTCCGTTTCATATGCAGTCATTTATTACAACTACGTCATTTTTTTCAGGCATATGTTCTTTTTTTTTATTTTTTTTCCAAAATTTTACTTCATATGCATACATTTGCTTATTTCATATACAGTAACTAATGTGAATAAGTGACATAGATCCAAAAAAATTTAAAAGACTTAAGAATATTACTTTATTGTACTTAAATTGAATGGACTACAAATCTCAATACTCTAAAAAATTCCGAAAAAAAAATTAAAATTTTTTATGAAAATTCGTCGAATTTTTCAAACATTTTTTAAATATAATTTAGTTTTGGTTATAGATCGTGACAAATTTTCTTATGGGAAATTATAAATAAATAAATAAATGTAAGGCGCGATAACCTCCGAAGAGATCTAAGGCCGAGGTCTCTTCCAATTTGCGTCGTGCTCCTCTTGATTTTCCCTACAAATTGGCCGCACGGGACCTACATGTTTTATGCCGACTCCGAACGGCATCTGCGAGGCAGATGAGTTTTCACTGAGAGCTTTTCATGGCAGAAATACACCCGGAGCGCTTGCCAAACACTGCCGAGGGGCGACCCCGCTTAGAAAAATTTTCTTCTAATTGAAAAACCTTATTTCTAAAATTTTGATGTTGCTTTGCCCGGGGTGCGAACTCAGGGCATACGGTGTGATAGGCGGAGCACGCTACCATCACACCACGGTGGCCGCTATGGGAAATTAGTTAAAATAAATTTGCGAAAGCGAAAATTGTAAGAATTGTCCAAAAAGGGGTGTCTACTTATTTATGTGAGTGACTGTACATATGTACATACATATTTTGTATTTATTTGAGTATTTATCCTGGCACTACAATTTTTACAAAATTATTTTATAGTACCAGTCAGGAATGTAAAAGTGAATTACAATAATAATAACAGCAATATAAATAATTAAATTAATTATGTGAAAATAACTTATTACAAAAACTTAAAAGTAAAGTATAATACAAAGTAGAAAAGACAATAGATTTAAATTAAACAAAACCTGATCCAACAAAAAGTTATAGGGTAGGTTATCTTTTATAATTAGGTTATTATTTGCAATCATCACTTTCATTCGATGAGTCACTTGTGGAATAGTCATGAGCATCAGCAACACTATTGTGAAAGCTTGAAACAACTGGGGTATTTATTGACTCCTCAACATTATCGGGGGACAGTAAATTTAAGACTTCTGAAGTCAGACTTTTAAATTTTTTCTTAGGTATCTCCCTAAAACTGTTAACTAAAGGATCCGATGTTATAAGCAACATATTCATAAGATCTCTATTCGTGGCTTCACGCGACTGCTTTTGTGTGTTATCATCCCTGAATCGTCTCAAATCTTTGTTACGGGCTTCCTGTGCTTCCTCAGAAAGTTGACCAATAGGTAAAATTGCTGATTTTATAATATCAGTACTATGCACTAAGATTTTATGAACTGTAACAGGCATATTAAACCATGGATAGAGATCTATGTATAGTTTTTTAGTCTCGATCGCAAATTTTTCAAATCTTTGGATATTTATATTGTACCCAGATGCTAATGCGCGAAGGAGAGTGTCGAATCTTTTGATGAGCGTTACATCCAATCCCGTAATCTCAGCACTAGCCTCAGAACTTTCGAAAAACCTACGAGCAGTGTTGCCGTCATTGGTATTGCCGAAACCTGGTTTTGGTTTATCTACTATCAATCCAAGTACACTTTTAAATTTATTCTGGATTTCGTTGGAACGTTGCTTTACACTCTCTTTATCTGCCTCATTCCTAAGCTGCTACTTTTTTACTTCGAGGCGATAACTTATATGAAGCAAGCATTCAAAACATCTTATCCATGCATGGAGAGTAGACAAACCAAAATCAAGATTATCTCGGTTAGGCGTAAAGTCCCGTAACTCATTATTCATATCTTTTGGAGTGGCACCACAAATATAACACTTTTGTGCGGAAGAAGTTTCAGTCAAAGCATTGCAAACTTTTCCGTTAATCATTGTTAGAAGCATATTGTGATTTACGGAAACTTCGTATTCTTCGAGCATGTACTTTGTTGGCAACAACGCATTTATCTCCTCTAAAACTTTGTTCGTTTCAAAAACAATAAAATCTTTTGTTTCTTTAGAAAAAATAAATTTAATTGGACGACAATACATGGTAGAAGGAGGTTGAAGATTCTGCCAAACAATGTTGCCTTTTTCATCCTGTAATTGAAGAGGAACGAAGGAAAATATAAACAAAAATTCATCAGTGTCAGAACTGCATGTAAACTTTTGCTTATATGTGCTATGGCCAGAGCTTCCATCGCAACCCCACTTGCTGATTAAAGTATACATCAAGTTTGTAGGTAATAAACTAACAAAAACTTCTTGATTTGCTAAAACTAAACGCTCAACAGTTTTATCTAATACGGACTGGACTTTAATTTCCGCACGTGTTTCACCCACATCAATTTCATTTGGATAGCATTCTTCTTTAGCTTTTCTTAGACTATAAAATTATGGATAAACCTTATGGCCTGCCTTGATGTTCCACTTCCGAGTCGTTTTGTACCCATGAATCGTCGACTTGCTATCTACGTATTATGCTAAAGCTTCTACATTGCTCAAGCATCTTGCATCTGGCTCACATGTCATCTTTTTGCCAGATATTTGAGTGGTTTCCTGTGATTTTTTTATAATGTTAGCAACATTTCTGTTGCCGGACATACGCGTTGATACTTCTGCCGCATAAAGTAACTAACCAGGACTTCTAGATTGCAAGAGGTCATCCACTCGACGCCGTTTGGCTTTTTCACTGCAGCTAACAAAGTCCTTCATTCGTCTTCTGGGGCCGGGGTTACCTGAAGAAGTGGTTGGTTGGTCTGATGGCAACTTTGAATCCAACCTTATTGTAAATGTGAAGTCTGGACCAGAAAGCCACTCCGAGTTTTTATTCAAAAATCGCTCCTTATGTCTTCCAGAAGTGTTCCACTTTTGATCCAGCTTCGACGAATATGCCGATATTTTTAAGCTTAAACTTTTTATTGAATACTCGGCTGCTTCGCTTAAATCGTACTGAAGTACAACTCAATAATTCTTTACATCTGGTTTCCTTCGAATGTTTAACCCAAATGTCAAAAAACTCCGTTCTTGGTACGGTTATAACTAAACTGCTTTGTGTTTTTGATTTTCCGACAGGGTGAATAGTTGACGATTGTTGTGCTGACATCTTAAGTGTCGTTGATCGTTCTGATTTGTTATCAGTTGCGCAGTATTTATATTATATTCAGGTATTGGCGTAGATGCTACCAAATGGGGTTGTTTTGTGTAGCGTTCCTGCCCGTTATTTTATTTGTTTTCTTTCATTTTACATTACACTTTTCTTGGAATAAGAACTTTGTTTTTGTCCAGCTAGCTTGTTCTACACGAAACACTGTGCGTCGGTGAGTTTTCGTTTACATTGCACTCTCATAAGATAGGTCGTGTCTGCTGACACGTTTTTTGTACGTACGTTCGTGGGTAACTGCCGCTTAAGAGGAGCATTCTAAATACGTAGTAAAACAGGAATTCTGCTACTGCACAAGCCCATTTGCTATCAATTCAACTGCTAAAATGCCCTAAACATATTCCATTGCCAAAGTCTTAGTGCTACTTACTTTTGGTCTCTCCGTGAAATTTGTCGTTTTTATCCTACATACCTTTGGCTTATCTCCACTCCTGCCGACTTTTCTGACTTGCAGCTTTCGATGAAAATTAATCCTCATTATTGCGGATTCCTCTATTCCATTTGTCGTGCCTATGCGGCTAGCCTGTGTCACGATTCTGAGACCCCAAACAGTTTGTATGACACTGTAATTATCCTCAATGAGCAATGCAAAATACAACACCCTTTCAGTCGGCTGGGTGTAGAACAGCTTCCAAGCGCTAAAAATTGTAAACCTCTCTGTTACTCTGAGAGCACTCTCTTTCGCTCTTTGCTTTATAGGTTTCTCCACACTTCTTCTCTGTTCGTACTCACCTGCCGCTCATTTGCTTAATTTTCCCTAACACGCGAACCTATACTTCCCCTCTCATCCTTATTACTTTATTTTAAAGTTCCTCACTGATTCATCTCAAAGCGCTCACATTTAATATGCGGATATAAATTCATCTTCCAGTGCATTTCATATGTCTTGTAACGAGACTCCTACAGGGTTTTTGGATGTTTCATCGAAAGTGGTGTTCTTTTGCCGGACATAGTTGCTGCACATTCCAGAAAATAGAAACATTAAGGAAAGATTCGATATGACTACTCCTTCCGTGCGGAGCTTGGGCGCCAAATCATCGCCTGCTTAATAAACAGGATTCGGGTAGGTTAGGTTGCAAATTGTGTTGAACTGGTTGAGCTACACAAGCCTTCCGCCAAAGTAATTCCCCGGCTGTGGTAAGGACAAAGTTCCTTCCGATGGCAAAACGGCATTGAGAATGCTCCGTTAGTGACTTAAACACCCTAGAATAAAAGCTCTCGGTCACCGAGAAACTTTCGCCCTCCTTAACCGCTCAGCCGCATAGTCGTTTGCTATTGAGTTCGACTAAGCCCATACACCATCGCCAGGGTAACCACCCGGCTTAGGGGTATTGTGAAAAATTCCTTCCAAAAGAAGTTCTATTAAACAAATAAGGGTGTCTAGGTGTGGTTGTAACCGAACGTTATATACTCAGCTTGAGTTTCAATTGCACAGTTCATTTCAGATAATTTACTTTTTCGAATTTTGTTAAAATGGATTTTTTTTTGAGGTTCTAGAAATGTGTAAGGCTTGATCAAAATAGGGCAGTGGACCCGCACATTAAAAAAATGTTCCTTACAATAAAACTTGGTACATAACTGAAATATCATTGATACAAAACTATTTTTCGTTAAGGTATAGCTTATTATTCTAGCCTACGACCTTTTCAACAACCATTATATATAAAAGTGGGCGTGGTCTTTAACCGATCCCGTCCATTTTTACTAGAACTACTTCCTGCTATAAGGAAAACAAATGCAACTAATCTTATCCGTTAATTTTTCTTCGAGTTATGGCTATCGAAATATAGAAAATTGCTTGGTCAAGCCCTCGCCTATTTTCAAAAATTTTAATTTTTCGCTTTCTCTTGTTATAATTCCACTTGGGAAATGAAACACCATTGATATTATTAAGCTCTTTTTGCAAAGATATAGTTTATTTTATTAATACACGACCCTTTTAAAAATCTTTTATATAAAAGTGGGCGGAAGCCTATATCTATATCGATTCCTTCGTCCCTGTGCAACCAACCGTTATCCAATCAAAGTTTATATACTCTGTGTACGCACGCTGATTATAAAAAGACAAGCTTTACCCGGCGTACGTTGTAACGCCCGAGAACGAATGGATGTTGTGTTATTTTTATACCCAGCTGAGCAGAGCTCACAGAGTATATTAACTTTGTTCGCATAACGGTAATCCGTAACGGCATAAACTAATCGAGATAGATATAGACTTCTATATATCAAAATGATCTGGGTGAAAAAAGAAATTCATTTAGCCATGTCCATCCGTCCGTCCGTCCGCCTGTAAACACGATAACTTGAGTAAGTTTTGAGGTATTTTGATGAAATTTGGTATGTGGGTTCCTGGGCGCTCATTTCAGATCTATTTAAAATGAACGAAATCGGACTACAACCACGACCACTTTTTCGATATAGAAAATTTCGAAAAACCGAAAAAGTGCGATAATTCATTACCAAAGACGGGTAAAGCGATAAAACTTGGTAGGTGCGTTGACCTTATGACGCAAAATAGAAATTAGTAAACTTTTGGACAATGGGCGTTGCACCGCCCACTTTTAAAAGAAGGTAATTTAAAAGTTTTGCAAGCTGTAATTTCGCAGTCGTTGAAGATGTCATGATGAAGTTTGGCAGGCACGTTACTCCTATTACTATATGTATGATAAATAAAAATTAGCAAAATCGATTGAAGCCACGCCCAGTTTTTATACGCAGTCGACCGTCTGTCCTTACGCTCGGCCATTAACACGATAACTTGACCAAAAAACGATATATCTTAACTAAACTTAGTTCACGTACTTATCTGAACTCTCTTTGTATTGGCATAAAAAATGGCCGAAATCCGACTATGACCACGCCCACTTTTCCGATATCGAAAATTACGAAAAATGAAAAAAAATGACATAATTTTGTGCCAAATATGAAAAAAGAGATGAAACATGGGAAATTGATTGGTTTATTGACGCAAAATATAACTTTAGAAAAAACTTTGTAAAATGGGTGTGACACCTACCATATTAAGTAGAAGAAAATGAAAAAGTTCTGCAGGGCGAAATAAAAAACCCTTGAAATCTTGGCAGGAATACTGTCCATGGTATTACATATATAAATAAATTAGCGGTACCCGACAGATGATTTTCTGGATCACCTGGTCCACATTTGGTCGATATCGCGAGAACGCCTTCACATATACATCTAAGGGCCACTCGCTTTTAAAACCCTCATTAATACTTTTAATTTGATACCCATATCGTACAAACACATTCTAGAGTCGACCCTGGTCCACCTTTATGGCGATATCTCGAAAAGGCGTCCACCTATAGAACTAAGGCCCACTACGTTTTAAATAATCATTAACACCTTTCATTTGATACACATGTCATACAAACACATTCCAGGGTTCATTTTGCTAAATGGTGATTTTCCCTTATTTTGTCTCCAAAGCTCTTAGCTGAGTATGTAATGTTCGGTTACACCCGAACTTAGCCTTCCCTACTTGTTTATATTGAAGTTATATTTAGCCTATGACCATCCTTGGAAGGTTTCTAGTGGGTTGTGCAAATTTGGTTGTGATCGGTTAATCCATTTAGGATGCAACTCGATCTATACCTACATACATACATACATACATAATTTGAATTTTATATATGTAGATATTAGATTTTTCCGATCCGTGCGCCACCTAACAGAATTTTTTTCTGCTTTTGTTCCTTTGTCACGGTGTCTTAACCTGTCTCTGAGGTTTCATGTTTGTAGCTCAATGCGGAGTTACTTTAAAATCGATCTCAAAGCACCAAATTTTCAAATTCATATCTAAATATTTCGATCCGTGCGCCACCTGACGAAATTTTTTTTCCTTTTCTTATATTTTCTCAGCGTCTTATCCTATCTGTGAAGTTTTGCAGTTGTATTTCAATGAAAACTTATATAAAAGTAATACCAAAATTCCCTCCATTTCGTACGATTTTTCTAAATATCTCGTGTGCCCCTAGGGTATTTTTTTGTATCGTGTCACCGGCTGTCATCGACCTCTGAATTAAGTTTGAAATTTCAAGTCTATAGCTCATCGAGAAGTTACTTAAAAGCTGGTTTGAAAATTTTCAAATTCTTATCTTATTATTTCGATCCGTGCGCCACCTAACGGATTTTCTTCCTTTTGTTTCATTGTCACGGTGTTCTAACCTATGTGTAAAGTTTCACGTTTGTAGCTCAATGAGAAGTTACTTAAAAATCGATTGCAAGATTGGTATTAAAAGCGGACAAACATTCAACCGACCTAATATAAAGGAAGTAAAAAGACTTCAGATAGGCATCTCATTAAAAGATAATAAATGCGAGGCTATGGACGGCTTCTTCGCGAATAAAAAATTTTATTGGAATTTATTTTTGTCATCATATTCGAAAAGCCGTATAGACGAAATATGGCTCAAGGTTTCATAAAAATGTACATTAAGTAAAACAAGTAAGGAAGGTTAAGTTCGGGTGTAACCGAACATTACATACTCAGCTGAGAGCTTTGGAGACAAAATAAGGGAAAATAACCATGTAGGAAAATGAACATAGGGTAACCCTGGAATGTGTTTGTATGACATGTGTATCAAATGGAAGGTATTAAAGAGTATTTTAAGAGGAAGTGGGCCACAGTTCTATAGATGGACGCCATTTAGGGATATCGCCATAAAGGTGGACCAGGGGTGACTCTAGAATTTATTTTGTACGATATGGGTATCAAATGAAAGGTATTAATGAGTATTTGAAAAGGGCGTGGGCCTAAGTTCTATATATGGACGCCTTTTAGAGATATCGCCATAAAGGTGGACCAGGGGTGACTCTAGAATGCGTTTGTACAATATGGGCATCAAATGAAAGGTGTTAATGAGTATTTTAAAAGGGCGTGGGCCTTAGTTCTATAGGTGGACGCCTTTTCGAGATATCGCCATAAAGGTGGACCAGGGGTGACTCTAGAATGCGTTTGTACAATATGGGTATCAAATGAAAGGTGTTAATGAGTATTTTAAAAGGGCGTGGGCCTTAGTTCTATAGGTGGACGCCTTTTCGAGATATCGCCATAAAGGTGGAACAGAGGTGACTCTAGAATTTGTTTGTACTATATGGGTATCAACTGAAAGGTCTTAATGAGTATTTTAAAAGGGAGTGGGCCTTAGTTCTATAGGTGGACGCCTTTTCGGTATATCGTTATAAAAGTGGACCAGGGTTGACTCCAGAATGCGTTTGTACAATATGGGTATCAAACGAAAGGTGTTAATAAGTGTTTTAAAAGGGAGTGGGCCTTAGTTCTATGGGTGGACGCCTTTTCGGGATATCGCCATAAACGTGGACCAGGGGTGACTCTAGAATGCGTTTGTACAATATGGGTATCAAATTAAAGGTATTAATAAGGGTTTTAAAAGGGAGTTGCCCTTAGTTGTATATGTGAAGGCGTTTTCGATATATCGACCAAAATGTGGACCAGGGTGATCCAGAACATCAGCTGTCGGGTACCGCTAATTTATTTATATATATAATACCACGAACAGTATTCCTTCAAAGATTCCAAGGGCTTTTTATTTCGCCCTGCAAAACTTTTAATTTTTTCTACTTAATATGGTAGGTGTCACACCCATTTTACCAAGTTTTTTTCTAAAGTTATATTTTGCGTCAATAGACCAATACAATTACCATGTTTCATCCTTTTTTTTTGTATTTGGTATATAATTATGGCATTTTTTTTTTTCATTTTTCGTAATTTTCGATATCATCAGTGGGCGTGGTCATAGCCGGATTTCGGCCATTTTTTACACCAATACAAAGTGAGTTCAGATAAGTACGTGAACTGAGTTTAGTAAAGATATATCGATTTTTGCTCAAGTTATCGTGTTAACGGCCGAGCGGAAGGACAGACGGTCGACTGTGTATAAAAACTGGGCGTGGCTTCAACCGATTTCGCCCTTTTTCACAGAAAACAGTTATCGTCCTAGAATTTAAGCCTCTACCAAATTTCACAAGGATTGGTAAATTTTTGTTCGACTTATGGCATTAAAAGTATCCTAGACAAATTAATTGAAAAAGGGCGGAGCCACACCCATTTTGAAATTTTCTTTTATTTTTGTATTTTGTTGCAACATATCATTACTGGAGTTGAATGTTGACATAATTTACTTATATACTGTAAAGATATTAACTTTTCTTTTAAAATTTGAATTAAAAAAATTTTTTTTTTTAAATGTGGGCGTGGTCGTTCTCGGATTTTGCTAATTTTTATTAAGCAGACATATATTAATAAGAGTAACGTTCCTGCCTAACTTCATCATGATATCTTCAACGACTGCGAAATTACAGCTTGCAAAACTTCTAAATTACCTTCTTTTAAAAGTGGGCGGTGCCACGCCCATTGTCCAAAATTTTACTAGTTTTCTATTCTTCGTCATAAGTTCAACTCACCTACCAAGTTTCATCTCGTAATCCGTATTTGGTAATGAATTATCGCACTTTTTCGATTTTTCGAAATTTTCGATATCGAAAAGGGGGCGTGGTTATTGTCCGATATCGTTCATTTTAAATAGCGATCTGAGATGAGTGCCCAGGAATCTACATACCAAATTTCATCAAGATACCTCAAAATTTACTCAAGTTATCGTGTTAACGGACGAACGGACATGGCTCAATTGAATTTTTTTTCGATACTGATGATTTTGATATATGGAACTCTATATCTATCTCGATTCCTTTATACCTGTACAACCAACCGTTATCCAATCAAAGTTAATGTAATCTGTGAGCTCTGCTCAACTGAGTATAAAAAATTAATATTCAACTAAATATAGATCAGCAATAATTAAATCAAAGACTGCCACTGTGGCCAACACCACAATAATAAGCTGCTACTTGACTCCCAATGACCCCATACTAATGTTCAGAACTTACTGAAGGACCTCGTTGCGGAGACTTACATGCCAAACCAGTCGAATGAGAAATGCCGCAGACTAATTTCCGAGTGAAGTAAGTTCTTGTATGGGTCACCCAGGATCGATTGTCAGATTTTACTTAGCCGATACGACCAATGCAGCGGATGATTCTCGTACAGTTGAAATGACAATGAAGTGTCTGATGGTGAGGCAGTAGAGTGCTCCGCCTGGCTGTCCGAAGGTATTCAAGGTTCAAGCCATGGGCAAAGCAATATCGATAATTCAATTAAAAAAGACGCCCCGCGATTTGCACTCAGAGGCCATTTCTGCCATTAAAAGCTGCTCAGTGAAAATTCGTTCGAAGCCGACCAAAAACATGTGACGTTCCACTAATTTGTAGGAAAAATGCATAGGAGCGCAACGCAAATTGGAAGAGAAGCTAGGCCTTAATCTCTTCGGAGGTTATCGCGCCTTACATTTATTTATTTTAAACAAGGAAGCTGCTCGCATATGACTCGGATTCTAAAATTTTACAGGGTGCAGATATTTAATATGATTCTTTTAAACACCATAAATACTACACCGTTCTCATCTAGACACCGTTCTCAACTAGACCTAACGCAGACGGGTGCTATAATTGGCTTCAGCTAATCGAACGGTTTTCGCAGAAGCCGTACTAGCCGTTGTGCAAGCCATATGGCTTTATCTTCGCGCTTAGGAGAGAAAACTAATATACGAAATCATTATATAGGCACGAGAAGAAGCAGCAGATAGGCTGTAGCCATAAAAGCACTGTAAGAAGCAGCAGTGGCGCAGCTACATTACATGAAAGTGGCCCAGCGAACTTATTCCCTAGCTGCACAAGATTAAAGCGAGCACATAGAGGCGTCGACTGTTTGCCCACAGGCTAGTTTTACTTTGAAGAAGGCATCTTGACTATCACCTTCATTGAATGCGAACGCTTCGCACCAAGGCGAAGGAGAGTGGAAAAGACACTTGACGATCTATCCCGTGGCAGTATTATCAATAACATGGCATGCTGATTGACAGATGGCTTACCGTCAGCAGATACGCAAAGCACATACCAAGAAGATTGTTGCTTAGCCCTTAAAAATTGAAAGCAGCCATAGAGCTCACATAAGGCGCTTCCATTCCGATGTATTGGTCAGTAAGCTCCCAGTTACGGAAAGTTGCACCGGCCTTTATAGGTTTGTGGGTAGTTCTTTAGAACTAACTATTGTATTAATATTATCATCTGTATTTAATTAGCGAGACTTGTTGCTTTATACAATTGTTTTGTTATTGATATTAGAGATTCGAGTTCAATACTCAGCTCCCGAGAAGCCAGCTGATGAAGAAGTGAAATTTAGAAACATGTCCTAGTAACCATCGCCGATACCAATAACAAAAGAATTGCATAAAAGCAATATGAGCAAGTCTCCCTAATTAAATACGGATGATAATAAACGTACAAGTTTAAAAAAATTACCAAATATGTTCAAACGGAGAGCACGCCAAAAGAACGGAAACACCTATAAGGTGTACCAAACCACCAAACGCATATATAATAGACGGATCTACAGGTACATCAAACGTTACAAGCAAAAAACACAAGAAATCGCATTATAGAACATACTATTTCAACCTTGTTGAAAAAGTTAAATCCACATTTTATTTAAAAAAAAAAGAATAAAAGAAATTGAAAATTGTTTAAAGATTAAATTTATTTTTTTTTTATTTTTGTAGTTTTGTGTATTACCAGTTTAATAAGATAAATTATTCTCGCACCAAAATTCACTTTCTAATGGAATCTCCCTTCAGTATTTTATTCCAAAATGCCATATGTCAATTAAAATTCAATAAATTTTGATGTGAGCTGAGACGTTTATGAAATAATTGTAAAATGGAGGGTTCAGTCGAGTTAGAGTAATAATTCATTCACCACTTATTTAAAAAAAAAAAACACCTTCCAGATTTTTAATTATGAATTAATCTCGTTAAAAAATCTAGATTTTTTTGATCACCTACATTTATATAAAGTTTCGTATTTATTGGGAAAGGCGAAGATAATCCCACCGCACAAAGTTTTCTATCCACGACGCCCGGTGCTCCAGCATGTCTTAAACAGAATGTTTTGTCATCTTCTGCACAGTACATATTTTTTGCTATGGGATTATCCTTACAGTTATATGGTTGTACTATAGTTGCTTCATGTATTACGGGCACTCTTAATTGTGAAGTCCATTCTATAATTTTCATCTTTTTGCCCACTGAAAGTACACCTTCGCAAAGTGCTATTGGGTTCTTTCCCCAACCATCGTGAAAGCGTTCATCCAGTTCAATTAGACATATATCCTTACTGGCTATTCTGCTTTTTACATAATGATCTGGATAAAATACATCATTTACTCTGCGATATGGTCCGCATAAAGGTGCTGGATTAGGTGCAACGAGCATTTCAAATTTATTTAAATCGATCAGGCATGACGCAGCTGTTACTACTTTCTGCATAGTTACTAATGAGCCAGCACAATGATATGTTCCGTCATAATATAAATGTGCCAAGGATTCGTCAGCTTGCGAATTTACATGGGTCAAAAAACTGCTAAGTACGGCAACCAAGATCGCAATATTATTCTTTACATTCATTTTAGTTCCTGATGTTTTCCGCTCCACTAAATATAAAGTAACTAAGGCAAGAAAAGTTTTGTGGGCGCTATTTATATCCATTGTTGAAGCTTGATGAAATTTTCGGGTGCAAGTGCTCGGTTAGAAACAATAAATGAAATTAGCGCGTATATTCTATTCTTTTTCAACGGAAATTTTAATCTTTGTTAATTGGTCCTTCTATATTTGCACAGGTGAATTAGGATATTAAGTTCACATTAGTTAAGTGACACGTGTACAATATGACCGCATTTTTACCAAAACAACAAATTAAATATTGATTGGTACAGAACACCGACAGCTTCGGGAAGACAACTTAACTTTTATTCAAAACATGAATACCGCCAAAAGCTGCATAAGACGGGTATGGTCGCCCCTCTGAAGTCATTTGGCATACACTTCAAGCGTATTTCTACTATGGAAAGCTTTTCAGTGAAAACTCATCTGCCTTGCATCAACTTCCATTTCGAATCGGCATAAAAATATATGTCCCGTCCGCTAATTTGTAGGGAAAATCAAAAGGGAGCAAGACGAAAATTCGAAGAAAAGTTCGGCCTAAATCTTCTTGGAGATAACTCGCGCCAAGCGTTAATAATTTTTTTGTGTTCCTTTTATTTTTGATGGTTTGTGCGTCAAACGTAATAAAAATTATAAATCAGCTAAACAAATAGCTTTTTGATCTACCAAACTAACAAATTCAAGGTTGTTAGGTTTATTCCAGCTAAGCGCGTGTATTCTATTCTTTTTCAAAGGAAATTTTAATTTTACTTAATTGTTCGTTTCTATATTTGTACAGTTGAATTGTGGTATTAAGTTCACATAGGTTAAGTCATACGTGTACAATATGACCGTATTTTTATCCAAAACAACAAATTGTATATTGACTGTTACAGAACACCCACAGCTTCGGGAGAGAACTAATTAACTTTTATTCAAAACGTTAGTACCGCCAAATGGTTCCTAAGACGGGTACTTAAAATAAGCGACAGAATGTATCACAAGAAGAATATTACATCAATTATCGCCCGTGCATAGACATTGGTAAAAGTCCTGTCAATATCTAACAAAACTCTTAAGGCATACTCCTTACATTACAGGGCTTTCTATATATTTTTTTCACCATATGCAGTGCAGTGCCTACAGACTTGCATTTGGTGTGCGCATGTTTTGTTGTGGAGAGCAGTTTTTCATCCACATTTGACTTACGTATACCTTTCAAGAGTTTTGAGAAGAAATAATGATATCAGGAGGTGTTTACTCCCATTTCCAATCACGTAATCGTATAGGCGCATCTAATAGTTTGATGATGATGGATGTATGTTTGCCATTATAAGTAGCTAGGCCCTTCCAATCTAACGTCATTTAGTCACTGTGACGAAATCAAAATTATATTAATATTTACGAACCCTTATTTGTTTTGTTGAGTTTCCGAGAGGGTGGAAAACGATGTATATTGTAACGATTTTCCGTAATCCCTTGTAAAATTTGGTTTTGAGACAAACCATTTTCGGCGTTGTGCCATCAACAGTGCCGACCTTCGTGCTGATCTGTTGTTGTTGTTTGTCTTGTATTTATAGTTCGTAGGTACATGAGGTACGAGGGTGGTTTTTACTCATCGATTTGTGTGGCTGACTGAGGCAGGCAAAAGTCAGTAATTCTTGTCGTTTGACTCAGCTTTGGCGCGTTTATTGTTTTATATACACAAAAATCCATTTTGACCATGCCTGCTCATGTACCTACGAACTATAAATACAAGACAAACGACAACAACAGATCAGCACGAAAGTCGGCACTGTTGATGGCACAACGCCGAAACTGGTTTGTCTCGAAACCAAATTTGCCAAGGATGACGGAAAGTCGATCCAACATACATCAGCTCTTATTTTTTGCTTCTTGTCAGACTCCCTACGGTTATGTATTCGAGGCTTCCAGTTGTGAGATATCTCCAATTCATATGCAATAGGCTACGTAGGGTTTGGTTTTATTTTAAAAAATAAAATTAATAAATATAAATTAAAAAAAAATAAATAAAATATTTTCTTAAGTTTAATGAGAATCTGAATTACAACTTCAGCCCTCAGCACTAGATAAATCAACAGTGAACGAAGCCGTTATCCCCGTGTAACTCTTAGCACCTTTATACCATAATTATATCATGTAGTTTTATAACATGTTCACACCAACAGATTACCAAAAGCATAACACCTTTATGGTGGTAATATATTTTAATGATGACACAAAATGTGATATGCAACATTGTTGCATTAACTACACGTGGCAAGCAACCACAAGCTACATATATACTAAATTTATGGCACAATACGTACATCTATCCAAGTAGGTATGTTTCCATCAATGCATACTACACTACATCGTTAGAGATATTATTGTAAGGCCTCTAAGCTATCATCACATCAGCGCGTTGTTTAATTAATTCTGCATTTATGCAACATTTTGATCACCGAATGCACTGCAACAATGCGGCTGTATGCGGGAAACAAAATTGTGTGTATGTATGTGGCAAGTTCGAGCAATTATTTACATTAGTATATTTAATGACTTTCACAAATATCCGTTTGTGTGCGTGTGTGTACTGCAGGTGAGTTATGCTTCAATCAAACGTGGTGCTAATGCCAACGGAGCAACAATTCTGATTATTAATTGGAAATATCTCAGCAAATTGGAAATAAATTGTGTTTAAGCGCTCGCATATCAACAGTTGAATAGTGTTAAGTCGAGCAAGATACGAGATATTATTAATGTATTAAAGAAATCTTACAACATGTTAAAAGACATCGTTGAGTAATTTTTCATAAAATAGGTGATATGGCAATAGTTTATTATAAACCAACATATGGGCAAACGACGTGCTGCCAAAAAATTGGCTTCTTATCGCTCCCTTCCCCAAGTCAGGGAAGTCTCTATATGTTACTTATTCTTCCTATTCATCTCAATCTCGAATTCTCTCACTCCTAGTTCCCTCTCAATCTCTCTCCCACATCCCCAGATTAATGAATATTGGCGTATAAGATTTATCTCAGGTGATCTTAGGTAGTCACTAAAGAGATGAATGGTGAGTTATGTAAAGTCTTGATGATTGCACGCCACTATCTTCAAAGCAACTGCTGCATAAGGGGCTATCTACGGTAAAATAATTTCAAAGAAGACGCTGCAACGGTTTTCCTTTCGAAGACACTACAGTTATCGAAAAAATTTAAGAGGCAGTGCTCAATTCAAAGTTGGTAAGAATACAATAGCCACACTATCCTTCAGATAATCAAAAATATTCAATGTGAGAGCGGATGATGTTCCTAAAAATCTATTGCTTCTAACCAAATCGCCCGCCGTCGTGTGGTTGTATCGTTTTCCACCTGCCACACCCCCAAAAACCTGGGATCACGCCCCGGTTAAAGCAACATCAATATTTTAGAAATAGGTTTTTTTAATCAAAAGAAAGTTTGTCTAAGTCGGGTCGCCACTCGGCGGTGATTTGACAAGCGCTCCGGATGTATTTCTTCTTTTAAAAGAAACTCAGTGAAAACTCATCTGCCTTTTAGATGTCGTTCGGAGTCGGCATAAAACATGCAAGTCCCGTCCTGCTAATTTGTAGGAGAAATTTAAAGCAGCACTACACAAATTGGAAAAGAAGTTCCGCCTAGCATATCTTCAGAGGTTATCGAGCCTTACATCTATTAATTTTAATTTTTAACTAAAACTCTCAGTTTATTCAACATTTCCTCTTGCTCTTGATATCCTCCATATCCTCTCTCCAGCAGTAAAATGTGATCGAGCTTTTACAGCACTTTGCCAGCTAGGCTTGCTTTCGTATAAAGTAGAGCTCAGAGATATTTAAACCTATCAGAAAATGTTTATTAGGTAATTTTTTCAATTTAAATTTCGTATCCAGATTGCCCTGTCCATTACTTTTAGAAACTTTTGTCAGAATTATTAACACCACACATAAAAACACAACTATTCAAAATTACAAAATACATACTGAAAATTAAGATAAATACAATTTAATTAAAACAAACACACACAATAAACAGAGTAATGACACAGAAAAATTAAAAAGATTAACTAAAAATTTCCCAAAATTTGTCAATTCACAATTTTCATTATGCACAGAATTCATAGACATATTCGCACTAGAAACAGAACCAATCTCCTCTAATAATTTTTACAAGCAAAAACTACACATGAAAGACAACACACCAGTCTACATAAAAAACTATAGATTGCCCGAGACACAAAAAGGGGAAATAAGTAAACAGGTTAATAAATTGATCGAAGATAATATTATAGAACCTTCAATATCAGAGTACAACAGTCCAATTTTACTGGTACCTAAAAAATCACTACCAGGTAATACAGAAAAAAGATGGAGACTGGTAGTTGACTATAGACAAGTAGACAAAAAATTAGCAGCGGATAAATTCGCACTTCCAAGAATTGATGATATTTTAGTCCAACTTGGAAGAGCAAAATATGTTTCATGCATAGACCTTTTGTCAGGTTTTCATCAAATAGAATTACACCCAGATTCTAGAGAAATAACCTCATTCACAGCAGAAAATGGTAAATATAGATTCAAAAGACTACCCTATGGGTTAAAAGTAGCACCAAACTCATTCCAAAGAATGATGACACTGGCATTTGCAGGCCTCAAACCATCCCAAGCATTTCTCTATATGGATGATTTAGTTGTACTAGGGTGTTCAGAAACATGCTGAAATACTTAAGAGATGTTTTCTCTACTTGTAGGAAGTACAACTTAAAATTACATCCAGATAAAGGCCTATTTTTCAGCCAAGAGGTAACTTATATAGGACATAAATGCACAAGCGAGGAAATACTACCCGACCCAAGCAAATTTGAAACAGTTCAAAACTACCCAACACCAAAAACAGCAGATGAAGTTAAAAGATTCGTAGCGTTCTGCAATTATTACAGAAGATTCGTACCAAATTTCGCAGAATACTCAAGATAATTAACTAGGCTTTGCAAAAAGAATATTTCCTTCGACTGGACAGAAGAATGTCAAAAAGCTTTTGTCTACTTAAAGGAAGCATTAAGCAGCCCAAAACTTTTGCAATACCCCGACTTCAATAGAGAATTCTGCATAACAACACACGCTAGTGGGTAAGCTTGCGGAGCAGTCCTTAGCCAAGAACACGACGGCAAACAGTTACCAATTGCTTACGCTTCTAGATTCTTCACAAAAGGCGAAACAAACAAAGCTACAATAGAAAAAGAACTAGCAGCAATCCATTGGGCTATAACCTTCTTCCGACCATATGTTCATGGCAGAAAATTCATTATTAAAACCGACCATCGCCCTTTAACATACCTTTTCTCGATGAAGAGTCCTTCATCTAAGTTAACACGAGTAAGACTCGATTTAGAAGAATATGATTTCGAAGTGGATTACATTGCCGTAAAAGAAAACCACATCGCGGACGCATTGTCTCGCATTAATATAACAAACTTAAAAGAAATGTCAGTGGAAGCATGCAAAGTAATGAAAGTCAAAACTAGATCAGCAGCTAAAAATATAAAAAATAATGTTAAATTAAAGAAAGTCACACTGAAAACCCCAAAATATATGAAGCGCTAAATAAATTTGAAGTAAAAAGATTAGTCGAGCTCGTTTTCAATCCTTCGAAATTCTATTTCAAAAAAGGAAAGAAAATTTGTAGCGATTTTGATACAAGCAACCTAATTGATGAGGATAAGATTGACTTAGGACAATTCTTTACCAGGCTCGAAAAAGAATCCGGCAATTTAGGCCTTGTGCGAATACAGCTGTCCTTAGAGGAAAAATTATTTAAAAGAAATTATACTGCAGTAGAAAAACTTATTGAAATTGGAAACAAGGTTTTCAAAACACTAACAATTGCACTAACCCCAGAGGTTATATACGTGACTAATCTCGGGAAAATTAAAGAAATTCTGCAAAAATATCATGACGATCCTATTAGTGGTGGCCACCCAGGAATAAATCGCATGACAAATAAGATCAAACAGAAATATAGCTGGCTAAACATGACAAATGATGTAAAAAAATACGTAAAGAGCTGCATCCACTGTTAGAAAAATAAAATAAATAAGAATATAAAGGAGCTAATGACAATAACGGAGACACCTCCGAAGGCTTTCGATATAGTACAGATCGATACGGTCGGACCATTACCAAGATCAATAACGGGAAAAGAATACGAAGTTACCATTATATGCGATCTCACCAAATATTTGGTAATAATCCCAGTCCCGAGCAAACATGCGATAACAATTGCTAAAGCTATATTCGAGCATTTCCTCTTGATTTATGGTCTCATGAAAACAATTCTAACAGATATGGGAACCGAATACAAAAATAACTTATTCGAGGAGCTGTGCAAACTGCTAAAAGTTGAACATAAAAACTCAACACTATAACATCATCAAACTTTGGGCACTGTAGAGCGTAGTCGTAGAACGTTTAATGAATATGTACGTTCATACGTATCCAGTGACAAAGATGATTGGGATGAATATCTGAAGTATTTCGCGTACTGTTACAACACGACCCCAGCGACCGTCCACGGGTAATGTCCTTACGAACTTATATTTGCGAAAAACATCCCGACCTACAAATTCCTAGACAAAAATAAAATAAGTCCATTATACAATCACGAAGCTTATGACAAAGAAGTTAAATACAGACTTCATATAGCACAACAAAGAGCTAGAAAACTAGTGAAAGAAGCTAAGGAAAAACTAAAAGTTAATTATGATAAAGGTAGCGCAAATAAGGAAATAAAATTAGGCGGCCTAGTGTTATTTAGAGAAGAATCATCTCATAAGCTAGATAATAGATACAAAGGAAGTTATATAATAAAAAGTATAGATAGAAATAATAATTATACGTTAATACCTAATAGGATATGAAATAGAGATAGTACAACCAAAATAAAAGAAATAATAATCCATAAAAATAGGCTTAAACTAGTATAGAACATTCACAAGCACATAACTCATATCACCAAAAAAAAAAGAAACCGAAACAATCGCACTATAAGCATTCCAATTCACTCAACGATATAGATATGTAAGAAAGAAAACGTAAATAATAAATACTAACCCATGTTGGCATCAAGTGCCTGTTACTTCATAATAAATTTGCAAACATAACAGATTTTAAGTGGGTCGACACACTTAAAACTCTGATGTGTAAAACCAAATGTCAATAGCACTTGATGCAAAACATTATTCATAAACAAAAGCATAAACCATACAAATGTACATACATATATTATACTTCAAAACAACAAAAAAAAAAAACTTACAAGCAAAAGAACAATAAAAAACATTTTTTTGTCAACACAAAAAATCACACATGGCAAGAAAATGTTAACAGATATAAAAAAAAGTAAACAACGCTTCACGCTCAATATCAAATTACCGCAAGACAATAAATTACAGTAGCAAACTAAAAAGCAATTAAAATTTAGTAAACCCTACATTGTCATTAAATCACTTTAAGAATCACATACAATTGTTCTCAAGTGTATGCGATTCTTTTTAAAGGTGGATGATGTGGTATTACCGCAATACAAGATATTTGTACTTATGTACATACCTACCAGAATAGGTCTAGCTTGAAATGCATAAGCAAATGAATTTCACTTTCAAACACACACGTATTGCTCATAGCGACACAGTCATAGCGGAATAGCTAAGTTACATTGAACCCAGCGGGGAGCCATATCCATTTAAAGTTGCTTAACCCATAAACATAACTGAATGACAGCGTCGGTTTGTCGGTGCGACTGAGCAAACATTATTACATAGTTAGGTAATAAGAATAAAGCACTGAATAAGTATATAGAAATAATGTAGTTATTTTTAGTGTGTAAGTATTATACAAAAATATTGTAATAGTATTGTAAGAAAAATTCCTATAAAAAGGAAAGCACTTATTAATAAAGAATCAATTGAAATTGAATTTTAGTGCTGAACATTAGCGCTTCCAGTAATTCACGTTGCTCTTATTTCTCCATAAACCTTTTTACATTTACCTTTTTACAGAATGTGTCTTCTGCGGACATCTTAGGGTGTCGCTGTTTTTCCGTCTAGCCAATTTTGCTAGTATCCTCTAAGCGGAATTTCTGGGCACATAGAGAGCGTGTACGATCATGTCGGAGGACTCGGTGGGTGGGGAGCGCCAGGTGTGCATTTACGCAGATAACAAAGCAGCGCTCATGGCGCTTAACTCCCCCATCACATTGTCTAAGGCTGACAGCAGCTGTAAGCTGTAACACTTATAGGGGAATCTGGTCACAGGTATAACGAGGGCAACGAGAAGGCAGACCAACTTGCAAGGGCAGGGACATTGCTGGAGGCTTCGGAGGCAGTCGAAATGCATCGCCCACATATTTACTGTGTCCAACTGGTACTTCCCGTATGCCTGCAAGATAACCATGCAAACCTAGTCGAATTACGACAGTAGGAGAAAAAGGGACCTATTAAATAAGTCAAGGGAAGAAATCTTTATGATAATTGTCACGGTTATGATAACAACAACTGGACACTGGCCGAGAGGAAGGCAGAAATAACCGCGCACTACTTTTGTGAATGCCAAGTCTAACTCACACTAGGTTTCTTACTATGGGCAGTTATATACTGCCGGAACTTAAGAAAGTAGCTAAATGCTCTGTTAAAGATATCAGCAAGTTCATTATCCGCTCCAATTGGTTCGAACGGATTACCGACTAGCCATAAGAAATCAATAACGCTTGGTTCCAGGAGAAATGTGCATCAAAATGTCGCCCGTGCGAATCTTGGGCTTGGATCTTTTGTATCCGCCACAGCAACCAAATTAGAAATTTTCCTTTGTTCTTGTGGATCACCAAATCCAAATGCCACTTAAGAACTAACGCCATGGCACTTAGAAATATCCCTCTCATAATGATTTCCAGCTCAAGTACGCAGGCCGCTCCGCATGCACTGACTTCGAAGTATTTCCAAGTTCATTTACTTCACCAATCCAATGAGGGATGAACAGAACTTTCCTTTTATTCTAATCTACAAACTCTAATGTGAATTTGTTCCCCACCGCGTCCCGCCGCAATAACTCCGTTGCTCAGTAGTTTATGACTAAATAGCCTTAACGTGGCTTAGAAATTTCGCAGACAAACTGGAATACCAAATGTCTATCCTAAGCTTACGCGAAATACATTACACTTACTTATTGGCCCAACAGTCAACTGTTAATTGCTCACCTGGTCCCTCCAATTTAGTAGTGATTTCCCTCTCTGTTGTTGTTGTTGTTGTTGTAACGATTTGGCTTGGGGAGTGTTATCGATGTTGATGGTCCTTTTCCGGATGCCGATCCGGAACGTTCCGGTACCACGCCCGACCATCTCGGGAATGATTTGTTATGACCACATGCGGCCTTCTAGGCCATTCCGCCCTGCCACCTCCTAGATCCATGAGGAGCTCGAAATCACCGAGCCTCGGCTGTTAATGAAACAAGATTCGCCACGGATAGGTGAGGTTGACAATTGGGCTTTGAGAAGCTATATATTGCGCTGGCAACCTGAAAGAGTTGCACCACACAACCGCTTGAATCTATTTGGTATTTCAGTCGCCTCTTACGACAGGCCTCTGCTTCTCTCCCTCTCTCTCTCTGTTTCTATAAGTGGTTTCACACAAGTTGGACAGGTATGAGAGCTTTTCCAAAACTTTTGCGATGAAAATTACTTTGACCTTCGACATTGGCACATAGTCAGGATTGATATGATAAGTTACTTTTAGAAATATGACTTTATTAAAAATTTTACACACCGTCGATTGCTGAATATCCCTTAACAAAATAGGATAAGCCTAAAATTATGTAATATATAAGATACTAATATAGATTAGTAAAAATTTCATACTTTCAGGCGCATAAGAACATTGAGAAAAAATTTCGCCTTACGAGCTTTGTGTTTCTAAGCTTCAATTGATACTTTGCTAAAAATTGCATACTTTTAGCCGTATAAGAAGATTAAAAATAATTTTTCGCATGCGAGCTTTTTGTTTCTAAGATTCAAGAGAAATTCACTATTTTTACTAATAAAAGCAGTTCTTTACAGTTTTCAGCGATAGTTAAACTTTTATGTGGATGCCTTTCACTCGGCTGTTGTTATGAGAACAATGACACTACAACTTAGCCGATAGGACCAATGCAGCATATGAGACAGTTAAAATGACATTGCTGTGTCTGATGGGGTGGCGGTAAAGAGCTCCGCCTGTCAGTCCGAAAGTCCTGGGTTCAAGCCCTAAGCAAAGCAACATCGATAACTCAAAAAAGATGTTTCAATTAAAAAAAGTCGCCCCCCCCCCCGCGATTTCACTACGAGATCATTTCTGCCTGTAAAAGCTGCTCAGTGAAAATTCGTTCGGAGTCGAGAAAATGCATGCCCCCCCCCCACAAAATTGTAGGAAAAATGCAAAGGAGCGCAACGCAAATGGGAAGAGATGCTAGGCCTTAATCTCTTCGGATGTAAGCCGCCTCAAGTATTTGTTAATTTTTTTTTTCTATTAAGAAAATCAAACTGAGGTGGTGGGAAGCGCTTTGCGAGGAATGGGTTGAGGCCTCCGTAGACAAGCATATCAAATAAAGAAATTTCCTCCACCTAACCAAAGAATGGACGAGAATAATGTGAGAAACATTGCGTACACTCCACCTAAGGAGGATGGGCAAGAGGATCCCAACGTCGTAACATTCAACGAAAAAGAGTTCCTAGCCGTCTTCCGCCGTCTCTCAGCCCACTGTATAAGCTTGATCAGCAAAAACAGTAATGGGGAGCCTTGTGGTGAGGAACTCCACAACAGATGTTATGGCAGAAGTTGTAGACGTAGTCGATAAAAGCAGTACAGTGTGCTACTAAAAAAGCCCGATGGTGTTGCCGATGCTCTGGATACCAAAAGTGTTTATAAATCAGCCAGTTAAAATGGATATGATTGAATCCATATATGATATTGTAATATCTGGTAGATATCTAAGAGACCAGTATCTTAAGTACAAAATTACTCATGGTAAAATAAAGATGAACCTAAAAAGCATTGCAGGTTTCCTCAGTAAGCCCAGATCCGTAGAGTGTTACTAACGACAGTCTTTTTCGCTTGGACATATCAAAAAGAACCTCTCTTGTCGTGGGAAGCTGATATCTGATCAAGGTCTGAAACTGGTAATACCAAAATCGCAGATCCTCATCTTCACGAAAAGGCTGATGACGACAATCATTAAGGATTGAAGGAGCTGAATTGATTACTGGCAAATATTGCCGGTCCAAGTACAAAGAAGCTGCTCGCATATGCCTAGGATTCTAAAATTTTACAGTGTGCAGATATTTAAAATGATTCTTTCAAATACCAGAAATACTGCACCGTTCTCATCTAGACACCGTTCTCAACTAGACCTAATGCAGACGGGTGCTATAATTGGCTTCAGCTAATCGAACGGTTTTCGCAGAAGCCCTACTGGTCGTTGTGCAAGCCATATGACTTTATCTTCGCGCTTAGGAGAGAAAACTAATATACGAAATCATTATATAGGCACGAGAAGAAGCAGCAGATAGGCTGTAGCCATAAAAGCACTGTAAGAAGCAGCAGTGGCGCAGCTACATTACATGAAAGTGGTCCAGCGAACTTATTCCCCAGGTGCACAAGATTAAAGCGATCACATAGAGGCGTCGACTTCCACCTTTTTAAATGTTTGCCCACAGGCCAGTTTTACTTTCAACAAGGCATCTTGACTATCACCTTCTTTGAATGCGAACACTTTGCACCTAGGCGAAGGAGAGTGGAAAAGACACTTGACGATCTATCCCCTGGCAGTATTATCAATAACATGGCATGCTGATTGACAGATGGCTTACCGTCAGCAGATACGCAAAGCACATACCAAGAAGATTGTTGCTTAGCACTTCAAAATTGAAAGCAGCCATAGAGCTCACATAAGGCGCTTCCGTTCCGATGTAGTGGTCAGTAAGCTCCCAGTTACGGAAAGTTGCACCGGCCTTGGTAGGTTTGTGGAAAGTATTTTATTAATATTATCATCTGTATTTAATTAGCGAGACTTGTTGCTTTATACAATTTTTTTGTTATTGAAATTAGAGATTCGAGTTCAATACTCAGCTCCCGAGAAGCTAGCTGATGAAGAAGTGATACCAATAACAAAAGAATTGCATAAAAGCAATATGAGCAAGTCTCCCTAATTAAATACAGATGATAATAAACGTACAAGTTTAAAAAAATTACCAAAAATGTTCAAACGGAGAGCACGCCAAAAGAACGGAAAGACCTATAAGGTGCACCCACCATCAAACGCAAATATAATAGACGCACCTACAGGTACATCAAACGGTACAAGCAAAAAACACAGCATATCGCATTATAGAACATACAATTTCAACCTTGTTGAAAAAGTTAAATCCACATTTTATTTAAAAAAAAGAATAAAAGAAATTGAAAATTGTTTAAAGATTAAATTTATTTTTTTTTTATTTTTGTAGTTTTGTGTATCACCAGTTTAATAAGATAAATTATTCTCGCACCAAAATTCACTTTCTAATGGAATCTCCCTTCAGTATTTTATTCTAAAACGCCATATGTCAATTAAAATTCAATATATTTTGATGTGAGCTGAGACGTTTATGAAATAATTCATTCAGCACTTATTTAAAAAAAAAAAACACCTTCCAGATTTTTAATTATGAATTAATCGCCTTACAAAATCTAGATTTTGTGGATCAGATACATTTATATAAAGTTTCGTATTTATTGCGAAAGGCGAAGATAATCCCACCGCACAAAGTTTTCTATCCACGATGCCCGGTGCTCCAGCATATCTTAAACAGAATGTGTTGTCATCTTTTGCACAATACATATGTTTTTCTACGGGATTGTCATTACAGTTATTTGGTTCTACTATAGTTACTTCATGTGTTACGGGCACTCTTAATTGTGAAGTCCATTCTATAATTTTCATCTTTTTGCCCACTGGAAGTCCACCTTCGCAAAGTTCTATTGGGTTCTTTCCCCAACCATCGTGAAAGGGTTCATCCAGTTCAATTAGACATATATCCTTACTGGGTATTATGCTTTGTTGGCAATGATCTGGATAAAATACATCATTCACTCCGCGATTTGGTTCGCTTAAAGGTGCTGGTTTAAGTGCAACGAACATTTCAACTTGATTTAAATTGATCAGGCATGACGCAGCTGTTACTACATTTTGCATAGTTACTAATGAGCCGGAGCAACGATACGTTCCGTCAAAATATAAATGTACCAAAGATTCGTCAGTTTGCGAATTTACATCGGTCAAAAGACTGCTAAGTACGGCAACCAAGATCGCAATATGATTCTTTAAATTCATTTTAGTTCCTGATGTTTTCCGCTGCACTAAATATAAAGTAACTAAAGCAAGAAACGTTTTGTGGGCACTATTTATATACATTGTTGAAGTTTGATGAAATTTTCGGGTGCAAGTGCACGGTTAGAAATAATAAATGAAATTTCCGCGTATATTCTATTCTTTTTCAACGGAAATTTTAATTTTATTTAATTGCTCGTCTCTATATTTGCACAGGTGAATTGTGGTATTAAGTTCACATAGGTTAAGTCATACGTGTACAATGTGACAGTATTTTTAAACGGTTTTATTTAGCTTGACAGGCTGGCTGGCTGGCTGGTTTGCTGGCTTTCTGGCCGGCACAAATTTTGTAATTGAAATTTAAGTAAATTCCCGATAAGCTACAAGCTTGAAACTTGGAATATAGTTCAGAACCCGATGACAATGCAATAATAAGAAAATAAACTCCGACAGGTGGCGCATGGAACGAAATATTTCAAAAAATCGTATTTGTAGTCCGATTTGGTTCATATTTGGAACACATAATCTCATTTTATTTCATATCATTTATTTATTTGAGTCTATGGTTACAACGACCTTACAGACTAGATAACAATATTGACTTAGAACTAAAAACTTAATATCGTAAAATATATTTACAAACTAATGGTAATGAGATAAGAGCTTTGATAAAAATAAGAATCTAGTCATCGCAAAGTCTAAATCACGATTATTATAGATTTTATTGCACTCAGTTAAAACCCTCATTATAGGCAAATTATAATAGTGATATTTAGTTATTTTTATATGGAAGGGTAAGTTAGATCTTAACATGCTACTAAGTACATTGAAGTATAGGAACCCAAGAAGATCCGGATAATCAATGAAGCCACTATGAATGCCAAAAATGAACATAAGAGAATGAAAGTCCTTCTGCAAGCTAGAGATTTTACATCAATAAGCATACACCGGTCTAGGTAAAATGTGATAGGCTCATTAAAATGAAATGGCTGCAAAGCAAACCTAATGAAACACCTCTGTATTCTTTCCAATCTGAGGGAGTGTGAGGCATAGATCGGGTTCCAAATTATGAAAGCATATTCCAATTGATACCGCACTAAGGAATTATAGAGCATCTTCCTTGTATAAAGATCTTTAAAATCTTTAGCATATATCTTTACAAAAGCTAAGTTAGAGTAGGCCTTAGGGATAATGTAGTTGACATGGTAGGTAGGTAGGTTGAACTGGCCGATCCATGAGGACCTCACATAGACTGATTGAGTCCGTAGTGTTACCAGAAGTTTGTTTTAACGACCAAACTGAAAAACCCTATCAAAAACCAGGATCTATGTTAAAAATAACTCCCTCCTCTTGGCAAATACTAGAAGCTTCCTAGGACTTAAGCCACTTGTTGATTCTAGATCTGACAGCTGTATCACTCCTAATAGCTGGAGTCCTAGCCTGGCAAGTGCAGGGCACGAGCACAGAACGTGCTCGATCGTTTCCTCCTCCAACCCGCACATGCTACATCTGCTATCACTGACCAAGCCTAATTTAAAGGCATGTGACGCCAGAAGGCAGTGTTCAGTCAGAATACCCGTCATGAGTCTACAGTCCTCTCTTTTTAATGATAGAAGCAACTGTGTTATTCTAAGGTTGTAAGACATACACATAATCTTCGACACTTTAAACAGCCCCGCCCTTGGACCCACGCCTTTCCCGCTTGGTCAATCATGTGCAGCTTGAAGGGATGCGCCCTTGTTAGCTAGTTCGTCCGCTTTTTCATTCCCATCTATTCCCATATGCCTTGGGACCCAATATAGATGTATGCTTCTCCCTGTCCTGATTCTCTCCAGAGACTGCTTACACTCTAACACGCATTTAGATGCTGTGCTAGGCGAGATTATTGCTTTAATTGCTGCTTGACTGTCAATATAAAAGTTAACACGGTTGCAGCTTAAGCTATTCTCTTCCAGGGTTTCTACTGCTTTGGTTACGGCTAATATTTCCGCTTGGAAAACGCTACAGTAATCCGGCAGCCTGTAGGATCTGCTTATTTCCGGATCAGCGCAGTATACCGCAGACCCTACTCCTTCCACTACTTTGGAACCATCGGTGTACACATGTATCGCCTCGTCCCGTTTGCGCACCCTTGCGCCATCCGTCCACCTCTATTGTGGCCTTAAGATCTCCCTCTAAGCGCATATAGGGAATCATGTAGTCTGTTCGTCTTGTGATTGATGACGCTATACTACTATGGCCATATGGTCGGCGCTCAAGCTGCCCGAAGCACCGAGCCTGGTTGCGGTCGTTAACGCTTTGTTCTTTACTACCAGGTCTACAGGTGGGATGTGCAGAATGGCATACAGTGCAGCCGTCGGGGTTGTTTTCAGGGCTTCCGTAATGCTAAGCATCGATAGTCTGCATACCCTTCTAATTTTTTGAGGTATGTTGTTTTTTGTGTGGCTTTCCACCAAACAAGAACTCCATGGTATAGAATAGGGCTTACAATCGCTGTAAAAACCCAATGAGAAAGAGAGGGCGATAGGCCCCACGTAAACCCCAGCATTCTTTTACATGCATAGAGTGCCGTTGAGGCCTTCTTAACCCTCTCCTCCACGTTGAGCTTCCACGACAGCTTACTGTCTAGGATGATTCCTAGATATTTTGTGCAAGGTTTCTCATGTAAGGTCACCCCTCCTAACTTAGGCCTGGTCCAATTTGGGACCTTGTACCTCTTTGTAAACAAGACTATATCCATCTTCTCCGCATTGACTTTCAATCCGACATTAGATGCCCAGGTATGAATATTCCGAAGCGCCCGATCCATCAAAGAACTAATCGTTGGAAGGCAATTTCCACTTATGACAATTGCAACGTCATCTGCGTAAGCCGTAAGTTTTACGGGTCCCTCATCGAATTGCCTGAGCAGTTGGTTGATGACCAGCGTCCACAGCAGAGGTGATAACACCCCTCCCAGCGGCGTGCCCCTGTCCACTGATTTCGTGGCCTCGTACAATCCCCATTGTGATGTAATCTTTCTGCAATTTAACATGCAGCCGATCCATCTGATTAAGGCAGGATGTACTTTAATGTAATTAACATCATCCATAATCGCCCATTTTGCAACATTATTGAAAGCCCCGGCAATGTCCAAGAAGACTCCTAGAGCATACTCCTTATATTCCAAGGATTTCTCTATGCTTATTACCACCCTATGCAATGCGGTGTCTACCGACTTGCCTTTGGTGTACGCATGCTGTGTTGTGGAGAGCAACTTTTCATCCACGTTGGACTTTATGTACATATCTATCAGCCTCTCAAAGGTTTTGAGCAGAAATGATGTTAAGCTAATGGGTCTATAGTCTTTGGGATAGACGTGACCGATCTTCCCCGCCTTTGGTAGAAAAGCTACACGAGCAGTTCTCCAAGAGTGCGGTACATGATTCAGTCTTATGCACCCATCGAATATTATTTTAAGCCATTCCACGACCGCCCTACTTGAGACTTGTAGCATGGCCGGGAATATACCATCTGGGCCCGGCGATTTAAACTTAGAAAACGTCTTCACTGCCCACTCGATCTTGGTATCGGTCACCAAGCCCGGCACCACTAGCTCCGTGATCGAAGTGTGAGTGATGTCTGCTGGTTCTTCTAAACCGTCTCCCGATGGGAAATGTGTATCGACAAGCACCTCAAGGGATTCCTCACTATCACGTGACCATTCCCCGTTCTTTTTCTTTATTAGTCCCTGGACTATGTTTCCCTTTGCCAGGACTTTTTTCAACCGTGCTGTTTCACTGGAGCACTCTATGTCCGTACAGAAACTTTTCCATGAGTTTCTCTTCGCCCTGGTAATTTCACGCTTGTAGATCCTCAGTAGATCCCTGTACTCGTCCCGACACGCTTCGCTTTCCGCGGTCTTTGCGAGTTTAAACATTTCTTTTACCTGTCTAGAAGACTAGCTCATTGCTCCACCATGGCGGCTTTGCTTTTCCTCTGAATCTTCTTAGAGGGCAAGCTTTGTTATATGCAGTCATAAGCGTCCAGTTCCTCTACATTAGCAACCTCTTTGGGTTGTCCCAGTTTTGTTTCTATATGTTTCTGGAATTTATTCCAGTTCGTTGACCTAGGGTTTCTAAAGGTTCCTCCCTTCTCTACCCTCTTTAGGGGGATGCTGAAGCTGATATACGCATGGTCAGGGAAGGATGGTCTATCAAGAACCATCCAACCA
The DNA here is from genome assembly GCF_040869045.1 of Eurosta solidaginis. NCBI lineage: Eukaryota > Metazoa > Arthropoda > Insecta > Diptera > Tephritidae > Eurosta > Eurosta solidaginis. The sequence continues at coordinate 39,265,583 of NC_090321.1, read as the reverse complement.
TACCTTGATATATCACGCTCGAAGTTCAACTTAATATCCAGAACATTGCTGGATGTTGGACCAATGTATGTAGGGACATTTCGCCTGTTAGCTATCTGCAAATTGGTTTGCAGGATGTAACAAAACAGAGATTCGCCTCCCTCGTTCGTATCTGCTCCTCCCCACGAATTGTGGTGCGCATTTGCATCTGCGCCTATGACCAACCGCATTTTGCGCCCTTCCTCCTGTACTAGCCTTTTGCACTCCTTCGGTGGAACCTCCGCAGCATGGGCCATGTAGCAGGACGCCAGGATAAATGCCTGCTTATTATTTTGCTCAATGGCCACCGCTACGAGATCCTCGGTGGCGTAATTAGGCAGCATATATGAATGCAGCTGTTTCCTTACCATTACTACAGCTCGCACCCGTCCTTCTGATTGCGCGTAGTAAACGCCAAACCCGCACGCGCTAAGTCCAGAAACCTTTCCTCCCGATGAGAGCCACGGCTCCTGGATCAGCGCCACGTCAAACGAACCCTCCTTAAGGGTTAGGAGGAGTTCGCTCGACGCCACTTTACTGTGTTGGAGGTTTATCTGTAGGACTCTCAGCACCATTGGGCTGTTTGTCCCCCTCCAGCACCTTCGTCTTGACGTCGTTGTACTCCCCTTGCCCTTTTGGTTTAGAGAATTCGAGACCCCCTTCAGCCTCTCGTAACTGTTGTGCCGGGTATTCCTCTGTGCGAGTCACAGCACCATTTAGCGGTTGGTCCTCTTCTAGCACGTAAATATATTGTGTTTAAGCGCTCGTGTATATAAAGTTGAATAGTGTTAAGTCGAGCAAGATACAAGATACTATTGATGTCTTGATGAAAGCTTACAACACATATTTAAAGCCATCCTTGAATAGTTTTCCATAAAATAGATGATATGGTAATAGTTTATTGTATACTAGCATATCAGCAAACGATGTGCTGCCTCAAAATTGGCTTCTTATCGCTCTCATCCCCTAGTCATCTGCTCTATATGTCGCTTATTCTTCCTATTCATTCAATCTCACTTTAATTCTCCCACTTCTAGTCCCCTCCCAATCCTCTTCACTTCCATATCGCCTACTTAATGAATATTGGCGTATAAGACATATCTCCAGTGATCTAAGGTAGTCATTAAAGAGATGTACGGTGAGGTATATATGTACACTCAAAAAAAAGTTATCATCAAGGCGATGCCATCTAGGCATCAATGTGCAATTTTTGCTTATCTTTTTTTCGTCATCAATGATCTTATGTTATTGACATTTTCGAAATATTAGTTTGATACTTGTATTTGTCAAGTTAATAGACTACATACAAATGTAATACATTTTATAATCAATCTAGTATTAAATGTTATCATAATGAAACTAGGAAATTTATACAGTAATCATTTTGATACATTTTAAGGGCGAAACAAATATTTTCCATGGGCAAATCAATAGTCAAGATACAAAATTGATACTTTTAATTATACTTTTTATAATATTTATCGTTGCATTGATACCACGAAAATAATACCGTTTAGAGTTTCATTTTTGCACATCGTGTATTAAAATAATAGTGACACTTTTTTTTTGAGTGTACATATATACTTGATGAATGCACGCCACTATCTTCAAAGCAAATGCTGCATAATGGGCTATCTAGGATTGCTATTGCATCTTGTCACAAAATATATGGAAATGTAAAATAATTTCAAAGAATATACTGCAACGACTTTCGCTTGAAAGACACTACAGTTGTCGAAAAAATTTAAGGGGCAGTGCTGAATTCGAAGCTATAAGAATACATTAGCCACACTAGTCTTCAAACATTAAAAAATAATTTAAAAAATGTTTAAGTTAAACGGTTTTATTGAAAACAATACTTACATGAAGTAATAATAATACTAAAAGATAGAAAATAATTAGGTAGATCCTAGGTACTAGTCATCACAAAATGTGATTAGGGTTCAGTTGGTCTTATATATGACTATCAATAGAAATTTACGCGTCCAACACTTTTATTAAATTGTCTGATCAACGCCCTAGATTGATGAGGAGTGTGATGCCTAGTACCTGGGACCTACCTAATTATTTTCTAACTGTCAGTATTATTATTACTTCATGTAAGTATTGTTTTCAATAAAACCGTTTAACTTAAAAAATTGTTTTTTAATTATTTTATTTTCAAGTTTTTAGTCTTTATTTAATTGCCTATTATTTCTCAATATATTTAGTTCATTTAGTGACTCATTACTACAAGGACTTTCCTGACAATTTGTTACAATCTAATTCCTCAATACATAATCCTTCCAAAGACTTTAGTCGACTCTGTGCCACGTATGCTTGTCCCGCCTCCAACTCCAAGATATTTTGATGTCATTTCTATCGGACTGTATGTAATACTTGTTCCAAATATGAGCCAATTGGACCACAAATACGATTTTTGTGAATATCTCGATCCTTGCGCCACCTAGCGGCAATTTTTTCATAGGTCGCTTTCTATTCTCGTATTTATTTTGTGTTCCAAATTTGAGCCAAATCGGACCACAAATACGATTTTAGTGAATATCTCAATCTTTGCACCACCTATCGGCGATTTTTTCCATAGGTCACTTTCTATTCTTGTATGTATTATGTGTTCCAAATATGAGCCCAATCTGACCACAAATACGATTTTTGTGAATATCTCGAACCTTGCGCCACCTAGCGGCGATTTTTTATAGTCGCTTTCTATTCTTGTATTTATTATGTGTGCCAAATATGAGCCAAATCGGACCACAAATACGATTTTAGTGAATATCTCAATCTTCGCACCACCTATCGGCGATTTTTTCCATAGGTCACTTTCTATTCTTGTATGTATTATGTGTTCCAAATATGAGCCCAATCTGACCACAAATACGATTTTTGTGAATATCTCGATCCTTGCGCCACCTAGCGGCGATTTTTTATAAGTCGCTTTCTATTCTTGTATTTATTATGTGTGCCAAATATGAGCCAAATCGGACCACAAATACGATTTTTGTGTATATCTCAATCTTTGAACCACCTATCGGCGATTTTTTCCATAGGTCGCTTTCTATTTTTGTATGTATAATGTGTTCCAAATATGAGCCAAATCGGACCACAAATACGATTTTTATGAATATCTCGATCCTTGCACCACCCAGCGGCGACTTTTTTTATATGTCGCTTTCTATTCTTGTATGTATAATGTGTTCCAAATATGAACCAAATCGGACCACAAATACGATTTTTGTGAATATATCCATCATTGCTCCACCTAGCGGCGCTTTTTTTATAAGTCGCTTTCGATTCTTGTATTTATTATGTGTGCCAAATATGAGCCAAATCGGACCACAAATACGATTTTTGTGAATATCTCGATCTTTGCGCCAACTAGTGGCGTTTTTTTTCATAGGTCGCTTTCTATTCTTGTATGTATAATGTGTTCCAAATATGCGCCAAATCGAACCACAAATACGATTGTTGTAAATATGTCGATCCTTGCGCCACTTAGCGGCAATTTTTTTCTTATTATTGCATTGTCATCGGGTTCTGAACTTTATTCCAAGTTTCAAGCTTGTAGCTTATCGGGCAGTTACTTAAATTTCAATTACAAAATTCGTGCCAGCCATCCAACCACACAGCCTGTCAAGTCAACTTAAATAAAACCGTTTAATTAGAAAATATTCAATGTGAGGGTGGGTGCTCTCCTTAAAAATCTGGTGGTAGCGTTTTCTGCCTACCACACAGAAGGTCCTGGGTTCACTCCCCGTGTAATATTCTAGAAACAAATTTTTTCAATCATATATGGTATAATTCATTGCATTTTTATACTCAGTTGAGCAGAGCTCACAGAGTATATTAACTTTGATTTGATAACGGTTGGTTGTACAGGTATAAAGGAATCGAGATAGATATAGACTTTCATATAGCAAAATCATCAGTATCGGAAAAAAATTCGATTGAGCCATGTCCGTCCGTCCGTCCATCCGTCTGTCCGTTAACACGATAACTTGAGTAAATTTTGAGGTATCTTAATGAAATTTGGTATGTAGATTCCTGGGCACTCATCTCAGATCGCTATTTAAAATGAACCATATCGGACAATAACTACGCCCACTTTTTCGATATCGAAAATTTCGAAAAATCGAAAAAGTGCGATAATTCATTACCACATACGGATTAAGCGATGAAAATTGGTATGTGAGTTGAACTTATGGCGCAGAATAGAAAACTAGTAAAATTTTGGACAATGGGCGTGGCACCGCCTACTTTTAAAAGAAGGTAATTTAGAAGTTTTGCAAGCTGTAATTTGGCAGTCGTTGAAGATATCATGATGAAATTTGGCAGGAACGTTACTCTTATTACTATATGTCTGCTTAATAAAAATTAGCAAAATCAGAGAACGACCACGCCCACTTTTTAAAAAAAAATAATTTTTTAAATTCAAATTTTAACAGAAAAGTTAATATATTTACAGTATATATGTAAATTATGTCAACATTCAACTCCAGTAATGATATGGTGCAACAAAATACAAAAATAAAAGAAAATTTCAAAATGGGCGTGGCTCCGCCCTTTTTCATTTAATTTGTCTAGGATATTTTAATGCCAAAAGTCGAACAAAAAGTTACCAATCCTTGTGAAATTTGGTAGAGGCTTAGATTCTAGGACGATAACTGTTTTCTGTGAAAAAGGGCAAGATCGATTGAAGCCACGCCCAGTTTTTATACGCAGTCGACCGTCTGTCCTTCGGCTCGGCCGTTAACACGATAACTTGAGCAAGAATCGATATATCTTTACTAAACTCAGTTCACGTACTTATCTGAACTCACTTTGTATTGGTGTAAAAAATGGCCGAAATCCACGCCCACTTTTTCGATATCGAAAATTACGAAAAATGAAAAAATTGCCATAATTACATACCAAATACGAAAAAAGGGATGAAACATGGTAATTGTATTGGTCTATTGACGCAAAATATAACTTTAGAAAAAAACTTGGTAAAATGGGTGTGAGACCTACCATATTTAGTAGAAGAAAATGAAAAAGTTTTGCAGGGCGAAATCAAAAGCCCTTGGAATCTTGGAAGGAATACTGTTCGTGGTATTACATATATAAATAAATTAGCGGTACCCCACAGATGATGTTCTGGATCACCCTGGTCGAAAACGCCTTCACATATACAACTAAGGGCCACTCCCTTTTAAAACCCTCATTAATACCTTTAATTTGATACCCATATCGTACAAACACATTCTAGAGTCACCCCTGGCCCACCTTTATGGCGATATCTCGAAAAGGCATCCACCTATAGAACTAAGGCCCACTCCCCTTTAAAATACTCATGTTGTTGTTGTTGTTGTTGTAGCGATAAGGTTGCTCCCCGAAGGCTTTGGGGAGTGTTATCGATGTGATGGTCCTTTGCCGGATGCAGATCCGGTACGCTCCGGTACCACAGCACCAATAAGGTGCTAGCCCGACCATCTCGGGAACGATTTATGTGGCCACATTAAACCTTCAGGCCATCCCCTCCCTCCCCACCCCCAAGATCCATGAGGAGCTTGGGGTCGCCAGAGCCTCGTCTGTTAGTGAAACAGGATTCGCCGCGGATAGGTGAGGTTGACAATTGGATTTGGAGAAGCTATATATTGCGCTGGCAACCTGAAGGGTTGCGCTACACACCCCTTGAATCTGGTATTTTAGTCGCCTCTTACGACAGGCATACCTACCGCGGGTATATTCTGACCCCCTTACCCGCTGGGGTTTAAAATACTCATTAACACCTTTCATTTGGTACCCATATCGTACAAACAAATTCTAGAGTCACCCCTGGTCCACCTTTATGGCGATATCTCGAAAAGGCGTCCACCTATAGAACTAAGGCCCACGCCCTTTTAAAATACTCATTAACACCTTTCATTTGATACCCATATCGTACAAACAAATTCTAAAGTAACCCCTGGTCCACCTTTATGGCGATATCTCGAAAAGGCGTCCACCTATAGAACTAAGGCCCACGCCCTTTTAAAATACTCATTAAAACCTTTCATTTTATACCCATATTGTACAAACGCATTCTAGAGTCACCCCTGGTCCACGTATATGGCGATATCCCGAAAAGGCGTCCACCCATAGAACTAAGGCCCATTCCCTTTTAAAACACTTATTAACACCTTTCGTTTGATACCCATATTGTACAAACGCATTCTAGAGTCAACCCTGGTCCACTTTTATAACGATATTCCGAAAAGGCGTCCACATATAGAACTAAGGCCCACTCCCTTTTAAAATACTCACTAACACCTTTCATTTGATACCCATATAGTACAAACAAATTCTAGAGTCACACCTGGTCCACCTTTATGGCGATATCTCGAAAAAGCGTCCACATATAGAACTAAGGCCTACGCCCTCTTAAAATACTCATTAATACCTTTCATTTGATACCCATATCGTACAAAATAAATTCTAGAGTCACCCCTGGTCCACCTTTATGGCGACATCTCGAAAAGGTGTCCACCTATAGAACTTAGGCCCACTCCCTTTTAAAATGATCATTAACAATTTCATTTGATACCCATATCGTACAAACAAATTCTAGAGTCAGGCCTGGTCCACCTTTATGGCGATATCTCGAAAAGGCGTCCACCTATAGAACTTAGGCCCACTCCCTTTTAAAATTATTATTAACACATTTCATTTGATACCCATATCGTACAAACAAATTCTAGAGTCAGGCTTGGTCCACGTTTATGGCGATATCCCGAAAAGGCGTCCACCCATAGAACTAAGGCCCATTCCCTTTTAAAACACTTATTAGCACCTTTCGTTTGATACCCATATTGTACAAACGCATTCTAGAGTCAACCTTGGTCCACCTTTATGGCGATATCTCGAAAAGGCGTCCACATATAGAACTAAGGCCCATGCCCTTATAAAATACTAATTAATACCTTTCATTTGATACCCATATCGTACAAAATAAATTCTAAAGTCACCCCTGGTCCACCTTTATGGCGATATCTCGAAAAGGCGTCCACCTATAGAACTTAGGCCCACTCCCTTTTAAAATTATCATTAACACATTTCATTTGATACCCATATCGTACAAACAAATTCTAGAGTCCCCTCTGGTCCATCTTTATGGCGATATCTCGAAAAGGCGTTCATCTATAGAACTTAAGTCCACGCCCTTTTAAAATACTCATTAATACTGTCACGGATATTAGCATCACTAAGCTATACCACTAAGGCGATGCTAAGGCCACGATAAGAAGTATTTACGTCAATAATCAAATCATGTATACACATATATAAGGCAGCCGAAAGATGTCACACACATATGCATTTACTTATACGCCTATGTATGCGCGAGAGACTGTAAACTACAAACATTCACATCAATAATTCAATCATTATGTATCTACCATCAAAGAGGATAAATATAATAAGAGCCGTCACTCGGTATTTTTTAGGCATTTACTCGATGTAAACTGTGAGGTAGTCGCTACTTTTGTTTTATGAGGGACATTTTTGAATTGCCTTCCATTTATCCATGCGGTGTTGTCACTTTATGCAAACGTGTTTTTTGGAAAGAGATTTAAATAGTTAATTAAATACAGTCGGAAAAATAAACACAAATACCCATGAAAATGTATGGAAGACATTTATAAACATCTCGCCCAAAAAGAAAGTAGCGACTACCTCACAGTTTACATCGAGTAAATGCCTAAAACATAACGAGTGACGGCTCTTATTATATTTATCCTCTTTGCTACCATGGCGCAACGATACAAGGTGGCAGCTTGGAACAGCTGATTATAAACTTTTTTTATTTAATTTGATACATCAACTTCCGGTGCCGTACGATTTTGACATTTGTCCATCGAATTTACAAAAACAAGGTACATGAAATTTTTATATATGTTTGTAGGTATGTCACCATGCTGCCACCTTGTATCATTCCGCTATGGTATCTACATAAACGAATAAATAATTGCGTCTACACATATGTACGTATACGAGCAGCGGAGCGGCAATGCACAAACACATGCATATATATTATCTGAGTTGTCACAAGAGAGAGCAATAATTTGTGCACGTAGTTGTGGCTGGCGATTTTGTGGCCGAAACTAACTAGTAAGTTCTGGAAATCGAAGAGCCAAGAAGTATGCAGCGTAAACTATAAAAGCGGGGCAGACGAGTAAGATGTAATTCAGTTTGAGTTGAGCTATCAATCAGTTTGATTAAGCACGCGATCTGGCGGCCAATAGTAGAGTTTCATTTGAGCTATCAGTTTGATTATTAAGCTACTCGTTGCACAGTTTGAGTGTTATTGTGAAGTATTTTAATAAAGGCCATTATTCAATATTGAAGTTATTTATTCAACAGTTTAGCGATACGAACCTAGCAAAAGGGCAAATAAGAGGATTTGCAGCAAATTCGTTACAATACCTTTCATTTGATACCCATGTCGTACAAAATAAATTCTAGAGTCACCCCTGGTCCACCTTTATGGCGATATCTCGAAAAGGCGTCCACCTATAGAACTTAGGCCCACTCCCTTTTAAAATTATCATTAACACATTTCATTTGATACCCATATCGTACAAATAAATTCTAGAGTCAGGCCTGGTCCACCTTTATGGCGATATCCCTAAATGGCGTCCATCTATAGAACTATGGCCCACTTCCTATTAAAATACTCTTTAATACCTTCCATTTGATACACATGTCATACAAACACATTCCAGGGTTACCCTAGGTTCTTTTTACAACATGGTGATTTTCCCTTACCTTATTTCCACAGCTCTCAATTGGGTATGTAATGTTAGGTTACACCCGAACTTAGCTTTCCTTACTTGTTATTACTCATATATATGTGTGGCCTAGAGCTCGGAAATACTTCTTGATATAACTTTTGAAAGGCCGAAAATAAAAATAAAAACAACAACAATTATGGAACGGAGAGCACACCGTAACAACAAAAACCCAGTAAATATTTACAGATGTTTTAAAGATAAATACGACATAGAAACCAACAAGTGTACAAAACGTTATCGCCAAAATACACAACAATTCACAAAGCTGTCTCAATCCATAAAGTTTCTAGTGAGATGCAGAAAAAGTGGTGTCATACCCAACTTCATTAGCAATGCTACCAAGAACATCTCGTACATTTTAAAATGCAACACCAACAATAAAAGATATCAGAGAAAATAACCAACTCAATAGAAACGTACTTGGCTACTGTTCAGAAAAAACTAATAAATCTTATTATTAAAATCAAACATGATCTACAAAAACAAAAAGGAAGAGAGGTAAATAAATTAGACAATAGATTACAAATAAAGCTTATCGCGGAGGATTCTAAGGTATTTTTCGATAGTGAAAAAGTATTGTCTCAAAACCTCAGAACCAAAATTAGAAAATTACAAATAAACAAATTTGAGAGGCTCAAAGACAAACAACCCCAATTACTTAATATACAAAATGTACCCGAGTGGTTTCACAATACCACAAATATTAGTATACCGACGGATGTGCAGTGGATTCTCTCCCTGGGACCGAAATACTCCATACCAACAACTAATGAAAAATTTCCCTTATTTAAGCTTATCGCAGACGGCGAAGACTTTATACAGATGATCAAAGACAAAGAGCAACAAGAGATTGAGAGAAACAATTTGACTACATTAATACGGGACGACCTCAATAGAACAAACATTAGCGTCCGTGATAAATATGTTTTAGATACCTTACAAACGACAAAGAAATTCTTCAAACAACATAACCAACCCTCAGTTCTCAATTCAGATAAAGGAAACGTAACAGTTGTAACGGAAAAATCCGATTACGGTCGAAAATTGCAAACATTAGTTAACAATATTTCCTCATACCGTGTTTTAAAACGTGATCCCACAAATAAATTGCAAGATAGGAGTAAAGAGATCGTAGAAAAACTGTTTAAAAACCAAATGATAGATGTAAAAGAAAAATATAACCTAATGAGCAGAACGGCCAATGCGCCAAGATTGTATGGACTATCAAAGATCCACAAAGAAGGAATTCCACTTAGACCTATATGTTCGTCCATTAATTCTCCGTCGTGTAATTTGTGTAAATACGCGATTGAGTTCAAGAATAGGATTACAAATACATTTATTTATGATGATGAGAATCTGGTATCGTTTGATGTTGTGTCCCTGTTCCCTAGTATCCCAGTAGACCATGCCATGGAGATCATATCGTCCAAACGGGACCAAATAAAACTCCACACAACCCTTACCAAAGAGCTATTTTTAAGTGTTGTACGCTTCTGTATAAAAATAACTTTAAGTACAAGAACAAAGTTTACGAACAACGATCGGGTATGCCCATGGGCTCACCAGCATCACCGGTAATAGCAGACATAGTAATGGAGGAATTACTATTGAAATTTGAGGAAGAATCACGGCACAACCCTCGTTTGCTCACAAAGTACGTTGACGATTTATTCGCTATTGTGAAACCCGATTCCGTTGAAGAAATTCTGGGCCTCTTGAACTCATTTCATAACTCAACAAAATTCACATCTGAGATGGAAAATAATGGAATGTTGCCGTTTTTGGAAACGGTAGTAATAAGAAATAACAACCACCTAACCTTATAAAAAGCCTACGGCTTCCAGGAGGTTAATAAGTTTTAATTCGAAACATCATAGGAGTATAATAATAAACACTGCCAAAAATTTTATCAGGCGAGTTCTCTCTATCAGCGATAGAATATATCACCCGAAAAATATAAGCACCATCAAAAAAATACTTCAAAACAACGGGTTTCCGATCCACCTTATTAATGGTTATATCCACCGATTTTACGCTACGAATAAAAACAAAGAACAAAACACAAATAAAATATATAAGGCTGCCGTATTTGCACCTGGTTTGTCTAACCGAATAAAACATTCAAACATGTATGACAAGGAAAAATTTCAAATCGCGTCCGGTAAGAATACTCTACAACAAATATACAGCAATACAAAAAACAAAATCGAAAAATATGAGAAATCTGACGTAATATACAAAATTAAATGTAATGGCGATAGGTCCCACCTATGCAACAAAGTATATGTGGGTACTACTAAATCAAAACTAAAGGCAACGATTTCCGCTCACAAGTCGAACATCAAAAATCGCGACCACTCTAACGACAACAGAACGGCTTTATCGCATCATAGCAAGACCACGACAGACTTTCCGGACTTAGAGAATGTTACAATATTGCAAGAAGAAAAACAATATTCCAAGCGTTACACTCTCGAAATGCTACATGTTATCAATACACCTAATGACATACGCATGAATTTTAAGAGCGACACCAAAGACTGATCGAAGAATAAAGATGTTGCAGGGACGAAAAATTATGTGAAGCAAGATTCACAAAACCTCTAGTAGGTCACATTCATCACTTACCACAGCAGAATTTGTTAACTACCACTGTCTGTATTTGTTATTTAATAATTAATTGTACACTTTTTATTCAGCTAATGTGTTCAGAATTTAAATTTTACACTATAAAACTACAATCCATGTAGTTTGTGTGCTTAAATTATGTTAAAATTTTTGCTGTGGTGGAAGTGACCTACTAGAATTTTGTTACGCTCCGCTGCTTTTCACCGAAGTTTGCGCCTGCAACATCTTTATTCTTCGATCAGTCTTTGGCGACACCGACAACATCGCTCACGCATACAGGCATTTGGTAATGAGGAGAAGCTGGCAACAATAATGCTGAGGGTGTCCAATAAGTTAATATATATGTTGTTGTTAGCAGATATTTTGTTTATTATTACTGTTTATTATTTGTGTACATTTTCCTATTTTATATAGCCTCGCATGCACTTATCCGTAGTATAAGAAAAAGATAGACTACATTTATTTTCGTTCGCTCTCATTGTTTATAAGTACTATTATTATTATTATTACAATTTTTTCTACATCAAAATTGTTATGCATACTTTCTGGCGTTTATAGCATTGCACTTTGCATACTTACGCAGATGAATGCTGCGGATGCATATTGTAGTATAAATATTTAATAACCTCTTATTTCCCAACAAGCATTTTTCAATTTGAGTTTGTCTAACCGAATAAAACATTCAAACATGTATGACAAGGAAAAATTTCAAATCGCGTCCGATAAGAATACTCTACAACAAATATACAGCAATACAAAAAACAAAATCGAAAAATATGAGAAATCTGACGTAATATACAAAATTAAATGTAATGGCGATAGGTCCCACTTATGCAACAAAGTATATGTGGGTACTACTAAATCAAAACTAAAGGCAACGATTTCCGCTCACAAGTCGAACATCAAAAATCGCGACCACTCTAACGACAACAGAACGGCTTTATCGCATCATAGCAAGACCACGACAGACTTTCCGGACTTAGAGAATGTTACAATATTGCAAGAAGAAAAACAATATTCCAAGCGTTACACTCTCGAAATGCTACATGTTATCAATACACCTAATGACATACGCATGAATTTTAAGAGCGACACCAAAGACTGATCGAAGAATAAAGATGTTGCAGGGACGAAAAATTATGTGAAGCAAGATTCACAAAACCTCTAGTAGGTCACATTCATCACTTACCACAGCAGAATTTGTTAACTACCACTGTCTGTATTTGTTATTTAATAATTAATTGTACACTTTTTATTCAGCTAATGTGTTCAGAATTTAAATTTTACACTATAAAACTACAATCCATGTAGTTTGTGTGCTTAAATTATGTTAAAATTTTTGCTGTGGTGGAAGTGACCTACTAGAATTTTGTTACGCTCCGCTGCTTTTCACCGAAGTTTGCGCCTGCAACATCTTTATTCTTCGATCAGTCTTTGGCGACACCGACAACATCGCTCACGCATACATGCATTTGGTAATGAAGAGAAGCTTGCAACAATAATACTGAGGGTATTCAATAAGTTAATATATATGTTGTTGTTAGCAGATATTTTATTATTATTGCTGTTTTTTTATTTGTGTACATGTTTGTTTTCTGTTTATGATATTCTCTGTTATTTACTGAAATTTTAAATTAGTTGAAAAGGTGCGTTCACAAGTGTAAGTGTTAGATTATGTTTGTGCATTTATGGTTTTTATAAAAAAATGTATTTTTTACAGCCCTGAAGATGATTTCCAATTGAAATCGAAATATCGACAAAATAAATAAATACAACATATATGGTATAATTCATTGCATTTTTATTACTCATATATATGTGTGGCCTAGAGCTCGGAAATAATTCTTAATACAAACAAACAAAGTTTTTCTAACCGGGGTCGCCCCTCGGCAGTCATTTGGCAAGCACTCCGAGTGTATTTCTGCCATGAAAAGCTTGTCAGTGAAAATGCATCTTCCTTGCATCAACTTTCGCCGTTTCGAATCGACATAAATATGCAGGTCCCGTTCGCCAATTTGTAGGGAAAATGAAAAGGGAGCAAGACGCCAACTCGAATAGAAGTTCGGTCTAAATCTTCTCGGAGATAAATCGCGCCAAGCATTAATTATTATTATTTTTTTTCTTTTTAATTTTTTATGGTTCATGCGTCAAGCGTAATACATATCCTAAATCAGTTAAACCAATATCTTTTGATCTACCAAAATAACAAATTCAAGTTTGTTATGTTTATTCCAGCTAAATGAAATTAGCGCGTATATTCTAGTTATTCTTTTTCAAAGGAAATTTTAATTTTACCTAATTGCTCGTTTCTATATTTGTACAGTTGAATTGTGGTATTAATTTCACGTACACGTGTCACGTACAATATGACAGTATTTTTAACCAAAACAAAAAGTTTTATATTGACTGGTACAGAACACCCACAGCTTCGAGAAGACTAATTAATTTTTATTCAAAACATGAAAAAAGTAATAAATATCGCCCAACAGTCAACTGTTCATTGCTCACCTGATCCTTCCAATTTAGTAGTGACTGCCCTCTTTCTCTGCTTCTATAAGTGGGTTTCGCACAAGTTGGACGGCTGAGCATAAAGTGACTTGATAACTCCACCCCTTTACACTCTGTACAATTAAGATAACTGCGGCTCTGCAGGATATTTATTTGCACTCCAATACACATGGATAGCTGAATTTTAGTATACCCTAACCATTTTGCGGAGTGCTTGAGCCAACAACAGGCAAGAAATACCTCACTACCTAGAAAAGGTAGGTGGGATGATCCATCGCTTGCTTAGATGTCTGTAAGCCCAGCTATACAGAAACATAGAACGGAATTACAATATCACCACCGGCAATTCAGTTCGCAAGCTTCAGCTTTGATATCTGCTTGACAATCTTGGTATATATTAAAAGGAGAAAAAAGGACAGGCTAATAATTCAAGAGTCTTTAGGAGAGGTATGAGCACTTTTACAAAACTTTTGCCATGAAAATGTCTTTGACCTTTGACCTTAGCATATAGGCTGAGGTTTCATATGATAAGTTACTAGTAGAGATATGAGTTTATTTAAAATTTTACACTCCTTCGATTGTCGAAGAATATCCCTTAACAAAATAGGATAAGCCTAACTGTATGCAAAGATACTTTACTAAAAATTGCACACTGTTAGGCGCATAAGAAGATTGAAAATAATTTTCCGCATTCGAGCTTTTTGTTTCTAAGATTCAAGAGAAAGTCGAAACTATTTTTACTAATAAAAGCAATTCTTTACAGTTTTCAGCGATAGTTAAATTTCTTTGTGAGACGCCGGTTTAGCTTTAGGGCCGCTATAATGAAAAAATTTAAGCTACAACTTTCAGTGCACTTCAGCAAACTTCTCGCTTCATACTGAGTGTAAAATCTTATTGATTCAATATAAGTGAACAAAATGTTTTCAGTTTTGTTCAACTCGCGGGCTTACTTCAGATTTACGCACCAGATCCTATTTCCCTCGAATGCATTCCAAGAGTGCGAGTATAATGCATTATCAGGAAGAATGAAGCAAAAACAACAAAAATGTACCTAACTAAGTATATCCGCTTTTTAAGCATTCCAATAGCATTACGAGGGAATACAAAATAAATCGAAATAAAATAAAAACAAGCGAATACACAGAAGGATATACGCCATACTTCGACTAAGCCGCTTTATTCAACCAGTTCCACACACACATACACAAACAAAAAAAGACTCTTGAAAAGGCGAACCTTGTTGTCTTGGTGAAATTTGTGATGGTAGATTGGATTGGTTTTTAGTTTAACGAATGTGATTTCCATTTTTTACGCTTCGCTCAACAAGCGCGCGCGATTTGTATCCTTTGCAACAATGACTTTTTTTTCGTGTAACATTCCCACCACATCCTGAATTCCTCAACAGCTACAACATTTTTATAATCCGTTGTTTTGGGCGTACATGTTTCCGGTGTTGTTCTACACTGGTTTTGTTGCACCTGCGCTAAACTTTACATTTACCAAATATTATTAAACTCACATTTTATGTGTTGCTGTTGCAATGATTTTTACAATTTCTTTATGCTCCCTTCGCCACCAGTGTACTACCACTTTTGTATTGGTGGAATTGAAATTTATTATCCTATTTTATATAGCCTCGCATGCACTTATCCGTAGTATAAGAAAAAGATAGACTACATTTATTTTCGTTCGCTCTCATTGTTTATAAGTACTATTATTATTATTATTACAATTTTTTCTACATCAAAATTGTTATGCATACTTTCTGGCGTTTATAGCATTGCACTTTGCATACTTACGCAGATGAATGCTGCGGATGCATATTGTAGTATAAATATTTAATAACCTCTTATTTCCCAACAAGCATTTTTCAATTTGAGATGCATTTCAGAACTAACCTTATTCTCTAACATCAAAGGTAAGCTTTCAATTGCATCGCAACCAACTTTGACAGCGTTTTTTAATTAAGGCCCTTCTTCAATACGGAATTTTACCTATTTCTTAAGTTAAGAAAATTCATTTTCTCTAACTTATATCAAACATAATCGGAACTAAATGGAATTGAAATAAATGATTCTCAAAAAAAGGGGATCAATGTAAATTTTCTCTATCTTATTTCAAACATAATCGGAACGAAATGGAATTGAAATAAATGATACTCAAGAAAAGGGGGCGAATGTGAGTTTTGTCTAACCTATCTCAAACATGAGGGGAACGAAATAGAATTGGAATAGATTATACTCAGAAAAAGAGGATATTAACACAGAAAATCAGTGTGATTTTCGTGTTGCACTCATCGAAATAATAAAACAAATTTTTATATTTCATGAACCATGCCGAATCACCCGAACTCGTTCAATGCCTATTTGAAACTAAATTAAAAAAAAAAAAAACCTAGCACAACCCTTATATAAGGTGTTGTATTACATGTGTCGATAGATGAATAGTCAGAAGATGGTCAATTGATTTGTTGTTCTTGAACGGTCTCCTTCTAGTCCTAGGCAAGGTCGGTTATATACATAAGTGGCTTCTTTACATATACCGGCTCGGCATCGGACAAAAACGACTCGCCGACGGGCCCTTATCGCTTTAAGTCAGGAGACGATCTGTAGCGCTTACGGATATATCATCCACAATACGCCGAAATCACAAGCAGCATCAAGAGGAGCAATTAATATCCGGCTGAGGCGTAACCACAGTATCTGGTAAACAACCTCTTACTCCACGTAGGCTAGTGTCGCCATCCACAGTGTACAGGAATAGCAAAAAATAAAAGAAAAGATGGAAGGACGTATAAGACCTAAAAGTCATCAGGGGGTGCTGAATATGCTTGAAAAGATTCATAGTGGCGAGACCGCAAGCGGTTCGCAGGACGCCCCTTATTACAGATCGGTGGTGGAGGAGTACGAGAGCTCGCAATTGGAGCACTCGCCATCTCAAAACAAGCACACACGGCAGGGAATGTTCCTCAAAAGAGAAGCAGATCAGGCCAGAACAACAGCGGTTCCGAAAAAGCCAATAAAGTGCAAACAGAGATAAAAAACTAGCGACATTTCAATGATGTTTCGAGGGATCACCTGTTATTTGACATTGCCTTTGCTAACAACCATCCAATAGAACTGGGTGAAGATCGAAGTCAAGCTGTCGAGGCTTGCCATGCGGGAACCGAACGGAGCACACACGATTTTTGATTCTTCATATGATGAGATCTCACTGGGATTCCTGCTAAGTTATATAGCACAACAACTGAGGCAGATATTTCGAAAAGACCGCACATAAAACAAAACCCACCCCTATATTCCTTTATTTCCGCAAGGTTTCCAGTCTGGGAGGAAGTTCTCCATCTGACCCTGTCAACCAAAGAGAGTCAGTCAGTGGTCGCAAATTAGAGGTTGCTTCTCTCCTTTTGTTGGCGGATATGATTGGGTTATATATGGTGGATTGTGAATATGTGAAGGCCAAACATAGTTCGACTCAAAGGAAAATATTTTAAGAACAGTTGTCGAAACAGCCTACACAAATCATTTTAAGATCAAAAAGTCGAAAAATCGTTCTAATTTACATAAATTATCCATCTTGACGGAAAATAGACAAAACAATGAATTCGCAGGTAAAAAAAATGTGGTGAGGTTAGGTTGAACTGGCTACTCTGTGAGGAACTAGAATGTACAGAATGTGTACATAGAGCCGGCAGAAGTTTACTCAATGACCAAATTGAAAAATCCTATCAAAAAATGAGCTATATTGTATAATAACTCCGCCCTCTTGGAGCTCTCTAGGACCTATGCTACTTGCCCTTCTAGATCTGATATGTTTGTAAGTCCTCATAGCTGGAGTATTTGCCTAGATGCACGTCAATGTAATTAAAACATCTATTATCTCCCGTTTAAGGACATTGTTGAAAGCCCAACCCATGTTCAAGAAGACTCCTAACGACTACTCCTAATATAGCAAGGATCTTTCTGTGCTTTTAACCCCCCCCCCCCCCCCCCCCCTTTGCGGGACGTTGTATAACAACTTGCTTTTGGTGTATGCATGTTGTGCTATGGAGAGGACATATCTATTAGCCTGTCAAAATGTTGGGCCTGAAGCCTTTCCGGTACATATGAATGGTATTCTTTGCTTTTGATACGAAAACGACAAGTTCAGTTCTTGAAGATTGGGGTACTTGGTTAAGTATTATGCAATCGTCGAATGTTATTTAAAGCCATTCCATTTGTAATATGGTAGGGAATGACCAATGTGGGCCCGTACATTTAAAGTTAGGGGAATTCTGCGCCACTTGTTCAATCTTGGTATGAGTCATCAAGCTGACACTACCCGCTCCAAGGTCGAAGAGTCTTCACTACTACAGGACCATTCCCCGTTTTGGTTCTTTATTAGTCTCCTTCGATCCTCAATTTTTGCAGATCCTTATACTCCACCTAAATATAAGGTTAAGGTTTGAGAAAACGTTTAGCCTCAAAATCATATTGTGGAATTAATATTGTAACAAATTTACTGCAATTCCCCTTATTTACAATCTTCTGCTAACGATCGTATCGCTAAATTGTTGAATAAATAACTCCAATATTGAATAATGAAAAATCGAATGCAACAATATCCAGCATTTATACGAAAATGAAAAGCCCAATAGAAAAACAACAACAAAGCAACGTTGTTTATGAAATAAAATGCAAAGACAACGACGACGAACGCTGTGATAAAGTGTATATCGGAACAACAAAAAGAGCATTAGGCGTCCGCTTAGCCGAACATGAATCGGATATAAAGAAGCAAAAACAAAGCACAGCCTTAGCTCAACACATTTTAAGTAGTGGCCACGCAGCTGACTTTACCAACACCAGAATCATCGACAAAGAAAAGAGAGAAATAACGCGATACACATTAGAGAGTCTAAGAATATTACAAAGAAGGAAGGAGACGATAAACAAAAAAGAGGACACCGATAATATAGCTTCAGCTTATTTGTTATGCATAAGAAAATGAACAGCAATTTAGTTTAGACAAGACTACCACAAGAAGTGGTACTGATGGTACTAGTTTTAAGCTCTAATATAATTGTTTAATATTGTAGTGAGTATTGCGAAAATGCAAGTGCATTTATTTCTTCTGTTTGTGCGAATGTATAATTGATATATGTCTTTTGTTTTTTAAAAATAAACAGAGTTGCCCCTGATGATGCTGAAATTTGTCAGCGAAACGTTGGGCAGAATGGTGAATTGAATTCTTTCATTTGCACCAAAATAAATGGATCAGCCAAGCCTGAAATAATTCATATAAATCATAAACAATTTGGTTCTAAAACATAGCGTTATGGCAACCACACCGCTCGCGTGCGTTAAAAAAAAAATTCACAATATTTGACCTGATTTACAAATGTTCACTGTGAGTTGTGAAGCAATCCTTTGGATTTTTTGGCGCCACGCTTTTTCTTTTTACTTTTATTTTTAGAAAGCTGATGGAAATGAAGCTGTGAAGGATGTATCTGTCGAGTTGGTGCTTTTTTGTTGTTAAAAAGCTACAGCAGAACGCGACGAATTATTTCCTAAGAGGAGCATTCAAAATACGTAGTAAAACAGGAATTCTACTACTGCACAAGCCCATTTGCTATCAATTCAACTGCTAAAATGCCCTAAACATATTCCATTACCAAATTCTTAGTGCTACTTACCTTTGGCCTCTCCGTGAAAGTTGTAGTTTTTATCCTACATACCTTTGGCTTATCTCCACTCCTGCCCACATTTCTGACTTGCAGCTTTCGATGAAAATTAATCCTCATTATTGCGGATTCCTCTATTCCATTTGTCGTGTCTATGCGGCTAGCCTGTGTCACGATTCTGAGACCCCAAACAGGTTGTATGAAACCGTAATTATCCTCAATGACCTATGCAAAGTACACACTCTTACAGTCGGCTTGGTGTAGAACAGCTTCCAAGCGCTAAAAAATTGTAAACCTCACTGTTACTCTGAGAACACGCTCTTTCGCTCTCTGCTTTATAGTTTTCTCCACTCTTCTTCTCTGTTCGTACTCACCTACCGCTCATTTGCTTAATTTTCCCTAAAACGCGAACCTATACTTCCCCTCTCATCCTCCTTACTTCATTTTAAAGTTTCTCACTGATTCATCTCAAAGCGCTCACATTTAATATGCGGATATAAATTCATCTTCCAGTGCATTTCATATGTCTTGTAACGAGACTCCTACAGAGTTTTGGGCTGTTTCATCGAAAGTGGTGTTCTTTTGCCGGACATAGTTGCTGCACATTCCAGAAAATAGAACCATTAAGGAACGATTCGATATGACTACTCCTTCTGTGCGGAGCTTGGGCGCCAAATCATCGCCTGCTTAATAAACAGGATTCGGGTAGGTTAGGTTGCAAATTGTGCTGAACTGGTTGAGCTACACAAGCCTTCCCCCAAAGTAACGTCCCGGCTGTAGTAAGAACAAAGTTACTTCCGATGGCAACACGGCATTGAGAATGCTCCGTTAGTAACTTAAACACCATAGATTAAAAGCTCTTGGTCACCGAGAAACCTTCGTCCTCCTTAATCGCTCAGCCGCATAGTCGTTTGCTATTGAGTTCGACTAAGCCCATACACCATCGCTAGGGTAACCACCCGGGTTAGGGGTATTGCGAAAAATTCATTCCAAAAGAAGTTCTATTAAACAATTAAGGGTGTCTAAGTGTGGTTGTAACCGAACGTTTTATACTCAGCTTGAGTTTCAATTGCACAGTTCATTTCAGATATTTTACTTTTTCGAATTTTGCTAAAATGGATTTTTTTTTAGGTTCTAGAAATTTGTAATGCTTGATCAAAATAGGGCAGTGGACCCGCACATTAAAAAAATTTTCCTTACAATAAAACTTGGTACATAAGTTAAATATCATTGATACAAAACTATTTTTCGCTAAGGTATAGCTTATTATTCTAGCCTACGACCCTTTAAGCAACCTTTATATATAAAAGTGTGCGTGGTCTTTAACCTATTCTGTCCATTTTTACTAGAACTCAGGCATGCTTAACGAACGAAACGATATCATTTCGTTACGATAATCAACGTTAATAAACGAAACGAAGTCACTTCGTTTCGTTTATTAACGTTAAGATCGTCAAATTAACGTTAATTTGGCGTTCTTAACGTTAATAAACGAAACGAAATGACTTCGTTTCGTTTATTAACGTTGATTATCGTAACGAAATGATATCGTTTCGTTCGTTAAGCATGCCTGCTAGAACTACTTCCTGCTATAAGGAAAATATATGCACCTAATCTTATCCGTTAATTTTTCTTCGAGTTATGGCTCTCGAAATATAGAAAATTGCTTCGTCAAAATAGGGCGGTCCCTCGCCTATTTTCAAAAATTTTAATTTTTGCTGTCTCTTGTTATAATTCCACTTAGGAAATGAAGCAACATAGATATTATTAAGCTCTTTTTGCAAAGATATAGTTTATTTTATTCATACACGACCCTTTTAAAAATATTTTTTATAAAAGTTATCCATTCAAAGTTTATGTACTCTGTGTACGCACGCTGATTATAAAAAGACTAGCTTTACCGGCGTACGGGTAACGCCCGATATCGAATGGTTGTTGCGTTATTTTTTCTGTTTTGTTTGTTCATAATTTAATTTATTGTTCTGTAAATTGAATTGAATTTTGTACGCATATTTGGTGAAATTTTCTGTTAAAACATTTTGTTATTGTATCTTATTGTAATGCATGTGGGTACGCAATAGTTTTGGTTTATTCGTTCGGTGCGTAGATGGTGTTCCAACTCTAGAGCAAGCAACATATAGCTGGCCATGGGAAAAGCACGGACTCTCTAAATTTAAGCCTGCAACAGTAAGCGATTGTCCTTGTGCTTTGTTGATTGTAATTGCAACAGCAATGCGTACAGGAAACTGTAAGCGCTTAAAATTGAATGACAAATCTGTAGGAATCATTGGGATTCGTAGTATGAGCATATCTTCACATTTGCTTTTGTCGCTGATGTTTGTTGCTTTGCATAACGCAAAGTCTGGTTCCATTGCACAATTTCGGTGGGTTTAAATTCCGAAGAAGCATGATTAGTGAGCCAATTTTCAAAGTTGATATATGCGCAGGCATTCTTTTTGGTTCTAAGGAGTATAGAAATTCATTTGTATAATTCAAAATTTTATCTTCATCTGTAACTGTGTCGATCGATTTATATTTCGTCACTTCACCAGGAAATTGGCTTTGAATGAGATCATTGATTTTGTTAACATGATCATTTTTGGGAGCTAAGATAGTTCGTTCGCATAGCCAAAAAACAAAAACATTTAAATTTAAAATTCTTAATTCTGAAATATGAAAAACTTTCGTCCTGATCGAAGGAACCTAGAGCCAAAATTTGGTGATGATCGAAGTATGGCAAACACGTTTTCATAGGGAACACACACAGAATTTGATTTTTATAGAAGATGTAGATAGACTGAAGCTAAACAATTTTTTTTTAACAGCGGCAGATTACCAAACGTCCAAAAGGCGTAACAGCCAAACTCAACAATGCAGTCAAACTTTAGGTGTTAAAATAACTTAAGTTTTTACGGCAGCCATAGTTTTTCCCCATTCCACATTTTACTGGACGTGTTAGGACTCAACGTCATATAGCTCCTTACCAATTTTCATTATCCTAGCATTACGACATCCAGATATATGCAGTATAATATATTCCATTTGTATAGGAGGTGCCACGCACCCTTTTTCCCAATTCCATATTTTCTTGGTGATGTTAGGGATTGACCTCATATAACTCCTTACTGAATTTCAATGTTCTGGCATGTATATCTTCAAAGTTATGCAGTACCAAAGATTCCATTTGTATGGGAGGTGCCACGCCCCTTTTATATATCGAAATTATTTTTAGCCTAAAACCTTCCCGTTGATCGAAGGAACTTACTTACTTAAGTAAGCGCTTAACCGTCTAAACGGTTATGGCCGTCCAACAAAGCGCGCCAGTCGCTCCTTCGCTGCGCCAACCGGCGCCAATTGCTCTCACCAAGGGAGTTTAAATCGTTTTCCACCTAGCCCTTCCAACGGAGAGGGGGCCGCACTCTACCTCTGCTTCCATAGGTGGGTTCCGATAGAAACACTTTCTTGCCCGGAGCATCATCTTTCATTCGCATAACATGGCCTAGCCAGCGCAGCCGCTGCGTTTTAATTCGCTGGACTATGTTGATGTCTGCGTATAGCTCGTACAGCTCATCATTAAATCTTCTTCGGTACTCGCCATCGCCAACGCGTAGAGGTCCATAAATCTTTCGAAGAACTTTTCTCTCGAACACTCCCAAAGCCGCTTCATCTGCTGTTGTCATGGTCCATGCCTCTGCCCCATATAGCAGGACGGGTACGATAAGTGACTTGTAGAGAGAGAGGACTTTACTTTTCAATTGCCTACCTAGTCCAAAGTAGCATTTATTGGCAAGATTGATTCTTCGCTGGATTTCAGTGCTGATGTTGTTGATAGTGTTGATGCTGGTTCCCAAATAAACGAAGTCTTTTACTATTTCGGAATTATAGCTGCCAACAGTAGCGTGGTTGCCAAGGCGCGTATGCGCTGACTCTTTGCTCGATGACAGCAGGTAAGTACTTCATTTTGTCCTCATTCACCATCAAACCCATCTTTACCGCTTCTTTTTCCAGTTTGGAGTAAGCAGAACCAACAGCGCGGGTGTTTAGGCCGATGATATCAATGTCATCAGCATATGCCAGTAATTGCACGCTTTTATAGTATATTGTTCCAGTGCGGCTAAGTTCTGCAGCTAGTATAATTTTTTCCAGCATCAAATTAAAGAAATCGCAGGATAGGGGGTCACCCTGTCTGAAACCTCGTTTAGTTTCGAACGGCTCGGAGAGGTCCTTCCCAATTCTGACTGAGCTGATGGTGTTGCTCAACATCATTTTGAACAGCCGTATAAGTTTTACGGGGAAACCAAATTCAGACATAGCGGCATATAGGCAGCTTCTTTTCGTGCTGTCGAAGGCGGTTTTAAAGTCGGCGAAGAGGTGATGTGTGTCGATTCTCTTTTCACGGGTTTTTCCAAGATTTGGCGCATTGTGAAAATTTGGTCGATGGTAGATTTACCAGGTCTGAAGCCGCACTGATAAGGTCCAATCAGTCGGTTCACGGTGGGCTTCAATCTTTCGCACAACACACTTGAAAGGACCTTATATGCGATATTAAGAAGGCTTATTCCACGATAGTTGGTGCATTTTACAGTATCCCCCTTCTTGTGGGCTAGACAAAGAACACTTAGATTCCAACCGTCGGGCATGCACTCTTCCGCCCATATTTTGCTAAGAAGCTGCTGCATGCGCCTTACCAACCCCCCGCCGCGTACCTACTTGATTAGCTCCGCAGGCAATCCATCAGCGCACACGGCCTTGTTGTTTTTCAATCTGGTTATTGCTATTCTAACTTCGTCATAATCGGGCGGGGGGACATATATTCCATCATCATCGATTGCGGGATCGGGTTCTTCATCTCTGCACGGTGAATTGCTGCCTCCATTTAGGAGAGGAGAGAAGTGTTCCCTCCATAATCTAAGCACTCTCTGGACATCAGTTACAAGGTCGCCGTTTTCGTTCCTACACGAGTTTGCCCCGGTCTTTAAACCTTCCGTCTGTCGCCGTATTTTTTGGTAAAATTTTCGGGCGTTATTCCGGGTGGCTAGCAGCTCAAGCTCCTCGCACTCACGCCTTTCTGCTTCTGCTTTTTTCTTCCTGAAAAGGCGTCTCGCTTCCTTTTTCAACTCACGATAGCGTTCACACACTCCTCTTGTCGGGCTCGCTTTTAACGTAGCCCTGTAGGCAGCGTCTTTTCTTTCGGTTGCAACGCGGCATTCTTCATCGTACCAGTTGTTTTTTCGTAGCCGCCGGTAACCGATTTTTTCCTCGGCGACAGTACGAAGTGCTTTCGAGATATGCTCCCACTGCTCCTGTGTTCCTTCAGGATGAGTTGTGCTCTCAGAGAGCAGGTGTGAGAGTCGAGTTGCGAAATCATTGGCAGTATGTTGTGATTGAAGCTTTTCGACGTCTAGCTTTCTTTTTGTTTTTTGTTCCTTGGTTTTAGCCGCGTTGAGGCGGGTGCGTATTTTGGCTGCAACGAGATAATGGTCCGAGTCGATGTTAGGTCCTCGGATCGTGCGCACATCTAAAACACTGGAGGCATGCTGTCCGTCTATCACAACGTGATCAATCTGATTGCGAGTATTTCGATAAGGAGACAGCCATGTAGCTTGACGTATCTTTTTATGCATGAACCTCGTGCTGGATATGACCATGTTTCGAGCACCGGCAAAGTCAATCAGCCTCAGTCCGTTAGAAGAAGTTTCATTGTGTAGGCTGAAATTTCCGACTGTAGGGCCAAAAACACTTTCTTTACCCACCCTGGCGTTAAAGTCGCCAAGCACGACTTTTATAACATGACCGGGGCAGCGCTCGTACGTGCGTTCTAATTGTTCATAAAAAGTGTCTTTCACCTCATCGTCTTTCCCCTCTGTCGGCGCATGGGCGCAGATGGATGATATATTAAAAAATTTTGTTTTTATTCGGATAGCGGCGAGACGCTCGTCCACAGGCGTGAACGCCACAACTTGGCGACAAAGTCTCTCTCCCACCACGAATCTGACGTCGAAACTGCGCTTATATGTATGGCCACTCCAATAGATGTCACAATTTTTGATCATCTTTCTTCTTTGCTTCGTCCAACGTATTTCTTGGATAGCGGTGATCTCAGATTTTGCTTTGACGAGGACATCAACCAGCCGGGCAGCTGCACCAATCCCATTCAGGGAGCCGACGTTCCAGGTGCATGCCCTCAATTCATTGGCCTTCAAACGTTTGCCATGGTCGTCATCAATAGAGAGTGTATTTATCTGAGGCTTGTTGGTATATTTCATTGGAGTATGGTTTTACGTGGCGGGTCTCAAGCCCAGCGCACAAGCCGCTCAGCGGGGGTGAAAATATTACTTACACGTTTATATAGCGAGCCGCTTGCTCCAAGACAGACGCCCGCTTTCAGCCGCACCTAGAGGTGTACAGACGCTGCCGATGATATCTCCCCCGGCTAGCCCTTAAACCGATTATGTCAGAGTGGCCTAGCCAGGTTGTCGCCTTCTCACATTAGCAACATCCGTTTAGCGGCTACCCAGAGGATACTTGGCCGCAAGCGACCGGCAGTAGTGAGCTGCTTGAACCGCATGCAAAAGAATCACTCTGGCCATTCCCAGGTGAATGGCCGTCAGAAGCTTTCCTCACTTTCGTGGACTTCTACTTCCACCCTCCCCATCGAAGGAACCCATAACCAAAATTTGGTAATGATTGAAGTGTGGGAAATATGTTTCCATAGCGAACACACACACACATACACACAGAATTTGATTGATATATATATAGATTTCTTATACCCATCGCCCTGCATCCCAATGCCCCTTTATTTTTAAATAAAACTATCAAGCTTTTTTGCTTCACTAAATGTGACAATTATTTATTTTTGCATTGATTTCTTTACATATTTTTTGTGTTGCTATCTTTTTAGGATTTCAACTTTAAATTTAATTAATGCTTTGTGTGTGATCTCTCTCCTGTTGAATTATTTCTTTTTGAATTTTTTCAACATATTTAATTAATTAAAATTTAAACGTAATTAATTTTAGTGCTTTTTTTACGCATAGTTATTATCATAAAGTAATTGTTTTTGTTTTCAATTAGTTTGTATAATCCTCAAAGGATTTGAACAAAGTCATTTACTAAAATTCGTGTTTAGTTCAATTTACTTTTATTTTTTCTATTTTTTTTTATTGTATTATTACTTGTTTTCTAATACATTATTCAATTGGATGGTAATTGAAATTTCAAAATTGTCTTGCTGCTACATGGAGAACTGCGTGTGTATTTAATAGTGTAGTTTTCTATATTGGGTGATGGGCGTTCGAGGATACGTGCTTATTTGGAGGACTTTTTGTTGTATATTTTTTGTTGTTGTTGTTGTTTTTCAGTTCTAAGATAATCAATTTGAAATTGCATATGCTTTTAGTTAATTTAATATTTGCCCGAGAGATTGAAAGCTGCATGAGCAGAATGTGCTTATTTATTTAAAACAGAAATGTGTGGCCCATCAAGCAGTAACTGGTCAAGCCCCTTCATATGGTAAGACAAGAGCGATGGAACATGAAGATCATGTGGTGATTATAGGGCGCTCAACGCAAACACATTTCCGGATTGTTGTCCACTGCTTTATCTGAGGATTTCACAACACCCTTGCACGGTAAGAAAATATTTTCAAAATTAAACCACTAAGTGTTCATCCATCCCGATGAGACCGCCACAACTGCAATTACAATACCTTACGGCCAAAACGACTTTCAATTCTTGACCTTCGGTTTGTGCAACGCTGATAGACAAGGTCCTACGAGGTCTCCATTTTATTTTCCCATATATTGACGACATTGTTGTTGCGTCCGAATTAATGGACCAATATCGATAGTAACTGTTCGAAATGCAAATTTGGAAAGCAGGGATCCCCAAGGAAACCATTGCCAAAAAAAATATTATTGCATTGTATGATAAGCCAGTAGTGACCATGCACTTGAAGAGTTGAATGCCCATGCTAGCCACTTGCCGTCGATTATCAAAAAACATTTGCAAACGCTTATTTCAGGAAATTAGGAGAACGATGGCACGCTTATTGAATGGATAGCTGATGTCGAGTGCGCATTCCAAAGCTACAAAAGAGAGCTCACAAATTGCCTCTGCAAGTCGACGCTTCAGACTTCGCAGTCAGTGCCGCATTACACCAAGTTGTGAACGTTTCGACCTCGGGCCTTTCATTTAAAAAAGCTGACGTCACCTCAATATAAATACTTATGACAGAGAGCTAGCCGATATGTACCAGGCAGTCGCACATTTCCGATACATGATAGAAGTAAGATAGTGCCATATTCTCCCTGATCATCGCTCACTTGCATTCGCATTCTCAAAAAATAAAAGTTATAGGTCTCTCCAAATTCGTATTGACTTTTGGCAAAATATATTTTCCGAAGAGCGTATTATATTTTCATGTGACGAAGAGCGCATATCCTTTTGTTTTTTGTATGGAAATTATGCTGCAACATACTTTGGAAAAAAATCCTCAACAATTAATGCAAATTTTGAGACACCTACAACGTGTACTTTGTTGGACAAAACTGATAATATACTAAAAAAAAAATCAAATTTCGAAATTATCGTAAAATTTGTTCGAATCTTCCAACTTTTCGAAAAAGTTTTTGAAATTGATATGCATGGTTCCAGTTACACAATTCACTCAAAATTAAATGCCGAAATTTTCCTAAAATTTTCTTGAATCTTCAAATGTTTGTGAAAACGATTTTGAGATTGGTTGGCATAGTTTCAGTAACATAATTCATTCAAAATTCATTTAAAATTAAAATTTCGAGATTCTCTTAAAACTTTCTCGAATCTTCGAAGAATTTTTTTAAAGAATCTGAAATCAATAGGCACAGTTTCAGTTACACAATTCATTCTAAATTTGTTCAAAACTAAAAATTTTAGATTCTCTTAAAATTTTCTCGAATCTTCGAATTTTTGGAAAACGTTTTTAAAATTGGTATGCATAGTTTCAGCTACACAATTCATTCTAAATTCATCCAGAATCAAAAGACTGATATTCTCTTAAAACTTTCTCGAATTTTAGCGAAAGCGCTTTTGAAATTGGTATGCATGATTTCGGTTACACAATTAATTCTAAATTCATTCATAATTGAAAGCTCGAAATTTTCTCAAATTTTCGAATTTTTTTGAGACAGTTTTTGAGATTAATTGACATATTTTCAGCTACACAATTCATTTAAAATTCATTCAAAATTAAAATATCGAGATTCCCTTACAATTTTCTCAATTCATTTTAATGCATTTAATATTAAAATTTCGAAATGTTCGTAAAATTTTCTCGAATTTTTTCGAAAACAATTTTTGAGATTGTTTTGCACAGTTTTAGCTACACATTCATTGTAGGCTCATTTAAAGTAAAAACCTCGAAACTTTCAGAAATTTTTTCCTTTTTTTAGTTATATTAAATGACTTCTGTTATAAAATTCATAAATGTTTTTTCTTGAAATAACAAAAATTATACAAGAATTTTATTCATAAAATTTGATTAAATTTGCCACCGCTACTTTCGTGCTCGCTGCTAAGCAACAAAAACTCTCGAATTTACTGAGATTAGAACAAGCAAGCCAAGTAACCACAAACTTTTCCAACTTTATACAAATTCTGTTAAAAATGTTTTCTTTGAATATTGAAATTGAAATTGACTTTTTTGTCACCTCTTCTAAATCGAACTTTATTTTGGTAAAAGATATTAAAACAAAAAAAAATATACTCAAACTTTCAATCAATCGCATTTTAAATTTTGGTTATAATTGAATGCCCACCACTGTAATTGATTAATATTTGTTGCTAAGTATAAGAGTTTCATTTTAAGTTTATTTTTCTCGGTTTGTGAAAAAAAAATTTTTGAATTTAAATATTCCATTTCTACTGATTTAAGTGTTGACCAAAGAATATTTCAATTCTCACAATATTTTTATTAAAACCAATCACATTCGTTGATTTATTTACCTTAGCATTATAAAAACAAATATTCATGAGATTTCTACATCTTCGTAGATTTTGTGTACTTTCTGCAAACGAATGTAAATCTGTTTTTAAAAATATTTCTTTCATTCCATCTAAGCGAGCTTTAGCAAATATTAAAATTTTTTTTAACAAAATTTTGTTTCAAATTTGTTTTCCATTACTTCTAATAACACTTATAACGTGCATAAATTCAAATTTGATTTTTTGCTTTAAAACTAACATTGCAAAAAATGTTGATATCAATACAAATTTATTTAATCTATAACAAATATTAAATTTCTACAATTATTTCATATTTAGCGTTTACCTAAGCAAATACAAAAATATACAATAAAGTTCCATTATTATTTAAAATAAGTTAATTTAAAGAAAATTTCCCTAACTGGAAAATATTAAATTTTACACCATTGGGCTTTAATTAACTTGAGGTCATGTTTACGGCTACGGCTGAGGCTATGGCGTTATGTTACGGTAAAACATATATAACTAATGTGCACTTTGGTATCTCGCTCTTTCACTCATGGCACCATGAAACTGTTAAAGTTGCTATGAAAATTTGTATGGCGACGGTTATGGATATGGGGTTGTGGTATGTCGACCCAAATTTTTCTCAATTCTATCTTCACTTCTTTATAAGCTATGCTCTTCATATTTTGACTGTCTTTATTATTATTATTATTTTTTTTTTTTTGAATTTTTGTTATGTTATGTGTGTACGTGATTCCTTTAATGGTTTTGCTGAATTCCTGTTTTACGTTTTGCTTTAACTTTTACTTTTACGTTAACTTTCGTTTACCGACATCTAACTTACTTAATCCTAACATGTTAATAATAACATTGACTATTACTATAGCTTCCATTATATTCATAGAACAAAACGTATATGTCACTATTGCACAGGGTGTTTGCTTTATAACAGTAAACCATCATAGTACACCCTGTTATAATATATTTCTTGATCAGTTTACAACCTTTTAAAAGGATAACTGTTTGTTGATTGGATGCTTACTTAATTTGGAATAAAATAATGAAGCAAAATCGATGCATTACATATTTTCGTGTGGGGCTGACACTCGCAGTATATATGTATATACCATTGTGAATGATAACTAAGTGTGATATCTTATCTGTCAAATGCCTGACAGGATGTTCAATATGGCTACTTTTTAGCGTTTTGACATGTTGTTCAATATGGCGGCGCCTATCTTCAGCGGGTGATAGAAAGAGATACAGAATGAGACAGCGATAGTCAAATACAAATCAGGTGATTCAACCACTTTGGAATTTTGGCGTCTATGCAGAAGATATCACACTTAGTTATCATTCACAATGATGTATACTTCGGTAACAGGGTGAACACGAGAACATGAGAAACAATTTTGTAGCAACTGCTGTATGAGCATGAATTTTCATACGATAGACGATTAACGCTTGCGTAAAAAATCAGCATTCATATTGCGATTTCCACACGCCCGATATATGTACTATTGTGAATGACAGCAGAATTTTGTTTACAAATTTTTGTGAATCTATACGAAACAGATAGCAAAACAAAATGTAAATACTAACAATTCATTTGTCTTGTACGTAAAAGTGGCAAAAGTTTTTAAAAGCTGTAATAAAAAAATGTTTTATGCAACCTCTGTTACCTTTTATATAAACTCAAATGAAGAAATTGACGAAACTCGCATAGAGGACACTGAAAGAAGAAAATTGAGAAATGCTTCCAATATTCTTGAAATGAACTCTACACTGTAAGTGCTTGACATACTAAAAGTAAAAAAAAAGTTTAATAAAAAAAATTGATTTCAGAGTATGTCTTAACAGAAATAAAAGACAGTTTGCGCGCCCGTAAAAATAGGTCATCCATCCCAAATATTTTGAGGGTTTGTGCCACTTTAAGGTTTCTTGCCCAGGGTGTTGCAACAGAGTATTGGGAATGAGGCTTTAGTTGGATTATTTTGGATAATATAATAATTTTATATTTACTTTTATTTAAATAGCTCCCAACGTATCGTGGAAAAATTTATCAGCGATAGCTAACATAGAAAATTTAACAGCTGATGCGATAGTTAGCGTATAGCAATACCACGATAAACGATAAACGCTAACGATCGGCTTTCACACGCTAGAATTTATTTCATAATACGGTATAACAGATTGCAAGCGTTTATCGTGTATCGTATGAGTTCATAATAGGGGTGTTAAATGTAATTTTAGAATATAATTGCTACATTGTTCCATTGTGACCACATAATTTTATATTAGTAAATACTTTTATTGTGCTATTTTTTATTTTTTTTATTGTTTTTTTAGCGGGATCTTATTTTGTGTTAGGTTGTAAAATTGTAAAATTTATGTCCTAATATTACACATAAACTATTTGCGTGTTTACGTAATTATAGTGGCATTTATAAATTGACTCTTCGTTTTGTTTATATTTTTATTTTTTTTTTTTACTTTATACGTTGAACATTTAACATTAAAACAATCTTAATACATATTTACGTAGATGATTCAACTTTTGCGTTGTAGTTTTCATTTTATAATGTTTTGAGTGAATTTGACAACGAAATATGTGTTGTGTCTGGAATTTGAAAGTTTATATGGACACTTACCGTTACAGATCAATGTGAATGTATTGATGTTGAGTACACATTTATAATAGGAGTTGGTGGTATTGTACTTATCAAGCTAATAAACAGTTTAACATATATATTTCATTAAAGAATCTTTGCTACATACTTACGTGAAACTAAATCAAATTTGCTGCTTTTTTCACAGCAACCATTCAAAAAAGAGTCATAATTCGGACCCCTTCCGCTCATTATGAGCACAATTATGAGTCCGTAATGAATGTTTTTACCTTCTCGCGATGGTCCCCTCATATGTCATATATGACACCTATTGGACTCATAAACAGGTCTTCGCTTACTTTTAAAAAACGATTTTCATTTCAAATTCGGAATCATTATTGATCATGTTTGAAAAAAAGATATTTTGAAGGACGCCCTTAGAATAGACAGAGTACGAAAGCAGCATGGATGGCGTATCTATAAGCAGGACTTACCGATGCCACCGAAGTCAGCGCTAATTGGTTGCACAGAGGATTGGTTGTCATGCCAGGGGATTACGCGGAAGTCGTAGTCAAAAAATGTCCCAAATACTTACATCGATAAGATGCAGAGACTTTCACCGGCAATAAAAGGTAAAGTGTAAAGCGAACTCATATCGGAATCTTGAGCTATTAGCATGATCGTGGAGTTGCTCTTGCTGTTCACGATGGAGTTGTGTATGTGTAAAAACCCGATTGTGTGGGTGTGACGACCGAAAGCAGTTCGACTTATGCGCCAGCATAAGAAACTGACTGAGGAACAAAAATGAGTGGATAATTTGAGTTAAAGACAAAGTATAGTCAGTATGGAGCGCTCTTCGTAAAGAAAAATTATAAAAAAAAACCTTAGTGGTTAGGCGATGCCTAACTACAACTTAAAAGAAAAACAAAAATAAAAAAAAAGCTAGAAAAAAAGTTCGCACAGATTCTCTCTGTTGAATCGTTCTTTGCTACGTTTTAGTTTTCGCAACGAGTTAAGAAGCTTGGAGTTTTCCCACGGTAGGCATGCCTATTTTAAGAGGCGACCAAGGTCAACGGGCCCCAAAGTTTGAAGAATAAGAAATAAATGTGCTCGTGGTTGTCAAGGTAAGCCTAACATGGACGAGTAAACTTCTAAAAAATATGTAGATTGCTTACTAAATTACTTGTTAGAACTCAAAGGCCAGAAAACTTCCATACATTTTAAAGAAATACCTCAAAGATGATAAGGTAAAGCTTAGAATGAGTTTCATCGACAGCCATGCAAGGAATGCCCTTCAGCAAGACTTCCTAAGAAAAAAGATAGTCAAGCGCTTCAATTTCCATGCACGGGCAACTACATCTGCTCTTCGTTGAGAGCGATTCACGAGAACGATCTTGAAAAGTGAGTTGACAAAGTACTAAGAAAATGAGCTGCTCCTCAGCAAGCGAAAACGCCATGTCTTATAACGAAGTAATATTTTTAGTGAACTTTTTCCATAAGCTCTTTCTCCGAAATCGAAATGGCAAGATTTTGCAATTTGAGCAATTTCATACAATTAAGAAAGGAATAAAAATGGAGAGGCTTTCTAATCCGTGGAGCTAGAGCTTGCATACGCCTCTATCACATTCCACAAACATGGAAATGGTTATCGTTCCAAAGTTGAGCAGAAGAAACAACGAAATGGACAAAGATCTCCTGCCAATAATTTTCACGTACCTCTTTCATTCGAAACCAGAGCATGCGTACCTGAAAGGAAGATCATCTGATATCACACTTTAAGCTGCAAATGAGTCGATGGAACAGAATTCGCCTTTTATAGGGTAGAGATTGAGTAAATAAAAAGAAATTGGATATCTATTTTCCGCGAGCTACAAGCTGTGCCAACGAGAGCAAGATTTAATAAGGATATTTGAGCACAATTTATGACCACTATTAAAGGGATCTTGGTATAATCCAAGCAAAACGGATCTGCTACGCTTTACAAGAAAGTAAAAATATTCTGCAGACTGATAAGACCAAAATGCAACTGCACCACTCCTCTCGGAGGCAAAAAAACATCCGCATTAAGTTATTCAAAATACTTCAAAAAAAAAATTGAAAATTTTATATTTTCTTGCTGATCCTTAAAAGAGGTCAAAGTCTTACTACAATAAAATGCTGCATACTGGAACGAATATCCTTCATCCCTTGGCAAATTTGGTTTGAAGACAAACCGGTTTCGGTGTCGCGCTATCATTAGTGTCATTTTTCGTTCTCGTTCTTCGTGACAACGAAAAATGACACTCATGATGGCGCAACACCGATATCGGTTTGTCTCCAAACGAAATTTGACAAGGGATAACGGCAGACCGTTCCAATATGCATGAACTATCTACCCTGTTGGGAAATTAACAAAACAAAACGAAACAATAAAATTCTTAGGAATAAAAATTGCGTTCAAAGCTTCATCTTGCTATGAAAGCTAACAGAACTTACCTTAAATCCACCAAACAGAATTCTATCGCAGTACTTCTCATCGCCGACAGAGTTTCAAATGATTGTTTGAGTAACAAGCGAAAACTATTCCACAATACTCTTAAGGGTACCTCTGCTCTATTATAATATCGCCTGTGGGTAAAAAGTTCCTTTGGAAAGAGCATGGGTCGAGATAAAGGTGGAAAATTCGAGCGAAGTTTGGGATCTTAGAAACGGATTTAAAGTAGTTTACTTGTTATTCAGATACTTGAATATTTCTAAGATCCGTGGCAATGCAATATGGCGGGAAAATATGTACTAAGGGGAGTTCGGACCGCGTAATTTCAATAAATAAATAGCTTCACTAAATTAAAGAAAAAACAAGTGAGGACGGGGCTGTCTTCGGCTGTGCCGAAGACTTCATACCTTTCATAAATGGGGCTGAGCAATAATCTTATCCCGTTCCTAATCTCCAAATAATCAGATGTATAAGATAAGAAATATATAGATGTACATACCTAAACGATTTTTAAGATAAATATAAAATAATAAATGGCAAAAAACCCCCTTATCTGAACGATCGGTTGTATGGGATATATATTATATATAGCTCCTATCGAAATGATTTTTACAGGAAATCTTCTATGATACATTAGAATATATATCACCAAGTTTTAAATTTTTATATTGGAAACTAAGGGAGAAATGGCCAAAAATCTTTCTATCTAAACGATCGGTTGTATGGGATAGGTATATACTATATACAGATAGCTCCGATCAAAGTGATCTTTTCAGGAAATTTTCTATGATATTTAGAAAAAATATCACAAAGTTTAACGTTTTTATATTGGAAATTAAAGGAGAAATAGCTAAAAATCTTTCTATCTGAACGATCGATTGTATGGGATATATATTATATATAGCTCATATCGAAATGATTTTTACAGGAAATCTTCTATGATACATTAGAATATATATCACCAAGTTTCAAATTTTTATATTGGAAACTAAGGGAGAAATGGCCAAAAATCTTTCTATCTAAACGATCGGTTGTATGGGATAGGTACATATAGCTCCGATCAAAGTGATTTTTTCAGGAAATTTTCTTTGATATTTAGAATAAATATCAGAAAGTTTAACGTTTTTATATTGGAAATTAAAGGAGAAATAGCTAAAACTCTTTCTATCTGAACGATCGGTTGTATGGGATATGTATTATATATAGCTCCGATCGAAATGATTTTTTCATGAAATCTTCTATGATATATTAGAATATATATCACCAAGTTTTAAATTTTTATATTGGAAACTAAGGGAGAAATGGCCAAAAATCTTTCTATCTAAACGATCGGTTGTATGGGATAGGTATATACTATATACATATAGCTCCGATCAAAGTGATTTTTTCAGGAAATTTTCTTTGATATTTAGAATAAATATAAGAAAGTTTAACGTTTTTATATTGGAAATTAAAGGAGAAATAGCTAAAACTCTTTCTATCTGAACGATCGGTTGTATGGGATATATATTATATATAGCTCCGATCGAAATGATTTTTTCATGAAATCTTCTATGATATATTAGAATATATATCACAAAGTTTAACATTTTTATATTGGAAATTAAGGGAGAAATTGCCAAAAATCTTTCTATCTGAACGATCGGTTGTATGGGATATATACTATATATAGCTTCGATCAAAGTGATTTTTTCAGGATATCTTCTATGATATATTTGAATATATATCACTGAGAGTCACGTTTATACTTTTTAAATTGTGGCAGGAATGACCAAAATCGTCTTATCTGAACGATCGGTTGTATGGGAGATATATGTTATAGTGGTCCGATCCTATCGGATCCGACAAATGTCTAATATAACACAAAAATACATCCTTGTGCCAAATTTCATTGAGATATCTCAAAATTTGAGGGACTAGTTTGCGTTCAAACAGACATACGGACAGACGGACGGACGGATAGACGGACATGGCTATATCAACTCAGTTCGTCGCCCTCATCAATTCGGTACACTTAATGGTGAGTCTATCTTCTATATTTCTCAACGTTACAAACATCGGACCAAAGTTAATATACCATTTCATGTTCATGAAAGGTATAATAAAACATATTCACGGTATTTCTCAGTGTGTACTTTTTGAGTGCAACACATATACATATACGAGGAGTTATATGTCATTGAGTGCACAATAATGATCTATAATGCATGTGTGGATTTTTTGAGTGAGTCCTTTAGTGTATCTCTTTTTTTTGATTTGATATACTTTATGAATTACCTAAAGTATTAGTCGGTACCATACGCCAACTAACTCACTAAAACTAATTCGCTAGCAAAACTCGTTAATATTTTTTTTCCTTTCTTTTCTATGACTATAAAATCTTTCGTAATTCAATTATATGGTTCACTTTTCAGCAAAAATTGCATATATTATTTTGCAAATTTGATTTATTCAGTTTTCGGTTGGCTTTTCTAGTAGAGCGACGGCCAAACGACCGCTTACATATGAACACCAAACAATTTTAATTAATGACTTTCATAATATTTACGCATAAATCGTACGTTAACTTTCAATTACATATACTTAGACAATTGCATATTGATTTTTAATCGCTATCAATTACTGCAACAATAATTCGCCCTACAATCACATTCACAAACTCCTTTAGGTGTTAGCTTAACCCTTCTCCTTGCATATGCTCTCCATATTTCTTGTTATGCTATTAAAAATCGGTAGTCATATGTCGTTGGTTTTGCTACTAGTATTGTTGTTGCTATTATTCGCAGCTGTTGTCATCATATTTTGTTGTTGATTATTATTTTGTGTATTTGCATTTATCATCGCCGCCACTGTTGATGCATGTGCCTCAACAATGGTGACTACATCGACTGTGGTTACTTCAGTGTCCATTGTTGTTGCTTTACGTTTTATGGCTGCTGTCATCGCTGCCGTCGCTACATTTTGCACTTTTTCGATTGTCTTATTCAGTTTATTAGTTGGTTGTGATTTTTGTTGGTGTTGTTGTTGTTTTTTCTGTTGATGGGGTGTCGATACGGCTAAATTAACTGTGGTTGTATTTGCTGTTATAGTTGTTGTTGTTGTGTTTGTATTTGTTATTACTGTTGTTGTTGTTGGTTGCGTTGTATCCATATCCAGATAACGATTAACTTCCATATCAATGGCTTCCGCCTCTTCCAGATAATCCTCAGAGCAAAAGATAGCGCCCTCACGCAAAAGCTTTAACAGGTTAATTCGGTCCTCAGCGTTTCGCTTTGCACACAATGGTCTGTGGAAGGGAAGAGTAGGGGCACAAAAATGTCAATAGATGATAAATTTAGGAAAAATGTTGAGCTATAATTGAGTTTAGTATTTGAGTATGAGTATTTGAGTGCAAGTACTGAAGTTAGTGGAATACGCACGTACAAAAGAATAAATCTCTCTATATTTATATTATATATATATTTTTTTTTTCAGTGAAAGTATTTTAGATAAATCAGTGAAGTGGAGTGAGTGAAAATTTACTAATAATTATCACTGCGTTTACAAAGCAACTTAAATTTGTTTGGCTAAACAGCATAAATTATAAATGAACAAAAGGATAATAAAAATATCTCATAAAGTAAAACCAATAAATACGTATTGTAACGAATTTAAAGGACTGTCGATTAGACAACACTTTCTGTTATTGTTCGAATCGTTGAACTATCGAATAAATAACTCAAATATTAGGTATAGCAAAATGTTCTTTATTGAAAACACTACTTTGGTAGTCGTACTTCACAATCAAATTACTCGCGTACTTCACTAACAGCGTGCTAAGACCCAACTAATCAAGCATGATTCCTCAGCTTGCGCTTCGCCTATTTCTCTAGGATTCTCTTAAGGCCTAACACAGTTGTCACCGAAATTGAAACTGTGTTTGTACTGGTAAGTGTAAAATATTCGCAGTGGTAGTTGTTAAGTCATAGTGATAAGCGACTACTAAACGAAAGAGAATAATAATATGTGTGAAGTGAGTGTGAAGTAAGCACGAATCATTATTTCACTAGCTGACGACCACTGATCTAGACTTTTCACGAGCAGCCTGCTCGCATAGTTGCTTACTTATTTCTCATTTCTGTACTCATATTCACTTTCGTCCTCATGTTATATGCGCGTATATGTGTTAGTATTAACTTCAGTGCT
The DNA here is from genome assembly GCF_040869045.1 of Eurosta solidaginis. Taxonomy (NCBI): domain Eukaryota; kingdom Metazoa; phylum Arthropoda; class Insecta; order Diptera; family Tephritidae; genus Eurosta; species Eurosta solidaginis. The sequence goes on along the minus strand of NC_090321.1, from coordinate 39,226,718 downwards.
TTAAGCAGTTGCTTACATGTAGGTGTAATCAAGTCTGAGCTCTTATGCGCTCTCACTTCTATGCATATGTATGTATGTATATGGCTAAGTAATATGCGCTGTTTATTGCAATGCACATGCATGCATACGTGTCTGTTTTTCTCTCTGAAAGCTCCGATTTGAAAATATGATATTGCATTTCAAATCTTAGATAAGTTATATGGTTATTTTCGTCATAATAGAAGCGTGGCAATTAGCCAAATATGGTAAAAAGCAGTTTGTGTGTTTGTTCGATGTGCACCGAACGCTCAAACAAGCCTTTAGGGTGTATTTCACCACATCCCTTGCACTTTTATATAGGTTAGGTTAGATTGAACTGGCCGGCCTATGGCGACCTCACATAGACGGAATGAGTCCGTAGTGTTACCAGAAGTTTATTTAACTACCAAACTGAAAACCCCTATCAAAAACCTATTTTATAAAATAACTCCATCCTCTTGGCGAATACTAGAAGCTTCCTAGGACTTAAGCCACTTGCTGTTTCTAGATCTGACAGCTATATCACCCCCATAAAGCTGGAGTCTTAGCCTGGCAAGCGCAGGGAAAGAGCACATAACGTGCTCGATCGTTTCCTCCCCCAACCAGCACTTCCCACATCTGATATTACTGACCAAGCCTAATTTAAAGGCATGTGTCGCCAGAAGGTGTTGTCCAGTCAGAATATCCATCATGAGTATACAGTCCTCCCTTTTTAATGATAGAAGCAACTTTGTTAGTCAAAGGTTGTAAGACTTACACATGATCTTCGACACTTTACAGCCCCGCGCTTGGGCCCACGCCTTTCCCGCTTGGTCGATCATGTCCACTTCTCGCCTTCTCTTATCTCACCCAATCTAATTGGAACGCCTAGTGAGCAAGCTTCAAGGGATGAGCTCTTTTTAGCTACTTCATCCGCTTTTTCATTCCCATCTTTCCCATATGCCCTGGGACCCAATATAGATTTATGATTTTCCACGTCCCTATTCTTTCCAGGGGTTGCTTACACTCTAACATACTTTTGGATGCTGTGCCTTGCGAGTTTATTACCTTAATTACTGCTTGGATGTCAATATAAAAGTTAACACGGATGCAGTTTAAGCTATTCTTTTCTAGTATGCTTTGAATACGGCTAATATTTCCGCTTGAAAAACGCTACAGTGATCTGGCAAGTTGCAGGATCTGTTTGTTTCCGAATCTCCACAGTATACAGCAGACCCTACTCCTCCCACTACTTCGGAACCATCTGTGTATCGCCTCGTCCGCCATTTGAGCACCCTTGCGCCAAGAACATAACAAATAATTTGCAGTCACTTTTACTCAGTCCTACTGGAGTCTACGGGAGTAATGACATATCTTATTCATAACGAGGAAACAAATTCTGAGCAGAATTTGAGAAAAGCATTCAAAGCAATGGAAACTAATATGAAGAAATATCCAAGCAAAAAAAAGCAAACAGAGTTAGTTATTCATTAGATTGGGTCGATTTATTAACCGATATCGCGCCATCGATTTTTCAATAGGATTTGGGCCCCGGAAAAAAAGTTCCACTACGCATACCCAAAAAATTAATTTTCGAGCCTGCGAAATTTCATTTTTTTGACTTTTTTTCGGCTTTGATTTTTAAGGTTTTTTTCATGGCCTACTAAAAAAATTTTCTTTTGATTGTAAAATTTTCATATATACCGGCCCAAAAATTTCCGCTAAAAACGTTGGCGATAACAGTTTTTTGAAAAAAATAAAATGGGTCGGGCAAGGTATAGGTACATATGAAAATAATTTTAGTAGGTCAAGAAAAAAACCTTAAAAATCAAAGGCGAAAAAAAGTCAAAAGATATTAAATTTCGCAGGCTCGAAAATTATTTTTTTGGGTATGCGTATTGGAACTTTTTTTCCTGAGCCCAAATCCTATCGAAACATCGATGGCGCGATATCGGTTAACTTTCGTCCATACAGATCGACCCACCCTTTTATACATTTTAAAACCTGTGACAGTCCGCTTGTTTGTCTAGCTTGAGCGAGGACTGTGGGCAAACATTTGTAGTTAGTAAATTTTATCATACCCACAGATGAATGGCAAATTGCAATGCCGGAAATGTGGTAATAAAAAAATCTGACATCAAAGTTGCGTATAAATAATGCACTACGTTGCTGCAGCTGCTCAGTTTCAATCTTCTGCGTCTCGTTCACATTTTTCTTCACGGTAGGGTAATGTGGAATCAAACCAACAAAGCTATAGGTAGTGGACTGCCGCTTCACCAGTACGAACATATTGTAACGAATTTACTTGCAAATCCTCTTATTTGCCCTTTTGCTAAGTGCGTATCACTAAACTGTTGAATAAATAACTCCAATATTGAATAATGGAAAAATGGCCTATATTAAAGTACTTCGCAATAACACTTATACTGTTTTCACACAGACGGCTTATTGAATAATAAAGGCAGTTTTCTACATTAAGACGCTTATTGAGCTCAATCTTCCCTACAAAATTCGAATCTATAATTATTTCATTAGTAGCTAATCGAATGCCTAATGAAGTCAAAAGCACAATGCAACTCTGTTGGCAGCCTTCCGCTTCTAAGTTTTTGGTGTGTTCAGTGCTTAAAAATGTCATTTGTCAAAGTAAATGTCATTGTCTGCATGGCGGAACGATACAAGGTGGCCGCATCGAACAGCTGATTATAACCTTTTTTATTTGATTTGATACATCAACTACCGGCGCAGTACGATTTTGACATTTGTCCATCGAATTTACAAGTACATGGAATTTTTTTTATGTTTGTAGGTATGTCACCATGCTGCCACCTTGTAGCGTTCCGCCATGATTGTCTGTCATATAGAATTGTCATTTTATTCGCTTGACATTTCATCCTTCATACTAATCGAGCAGTTACTTCTGTGTGAAAGCAAACAATTTACGATTTCATTAGAAGGTGAAATGAGATCATTAAGTTTCTGTGCGAAAACAGTATTATACTATGCACTAGCTTGCTTAATAACCAAACTGACTGATAGCTTAAATGAAACTCTACTATCAAAATAATACTGCTATTGCTCGCTAGATAGCGTCTGAATCGAAACTTGCCCATAGCGCCTCTACCGCTGATGCTTTTATACTCTGTGATTTCTTCGTGGCATCTTCTAGGCGCTTCCAGAATTTTACTTAGTTATAAATTTCTCAGCTACAACTACAGATGTATAATTTCTCATTTGAGTAATACTTGCACAAATTATTGCCCTCTCTTGTGACAACTCAGATAAGATATATGCATGCGTTTGTGCATTGTTTCTCCGCTGCTCGTATACGTACATATGTGTGAAGTGAGTGTGAAGTGAGCACGAATCATTATTTCACTAGCTGACGACCACTGATCTAGACTTTTCACGAGCAGCCTGCTCGCATAGTTGCTTACTTATTTCTCATTTCTGTACTCATATTCACGTTTGTCCTCATGTTATATGCGCGTATATGTGTTAGTATTAACTTCAGTGCTTTAAGCAGTTGCTTACATGTAAGTGTAATAAAGTCTGAGCTCTTATGCGCTCTCACTGTTGCCTTCTATGCATATGTATGTATATGGCTAAGTAATATGCGCTGTTGCAATTTACATGCATGCATACGTGTCTGTTTTTCTCTCTGAAAGCTCCGATTTGAAAATATAATATAGCATTTCAAATCTTAGCTAAGTTATATGGTTATTTTCGTCATAATAGAAGCGTGGCAATTAGCCAAATATGGTAAAAAGGAGTTTGTGTGTTTGTTCGATGTGCACCGAACGCTCAAACAAGCCTTTAGGGTGTATTTCACCACATCCCTTGCACTTTTATATAGGTTAGGTTAGATTGAACTGGCCGGCCCATGGCGACCTACAAAATTCGATTCGTTTATGTAGAAGATACATAATGATTGAATTATTGATGTGAATTTGCATCACTGCTTAGCATCGGCTTAGAGATAGCAGCACCCCTTAGTTTTGCTAATATTCGTAACAATATTTTGTATACACCAGAAGTCGGCAGCAGCTACAAATGATTTAATAAAGTGTGGTAAATGAAAACAGATTTTTTATAAAGCAATACACGTGGCCACATACAAGTAAATATTTAGATGTGTGTATGTATTGCATGTGTATGTAGTGAAGGATGCGGCAATACAAAGTATACAACACAAGCGGCTCGTTGATGCATTAAAGTTCAGCATATAAGCAATTAAATGTGTTTCAGCAGCATGGAAGGCCAACAAAGCCTAGACAGGACAAAGCTATGTATATTAATATGTAAGTACATATGTAATATATCAAGAAATACATATGTATGTATAGTAGATATGCAGGTTTTAAGCTGACCAGCAGCTTTAGTATTACTAACACTCAAACAACCACTCATATGCACTCACACTTGCACACCCTCATATCATTCAATCATTTTTTAGCGCCTGAGCTGATGGTCAGCTGCCATTTTCAAGGTGATTTTCAATTGCATTGTGTTTTTGTCCCATGGGCACTCGCTGGCTATGCATACAAATACCTTAACATCTTTATGTGTGAATAAATATAATTGTATCGATCGGGTGTTTGTGTGAGTTTGCTGAGTTTGAATAATGCACAACGTCATATGCAGACCACAAAACCACGCACACATCTACATTTGCAACAACTAATAGCATCCCAGTAGCAAAAGAATTCAGAACTGAAAAAGGTAAGTGAGTTGGTAATAGGTTGCCGGGTGAGAGAAGAAACAAATTTCGTTTTAAAATCGTTGTTGTTATTTTGAACAAAAGTATTTAAATCAAAGTATTTGTGTCGGTAATCTGAAGAGCTGATCAATTCATTTCCCCAAGTATGTGAGTTGGTAATCATATAATTGACTGGTTAATATCCACTGGTAAGCGAGTTGTTCAGGTATGAATTTCGTAGGACATCGCTGTGTTAAAATTCAGCGATGACTTCAGCAGTAGACCCTCACTTTGGCTATTAACAACTCATTTCCTATCTATTACCTTTTGTTACTGGGATTTAATAGATAATAACGCAGCAGGAGTGCCTCTGCTAGAATACCCGTATGCCCGTGGAAGTTGTATAAAATTATATTTATATATGCATGTGTTTTTACATTAAATACAAAAAAATATCATTAATTGCGTGGTTTTCAACGTATTTCCTCTACGTATATTGAAGCTAATGACGGTATTACATTTAAACCTTTATTTAAAAGTTTTGATGGTGTAACGGTTTTCTCAAAATCTGGTGCGTAACTTTTTACCTAGGTCAATATTTGGACACTTTTTGAGGATGAGGACCAGAAATGGATCTTTTGAGAAAAATCGAGTTTATGGTTGGATAAAGAAGGAGAGGGTTAGCGAGGAAAAACGGGAAGATAAAGAGTTAAAGTGCACGAGGCAAATATAAGGACGAGTAAAGTATGACAGTCGAGGACATGGAGTAAGAAAGGTAAAATGAGCGCGAAGCGTTAAGAGAGGCGAAAAGGAAAAGCAGAGTACGGACACACTTGGACAAGGCATAAACGAGAAGGAGACAAATGAAATGGCAAGGAAGAGGGATAGGGATATAGACAAAGTAATGCAGAAGGAGATTTAAGGGAGGGAAGAGGGAAAGGAGGACACGATAAGGAAAGCAGTGCCCCCCAGCGGGTTAGGGGGCTTAGAATATACCCGCGGTAGGTATGCCTGTGGTAAGAGGCGACTAAAATACCAAATTGGTTCAAGGGGTTGCGTAGCACCACCCTTTGAAGTGGTTGCGAGCACAATATATATAGCTTCTCCAACACAATTGTCAACCTCACCTACTCGTGGCGAATCCTGTTTCTTTAACAGCCGAAGCTCTGGCGACCGAAATTAACTCATGGATCTAGGGAATGGGAGGGCGGTATGGCCTAGAAGGTTTCATGTGGTCATAACAAATCGTGCCCGAAATTGTCGAGCTAGTACCTTAATTGTGCTTGTTACCAGAACGTACCGCATCTGCATATGTCAAAGGAACATCAACATCGATAACACTCCACAAGGCCTTCGGAGAGTATCATTATTTTTTTATATATTTTATTTATTACGACTCTTAGAGCCTAGGTCAACACTTAAAAATATTAAAAATATATTTAAAAATATTATTGCATTAATTAACACTAACTACTACTATGTATGAAATTGAACTTGAATTTGAATTTGAATTTGAAACATGTAACACAAATCCATTCGAATTATCGCTACAAAAACAACAACATAAGGAAAGCAATAGAAGAAAACAGACTTCCCATGAAGACTCGCGTAACTCTGGATATTATAATGAGTTAATCTTTTACGTATCTAGTATCAACACCCACATACCTAATATTTGTTTTGCGTGTAATATGTCCCTACGAGTTGATGATAGACCAATCGGGAAAGGCGTGGCACCAAGCGTAGTGTAGCAAAGTGTCGAAGATCATGTACAGGTGTTACGATCTTAAGTTAAGGAACTTTATCACAAAAAAGAGAGGACTGTAGGCCCATGATGGTATTCTCGCTGAATGCTACCTGGGCTACTGGGCGTCAATTGCTTTTAAATTACAGCTCTCCAGTGATAGCAGATGTAGGAAGTGGGGCTGTAGATGAAAACGATAGAGTATGTTCTATCAGTTATACAGTATTTACCCCGAGGACGGAACAACTATATCATATAGGTCCTGTTTTTGTTGCGTATTTTTTTTAGTTTGGACGTTGAGCAAGCGTCTGGTAACATTATGGACATAATGTATCACCACCTGTTACCAACTATCTTTTCAATTGTAGTATGGAACCAACACCTCTAACAGCCATGGCTCTGTGGTTCAACTCTGTTCAAACTACATGTTTCATTGAACTTTAATTTGACTTTATCGATGACAGTCTGTGAGTTAATGCAGTTATTGAATGCGGTAAAGCACTGCTACACGGATAAGGAAAAGGGTAAGGGTAAAATAAAAAATCACTTCAAATGGCCATTGCGCTCATTCAAAATGTACAGCAAGTCAACTCAAGTTATCTAAAGTGACCGTAAGGTCAACTATTTCAATTGTTTCGCACATTCACAATAACGGTTGATTGTTTTCGCAAAATTTTTGTTCAGTCGAATGAAAAGAGCAATCTTTTATTTTAAGTAATCGTATTACTATTTGCGTTTCCTATATTTTGGTTCCATTTCCCTCGAAGTAGTCAAAAGGAAATTTCCTAAATGACCATACAGTCAAATTAAGAGAGTTTATAAAGTCAACTGAACTGATGACGATAAAGAAATTTGAAGTGGTCATACAACAACAACAACCGCTGACCTTATGACATACCCCAACATGATGAATCTATCTTGTTCCTTTTGTTTCAAAATTTTCTTTATAGAATGGAGCTGAACTCTCGAAAAGTTCTCGAAAAGCTCACGAGAAACAATCAAGAATTGTTAAAATATAAAGAACGAACTACCCTAATGTAAGTATATATACGTGTCTGCGCCTTTAATGTGTGTTGCTATACGCCTTCTTTTTAAAAATTAATGGTGTCCTTTGCTCTTGATTAAATCGTGTGGTTTACAAATTACTCGTCTTTCCTTTTTGTTTTGGGTTAAAACAAAATGATTGCACAGTGGGTTGTTTTGAAAAAACTTGTCCCGAAATCAGATATCTTAAGAAACGAATGAAATAGAGGGGACCACAAATTTTTTAGGGATTATGTTAGTTTTTCGAACTGTGACTCACTGCTTTGAAATAAATAACAACATAAACAATTAAGCAAAAAACCAAATGAAAAAAGCGTGCTATCAAATAAATAAATATAGGAAATATATACATAAGTACTACATACACACAAGCTTAGCATAAATAATTGTGTTAAAATAGTAATAATAATTTAAAAAAGCACATCGAGACAAAGATGTTGGGGGATAACCACCACATCTGGGCCTCTCCCCCTAACCTGCCTGAATCCTTCAATTGATCCATCAACTCCTTGCCCGTTATGTCCACCAATGAATCAGGATCCATATTTGATAACGAATCCAAATCCGGATCGCTCAATTTCGCACAATTACAAAGATTTTGTTCCAATTGACCGACTAATTTTTGTATGCGCGCCGCATCTTTTGCTGCATCGGTGGTATCGGCAGATTGTTCACCATTTTGACGATGTGTTGTAACGGTGACATAGTTCGAGGGCTGAAAGGAGAAGAGAAAAAAATTGAGGAAAATTATTAAAGTGATATTTTGCTGAGGGTTTTAGAAGCATATGCTGGTTTAAGGGCCAGATTATGTATGACGCAGTGAGAATTAGCTGAACATACTGCATATTACCAAAAACTTCATAAAAGCATTCAGGTTTTCTGTGACCCTCCGAAGTGGATGAGTGCTCTTATATGATAGGAAGTTTGGCTCACATGAGACAAAATTACTCGTTGCGTTATACATAATTGGCCCCTAAGTTGCATATGTTCCTAAATTAAGTATTTCATTAGCTATGTATTTTAGAAGTTCATAATTTACATAAAGCAAATCTATTCTGCCTTATGTATGTACGATTTTTCTATATTTACTCATCCTTAGCAAACTCAGTCGCTCATACGCATTCCATTTTAGTTTCTGCTGTAAAATCTGCTAAGGAAATCTTGCAAGTTTTTGTTCAGTTCCATTTTTGATTTATTTCTCCTTTTTCTCTATTCCCAATTACCTACGTAAAATAACTCATATTTAGATAATGCCAACTCCCTGTCACGCTGTCGTACGTTTTGCCAATGCACTAGTTTTTCATTAATATTTACGAGCATTTCGAGTTTGAATTATGTATCAGAGCGGCCAAAGTAAATGTAAATATGTTTACATTATACTGACCCATTTCAACAAAACAAAAATAATCTCCACTTTCTGATAATATTAACTCAAATAGTCGTTATGGTCTCAAAAATTTCCCAGAAATTTTATACAAAAATATCAATGCTCAGGTTAGGTTGAACTGAACGGTCTGTGAGGACCTCACATACACTGAATGTGTCCGTAGTATTACCAGAAGTTTGTTTATAGACCAAGCTGAAAGAAACTATCAAAAAACAGGGCCTATGTTATAAAACTACTCGATCCTTTTAGCATATACTAGTAGTTTTCTAGGACTTATGCCACTTTCTGCTCCTACATGTGACAGCTGTATCAATCCTAATGGATGGAGTCTTAGGCTGGGAAGCGCAGGGCACAAGCACAAAATGTGCTCGATCATTTCCGCCTTCGAGCCGCACTTCCTACATCCGCTATCACCGCTATCAATCCAAATTTAAAGATACGTCTGACGCCAGAAGGCAGTGTAATGACTGTACAGACTTATCTTTTTAGTGATAGTAGTAACTTTGTTAGTTTTACGTTGTAAGACCTACGCATGATCTTCGTAACTTTGCAGCCGCCCGCTTGCGACTTCGCCTTTCCAGTTTCGACGATTATGTGCAACTCTCGCTTTCTCTCAAGCCCGCCCAATCTACTTGGGACGTCTACGGAGTAATATTCGAGAGATGCGCCATTTTTGGCTAGTTCATCCGCTTTTTCATTCCTTTCTATTCACACATTTCCTTGGACCCAATATAGATGTATGCTGCTCCTTATCCTGATTCTTTCCAAGGATTGCTTACACTCCAACACACTTTTAGATGGTGGGCCATGCGAGATTATTGCCTTAATTGCTGCTTGGCTGTCAGTTTAGGAGTTGATGCGGTTGTAGCTTAAGCTATTTTCTTCCAGTGTCTCTACTGCTTTGGTAACGGCTGCTGCTTCAGCCTGAAAGATGCTACAGTGATCTGGCAGCTTGAATGATTTGTTTATTTACACATCAGCACAGTTGACCACATACCCTACTCCTTCCACTACTTTGAAACCAGATGTGTACACGTGTATTGCCTCGTCTGCCATTTGCACCCTTTCACCAACCATCCACCTATATTGTGACGCTAAGAGCACCTTCGAAGCGCAGATACAAAATCAGGTAGTCTGTGCGTCATATAATTCGAAACGCTATACTACTCTGGCCGTATGGTCTGCGTTCATGCTGCCTCGAGACACTGTGCTTCGTTGCAGTTATTAACACTATGTTCTTTGATACCAGGTCTACAGGTGGAGTGCGCGGAATGGTATATACTGCAGCTGTCGGATATTTTTCTTCAGGGCTCCCGTAATGCTTAGCATTTATAGCCTGCATACCCCTCTAAGTTTTTGAGGTAGCTTCATTTTTTTGTGAATGTCAACCATAGAAAGACTTCATAGTATAGGATAGTCTTTAGATATTTTGTGCAAGCTATCTCCTGCAGAGTCCCCCATCCTGGCTTGGCCCTGGTCTGATTTGGCATTAGATATTAGAATGGGAATTTTTTTGCTTGTTCTCAGCGGATACGGACTCCAGATAAAATTTTTCAAGAAAAAGTCCACTAGGTCATAGTTGTAAATAAAGTTAGCATTATGAACAGTTTGGGATTTTGAATTAAGTATAAGTGCATCCACAAGAAAAGACGGGTGCCGCAGAGTATGGGATGGGACCTACATGTTTTACCCCGACTCCGAATGGCACCTGCAAGGCAGATGAATATTAACAGGGAAGATTTTCATGACAGAATTCCATTTCCATTTCCAAATCACTGTCGAGAGAAAAACTTTTATTGAAAAAAATTGTTTAACCCAAGATTTTCAGTTCGATAGACGGAGCACGCTAATATCACATCACGCCCGCCGCCGCTTAAAATATAGTTCCAATACGTGACCAGACGGCTGATAGACCTACAGGCTTTCAGTAATAACTCCTCATCATTTATTACATAGTGCTGCCGGCAAGTTTTAATATCTGCTTCATGTCTCCCAAATTTTAGAATGAAACGCAGTGATAAGTATGTTGCAATTAACAAGGTGTTCAGTTGCGATCTCAAGGGCGGTGTCCTCGTCATAAGAAAGAATTAAGTGAGTATAAGTGTAATCTTACGCAAAGTAAAACTGTTGCTTTTAAAATTTTATACTCAACTATTAGTTAGCTTGAGCTGGTCGGTCCGGTAGCACCTCACACAAATTTTATAATTCTGTGGCGATAGCAGAAGTTTCTCCGACTACCATAATGAGAGCCACTATAAAACACTACGACCTTTGTTATGAAAAAAACGTTTATTTCAAAGCAAATGCTTGACGCTATCTGCAGTCCAGTTACTAGATATAACAGCGATATCACTCCTTACAGTTGGAGTCTCTGTGTGGCGAGCGCAGAACATCAGCAAAGAATGTACGCGAATAAATAAGTATCCTGTAACCAGCGCTTTCTATATATGCTATCACTGACGAAGCTTTGCTTAAAAGTATGTGACGCCAGAAAGCATTGTCCAATCAGAGTAGCCATCATGGGCCTAAAGTATGGTGTCTTTGCTGAGTCATGTCCGGTGAACTCCGTTACCCCAGTCAAATGATTTATTCTTAAAAAATATGAAAGCAGTCTTCTTGGGTAGATGTTCATAACTCTGACTCAGCTACAATATACTGTATATATATCCTACATGTCAAACATCTCTTCACCTGTTGAAACCGCCATTTTTTATTTCGGAGGCGCTTTATGACAATTCGTGTATGCTTGGTTTCTGTTCGATAGGGCGAACCTCTGTCAACCTTTGAACCACAACGTGGAGCTCGATGGCGAATATAAGGGTAAGATTAATAATTTGAAAAATATAAACAACGTGACTTCAGAACGGACAAGGCGAAAGCTGTTTCTTCAAAGCCTTTTCTCACGGAAGTGGGATTTGAACCCGCACTCCTACGATGGTTGAAGTGTCACAAGCGCATACAGCCACGTCATGCCTTAGTTGTTGTAAACTTATCCCAATTGTCAAAACGCTTGTTAGGCTGATGTCAGTACATAATTCCCGTCTGCCAAAGAGGTGTCGAATTCGTAACACTCCCCTAAGCCATTGGAAAGCATTTTTGCGAGTACAAAAACACCAACAAGTAAATCTTTTGAAGGGTTTGTGGAAATAAGGAACATATAGAACAATCATCTGATTATGACACTATAGTAGTTACTTTATGTAGGTAATTGGGTTTCGACAGAAAACTATTGAGAGGATGGAAAATAATGAAATCAGCTAAAATTTGAACATATTGTTACGAATATTAGCAAAACTAAGAGGTGCTGCCATCTCTAGGCCGATGCTAAGCAGTGACGTAAATTCACATCAATATTTCAATCATTATGTATCTCCATAAACGAATCAATAATTGCGTCTACACATATGTACGTATACGAGCAGCGGAGAAGTAATGCACAAACACATGCATATATCTTATCTGAGTTGTCAGAAGAGAGGGCAATAATTTATGCAAGTATTACTCAAATGAGAAATTATACATCTGTAGTTGTAGCTGAGAAATTTATAACTAAGTAAAATTCTGGAAGCGCCTAGAAGATGCCACGAGGAAGTCACAGAGTATAAAAGCATCAGCGGTAGAGGCGCTATGGGCAGTTTTTCGATTAAGACGCTATCTAGCGAGCAATAGCAGTATTATTTTGAAATTCAGTTTCATTTAAGCTATCAGTTTGGTTATTAAGCCAGCTAGTTGCAAAGTATAAGTGTTATTGTGAAGTACTTTAATAAAGGCCATTTTTCCATTATTCAATATTGGAGTTATTTATTCAACAGTTTAGTGATACGAACTTAGCAAAAGGGCAAATAAAAGCATTTGCAGTAAAATCGTTACAATATAGAACAATCATCTGATTATGACACTATAGTAGTTACTTTATGCAGGGAAGTGGGTTTCGACAGAAAACTATTGATGGAAAATAATGAAATAAGCTAAAATTGACAAAAACTTGCGAAATTTTCTTTTTATATAACTCGTTTCCTTTATTCAAATTCAAAAAGGTGACAGGCAGCCTCTTTCAAAGTTTTCTAAGTTATAAGTGCTTAAGTAAGGGAGTATATAACAAGGGATATAGTAGGGAGCATATAACAAGGGATATAGTAATTAGAGTGGGATGTTAACATTGGTTTTTTACTACTGAACTACTTGAATGGCTTGAGATGAAGAGCTTTTTATGCAGTCTTTTGTATATAAGTCATTTTTGCTCACAGCCACCCTAATAGAGGGAAAGACAGTAAGCCTTCATACTTACAAGAAAAAAACCGCACGATTTCAATATTTCTTATTACGATTCACTTTTCATTGCATAGTAACTCCCCTATCTGTTATCTGTTAAATAGACTCAAGCTTATGCAAACAATTTTGGCAGTGATTACATCGTAGATTTTTTAATGAACGCAAAAGAAGCGTCAACAAAAAATTTCCGAAGGAAATAATTAATGCTTGAAGCATTTAAGTAAATGAGTTAAAAATAAAACCAAAGATACATTAACTATTAAAATGCTTTAACAAAGGGAATCCCTAGAAGAAAGAAGAGCTACCAAAAAATAATTAAAGAAAGTGCTCAATGCTAAGTGCTATCCACGAAGATTTCAAGCGCCGGCATTTTCAACAAAAATTAGCACACTCTAGACGCTTTAGTAGACTTTGTCTCTCCTGCTAGCGATATGTTAGTACAAAATTTTGATCAAATATATCTGTAAATAAGTATTTGTGTGTTTAAAGGACTTCTTAAGTCAATTTTATTTATTTTTCATACCTTTCATGGACATGAAATGGTATATTAACTTTGGTCCGATGTTTGTAACGTTGAGAAATATATAAGATAGACTCACCATTAAGTATACCGAATTGATCAGGGCAACGAACTGAGTTGATATAGCCATGTCCGTCTCTCCGTCCGTCCGTCTGTCTGTATGAACGCAAACTAATCCCTCAAATTTTGAGATATCAATGAAATTTGGCACAAGGATGTATTTTTGTATTATATTAGATATTTCTCGGATCCGGTAGGATCGGACCACTATACCATATATCTCCCATACAACCGATTGTTCAGATAAGACGATTTTGGTCATTTAGAAAGTATAAACGTGAAACCCGGTGATATATATTCTAATATATCATAGAAGATTTTCTGAAAAAATCACTTTGATCGGATATATATATAGTATATATCCCATACAACCGATCGTTCAGATAGAAAGATTTTTGGCAATTTCTCCCTTAATTTCCAATATAAAACGTTAAACTTGGTGATATATATTCTAATATATCATAGAAGATTTCCTGTAAAAATCATTACGATCGGAGCTATATATAATACTAGCAGACCCGGCATACATTGTTCTGCCTTAGATTTGGCCTATCTGCCTACATTTTAATAAGCTTTTTCCGTCTAACTCTGCCCAACCCCTCTACACTTTTTCCTAATCTTTTTATTCACTCCTCTCTCCGTCTTTTTCGCTTCATCTCCATCTTCGTCTCATTCTATCTCTTCCTCAGTCTCCTTCTCTCTTTTCTCTTCTCTCAAGTTTTTCTCCTTCTTCTTCATCTGTTATTGCCAGTCCCAGAGGGTGGTATGTATTTTATTCCAGTCCCATTCCAAGTCTCAGTCCCAGTCCTATTCCTAATCCCAGTCCCAGTCCTAGTCCTAATCCCAGTCCCAGTCCGTCTCTGGTATACTTCCCGCAAAAAAGCATCGTAAATACTAATATAGGCAAATTTATATACGAAATTTCAGGCAAATCGAATAGGAGGTATGCAAATAGGTATTTCGGCTTCGCATGCATATTTATCAGTTTTGCCAAGTTGACGCGACTAAATCGAATATCACAATGAACTTTAGAGCTATCATCAACAGCTTTCATTTGATATCCATATTGTATAAACACATTCTAGGGGTACCCGGGTCCACGTTTTGGGCTATATCTCGAGACCCTATCCTCCCAGTTGTATTAAAATTATCCTGTACTATAGCACTCATCAACAGCTTTCATTTGATATCCATATTGTATAAACACATTCTAGGGGTACCCGGGTCCACGTTTTGATCTCAAGACCCTAGGCACGTAGCAAAAAAAAGGTAGACGTTAGCCGATTCTCAGATCTACCCAATATGCTCACAAAATTTCATGAGAATCGGTTCAGCCGTTTCGGAGGAGTTAAGCCTCTAAAACCGTGACAGAAGAATTTTATATATTAGATATATCCCATACAACCGATCGTTCAGATCAGGGGGTTTTTTGCCATTTTTTATACTCAGTTGAGCAGAGCTCACAGAGTATATTAACTTTGATTGGATAACGGTTTGTTGTACAGGTATAAAGGAATCGAGATAGATATAGACTTCCATATATCAATATCATCAGTATCGAAAAAAATTTAATTGAGCCATGTCCGTCCGTCCGTTAACACGATAACGTGAGTAAGTTTTGAGGTATCTTGATGAAATTTGGTATGTAGGTTCCTGGGCACTCATCTCAGATCGCTATTTAAAATGAACGATATCGAATTATAACCACGCCCACTTTTTCGATATCGAAAATTTCGATAAATCGAAAAAGTGTGTTAGTTCATTACCAAAGACAGATAAAGCGATGAAACTTGGTAGGTGAGTTGGACTTATGACGCAGAATAGAAAATTCGTAAAATTTTGGACAACGGGCGTGGCACCACCCACTTTTAAAAGAAAGTAATTTACAAGTTTTGCAAACTGTAATTTGGTAGTCGTTGAAGATATCATGATGAAATTTGGCAGGAACGTTACTCCTATTACTGTATGTATGCCTAATAAAAATTAGCAAAATCGGAGAACGACCACGCCCACTTTTAAAAAAATAAAATTTTTTAAAATCAAATTTTAAAAAAAAGTTAATATCTTTACAGTATATAAGTAAATTATGTCAACATTCAACTCCAGTAATTATATGGTGCAACAAAATACAAAAATAAAAGAAGTTTTCAAAATGGGCGTGGCTCCGCCCTTTTTCATTTAATTTGTCTGGGATACATTTAATGCCATTAGTCGAACAAAAATTTACCAATCCTTGTTAAATTTGGTAGAGGCTTAGATTCCAGGACGATAACTGTTTTCTGTGAAAAGGGCGAAATCGGTTGAAGCCACGCCCAGTTTTTATACACAGTCGACCGTCTGTCCTTCCGCTCGGCCGTTAACACGATAAATTGAGCAAAAATCGATATATCTTTACTAAACTCAGTTCACGTACTTATCTGAACACACTTTGTATTGGTATAAAAAATGGCCGAAATCTGACTATGACCACGCCCCCTTTTTCGATATCGAAAATTACGAAAAATGAAAAAATGCCAAATGCTATATCAAATACGAAAAAAGGGATGAAAAATGGTACATAATTGGATTGGTTTACTGACGCAAAATATACCTTTAGAAAAAAATTTGTAAAATGGGTGACACCTACCATATTAAGTAGAAGAAAATGAAAAAGTTCTGGAGGGGGAAATTAAAAGCCCTTGGAATCTTGGCAGGAATACTGTTCGTAGTATTACATATATAAATAAATTAGCGGTACCAGACAGATGATTTTCTGGGTCACCCTGTTCCTCATTTTGGTCGATATCTCGAAAACGCCTTCACAAATACAACTACAACCACTCCCTTTTAAAACCTTCATTAACCTTTAATTTGATACCTATATCGTACAAACACATTATAGAGTCACCCCTGGTCCTCCTTAATGGCGATATCTCGAAAAGCGTCCACCTATAGATCTAAGGCCCACTCCCTTTTAAAATACTCATTAACACCTTTCGTTTGATACCCATATTGTACAAACGCATTCTAGAGTCAACCCTGGTCCACCTTTATGGCGATATCTCGAAAAAGCGTCCACCTATAGATCTAAGGCCCACTCCCTTTTAAAATACTCATTAACACCTTTCTTTTGATACCCATATCGTACAAACAAATTCTAGAGTCACCCCTGGTCCACCTTTATGGCGATATCTCGAAAAGGCGTCCACCCATAGAACTAAGGCCCACTCCCTTTTAAAATACTTATTAACGCCTTTCATTTGATACCCATATTGTACAAACAAATTCTAGAGTCAACCCTGGTCCACCTTTATGGCGATATCTCGAAAAAGCGTCCACCTATAGATCTAAGGCCCAGTCCCTTTTAAAATACTCATTAACACATTTCATTTGATACCCATATCTTACAAACAAATTCTAGAGTCACCCCTGGTCCACCTTTATGGCGATATCTCGAAAAAGCATCCACCTATAGATCTAAGGCCCACTCCCTTTTAAAATACTCATTAACACATTTCATTTGATACCCATATCTTACAAACAAATTCTAGAGTCAACCCTGGTCCACCTTTATGGCGATATCTCGAAAAAGCGTCCACCTATAGATCTAAGGCCCACTCCCTTTTAAAATACTCATTAACACATTTCATTTGATACCCATATCTTACAAACAAATTCTAGAGTCACCCCTGGTCCACCTTTATGGCGATATCTCGAAAAGGCGTCCACCCATAGAACTAAGGCCCACTCCCTTTTAAAATACTTATTAACGCCTTTCATTTGATACCCATATTGTACAAACAAATTCTAGAGTCCCCCCTGGTCCACCTTTATGGCGATATCTCGAAAAGGCGTCCACCTATAGAACTAAGCCCACACTCTTTTAAAATACTCTTTAACACCTTTCATTTGATACCCATATCGTACAAACAAATTCTAGAGTCACGCCTGGTCCACCTTTATGGCGATATCTCGAAAAAGCGTCCACCTATAGAACTAAGCCCACATCCTTTTAAAATACTCATTAACACCTTTCTTTTGATACCCATATCGTACAAACAAATTCTAGAGTCCCCCCTGGTCCACCTTTATGGCGATATCTCGAAAAGGCATCCACCTATAGAACTAAGCCCACACTCTTTTAAAATACTCTTTAACACCTTTCATTTGATACCCATATCGTACAAACAAATTCTAGAGTCACGCCTGGTCCACCTTTATGGCGATATCTCGAAAAAGCGTCCACCTATAGAACTAAGCCCACATCCTTTTAAAATACTCATTAACACCTTTCTTTTGATACCCATATCGTACAAACAAATTCTAGTCACCCCTGGTCCACCTTTATGGCGATATCTCGAAAAGGCGTCCACCTATAGATCTAAGGCCCACTCCCTTTTAAAATACTCATTAACACCTTTCTTTTGATACGCATATCGTACAAACAAATTCTAGAGTCACCCCTGGTCCACCTTTATGGCGATATCTCGAAAAAGCGTCCACCTATAGAACTAAGCCCACACTCTTTTAAAATACTCTTTAACACCTTTCATTTGATACCCATATTGTACAAACAAATTCTAGAGTCCCCCCTGGTCCACCTTTATGGCGATATCTCGAAAAAGCGTCCACCTATAGAACTAAGCCCACATCCTTTTAAAATACTCATTAACACCTTTCTTTTGATACCCATATCGTACAAACAAATTCTAGTCACCCCTGGTCCACCTTTATGGCGATATCTCGAAAAGGCGTCCACCTATAGATCTAAGGCCCACTCCCTTTTAAAATACTCATTAACACCTTTCTTTTGATACGCATATCGTACAAACAAATTCTAGAGTCCCCCCTGGTCCACCTTTATGGCGATATCTCGAAAAGGCATCCACCTATAGAACTAAGCCCACACTCTTTTAAAATACTCTTTAACACCTTTCATTTGATACCCATATCGTACAAACAAATTCTAGAGTCACGCCTGGTCCACCTTTATGGCGATATCTCGAAAAAGCGTCCACCTATAGAACTAAGCCCACATCCTTTTAAAATACTCATTAACACCTTTCTTTTGATACCCATATCGTACAAACAAATTCTAGAGTCCCCCCTGGTCCACCTTTATGGCGATATCTCGAAAAGGCATCCACCTATAGAACTAAGCCCACACTCTTTTAAAATACTCTTTAACACCTTTCATTTGATACCCATATCGTACAAACAAATTCTAGAGTCACGCCTGGTCCACCTTTATGGCGATATCTCGAAAAAGCGTCCACCTATAGAACTAAGCCCACATCCTTTTAAAATACTCATTAACACCTTTCTTTTGATACCCATATCGTACAAACAAATTCTAGTCACCCCTGGTCCACCTTTATGGCGATATCTCGAAAAGGCGTCCACCTATAGATCTCAGGCCCACTCCCTTTTAAAATACTCATTAACACCTTTCTTTTGATACCCATATCGTACAAACAAATTCTAGAGTCACCCCTGGTCCACCTTTATGGCGATATCTCGAAAAAGCGTCCACCTATAGAACTAAGCCCACACCCTTTTAAAATACTCTTTAACACCTTTCATTTGATACCCATGTCGTAAAAACAAATTCTAGTGTCAGCCCTGGTCCACCTTTATGGCGATATCCCTAAATGGCGTCCACCTATAAAACTATGGCCCACTCCCTATTAAAATACTCTTTAATACCTTCCATTTGATACACATGTCATACAAACACATTCCAGGGTTACGATAGGTTCATTTTCCTTCATGGTGATTTTCCCTTATTTTGTCTCCATATCTCTCAACTGAGTATGTTATATTCGGTTACACCCGAACTTAGCCTTCCTTACTTGTTTATTTTATATTTATCTTAAAAATCGTTTAGGTATGTACATCTGTTCACTATATATTTCTTATCTTATACATCCGATTATTTCGAGATTACGAACGGGATAAGATTATTGTTCAGCCCCATTCATGAAAGGTATGAAGTCTTCGGCACAGCCGAAGACAGCCCCATCCCTACTTGTTTTTTTTTTGTTTTGTGCTTTTTCTTCATCCACTCATTCGCACCAAAAGTGGCTTCCACTCTTGAGTCGACTGTGCTTAACAATGATATTATTTGTTTTTGCGCGAAGAAAAGGGACAGCAGAGTTCATTGTAAAGAACACAATTTTTTTTGGTTTTCGTAATACCAGAAGTATTCCCTTATCTACATTGTTTTCAATGAATATTTTTTAAATTTTATTGACGTACTTTTCTTTATGCAATTAGACGAAAGTTTGTGTAAAGCGACTAAACTTTCATTGGCAAAGGTGAATTGCGAAGAGTTTTTCTGGTTTATAATTTTTTCATTATTAAAATTTACCTTTGCATTGTTACTACAAACTATTTACTTTGTATGCACATGAGATGTACATATGTATGTGTGTGTGTGCAGACAAAAATCTGTGGTAACGAAGATGAGTTATGCAGAAGAAAAAAGTTTGTTAACAAACTTACACTTTAATTGTTTTTGTAAGAAGCATATGAAAACCACAAAACCTTGTATTTAATCTGAGCTTTGAGCTTTTTAATTAGTTTCTGAAAAATTCTTAATATGATTTATTGAATATTCGTATAGGTTGTGAAAATTAACAAGAAAAAAATATTAATTCGGGTTCGTTTCTCACTTGACGGAAAACAGGCCGGCCCTAAAGATATTTACACTGTAAAATCGAATATCTGCCACCTTGTCAATGGTGTCGGAAGCAACCACCGATTAGGACATTGTAATTTCCAAGCAGAGGGCAAACCTCTAAATATAGCATACTTTTAGGCGCAATCGATATTTTTTTAGATTTTTTTTAGTCATCGAACTATACCAAAAGTGATTTCTGGAAGCTAGAGTGGCGGTTTTTGAGCTATCGAATTGTAAACTAAACCACTTCTTGAATATTCGTTATCACATCACAAAAGTCGCTAGCATCATATCAATATCAGGTGCGCCTTATTTCAAACTACCAAAACCAGTCTAACAAATCTGGCGTAATGACTGTCACGAATGAGACCATAGGCAGTTGTGAACCAGGTTTGCGAATATTTAGCTTAAGCGGTGGTTATTTTCAGGTGTTCGCTCCAGAACGAAAAGTGATTTCTAGACCACCACCTGCAATGGTTCTGTGGAAAGATATCACGACATGTTTATCATATGATGCAGCAGTTAGTTATCTGACAGAAATGGTTGCAAGTTTCACACTATAGTTGCCACGCAGTGGATATTATAATAATTGCATATTTTTAGGCGCACCTGATAAACTTTCAAGCAGTTTAACAGCCGGCTTATTGGAAACCGGTTTCTTTAATAAATAAATGCTCTCATACTCTGGATATTGTTACCGGTAATACCAGCTACCCAACAAATTGTTTAATACAACAATCATACAAAAATCGCCTAAAAATATGTCACGGTTAATCAAAATTATTGAGCAGAGTCTAGTTGCAAAAGCTGTTGTTATTATTTTAAAGGCTTTGGTCGATCGGGTGCAAGCGAGCGACATATTTTTCGTGTGCATTGATTACATGACGTAGGTTGGCAAACAATTTCACGTGTGGGGTTGTTCCACCTTCAAAAACTTTT
This sequence comes from Eurosta solidaginis, assembly GCF_040869045.1. Classification (NCBI taxonomy): domain Eukaryota; kingdom Metazoa; phylum Arthropoda; class Insecta; order Diptera; family Tephritidae; genus Eurosta; species Eurosta solidaginis. Next base: position 39,205,398 of record NC_090321.1, on the reverse strand, counting down.
TTTTTTTTTTTTTTCGAAAGAGGTCCATTCAGCTAGAAATGTGGCACGCTCAGACAACGGATCAAAAAGTTGCGCAGGCGCTAGACTATGAATATCACCACCCAGTTACAATAACCCTTTTCATCGAGCTAAAACTCTATAAGATATAAAACTTAACATTGCATTCTTTAAGGCGTCGCTGACATAATTTCGAGCGTTTTAGCGATCGTGTTATTTCAAAAGCGGTTTCCATAAACGGAGGATGGTCTCAAACTCTGGAAATGCGTAATCGGTAGTTAAGGCTTTGCAAGAATTTCTTTAATACAAAAAGTGCCTTAAAATATACCACGTCTTTATAGTTATCCCATCACTAAGGCGATGCTAAGGCCATGCCAAGCAGTATTTACGTTAATAATCAAATCAAGTATACACATATATAAGGCAGCCCAGAGAGATGTCACACACAGATGCATTTACTTATACGCCTATGTGCGCGCGAGAGACTGTAAACTACAAACATTCACATCAATAATTCAATCTTTATGTATCTACATAAACGAATAAATAATTGCGTCTACACATATGTACCATCTACGAATACGAGCAGCGGAGAGTCAATGCGCAAACACATGCATATATCTGAGAAGTTTGAGAGCTCATGGACAATGCTAGTACATTCTGGAAAAATGCGAACGAGGAAACCAAAGGGTATAAAAGGCAACAGATGTAGAGGCGCTGCAATTCAGTTTGAGTTGAGCAATCAATCAGTTATTGATTAAGCACGCGATCTGGCGGCCAATAGTAGAGTTTAATTTGAGTTATCAATCAGTTTGGTTATTAAGCCAGCGAGTAGCAAAGTATAAGTGTTATTGTGAAGTACTTTAATAAAGGCCATTTTTCCATTATTCAATATTGGAGTTATTTATTCAACAGTTTAGTGATTCGAACTTAGCAGAGGATTGCAAATAAGAGGATTTGCAAGTAAATTCGTTACAATTGGTGTCAGAAGAGGAATTGGTGAATAAATTCCGAAGATTGGGAATACAACTTGGACATGGCAAAGTTCAGTGAATTGAAGATCCAGCAACTGAAAAAGGAGTTGGAGAACCGTGGATTAAATACAACCGGCAATAAGATCGAACTTCAAGCACGGCTACGAGAGGTAATGGAGTCGCAAGGAATTGATGTGGACGAGTTTGTCTTTTATCCTGATGGGGACGAAACAACAACAAAAATTGAAGAGAAAAACGAAACATCGCAGACAGTTACAAACACAGACTTGAACATGATATTGGCTGCAATATCGGCACAAATGTCCGAAATGTCATCACAAATATCCACCAACATGTCATCACAACTGGAAGAACAAAAGACAAATATAACATCCCAACTGGAAGAACAAAAGACAAATATAACATCCCAACTGGAAGAACAAAAGACAAATATAACATCTCAACTGGAGTCACAGAAGACATATATGGCATCCCAACTGGAATCACAGGAGGCACGTATTTCAGAAATGACGTCGCAAATGTCATCTCAACTGGAAAACCAAAAGACATATATGGCATCTCAATTGGAAGCGCAAGAGGCACGTATATCTGAAATGTCGGCAGAAATTTTGGAACAGGTATCATCAAAACTGGAAGTGCAGGATGCAAAAATGGCTCAATTTCAGGCAGAAGTAAATGATTTAAAAGGTCGTATGGAGCAGTTACAACTAAATCGCCCAGCTGTTTCAGCGAGTAATCCAAAGGTAAAGACACCATCCTTTGACGGTTCTGTTCCTTTTCAGGTCTTTAAGCTACAGTTTGAGAAGACCGCAGTAGTGAACCAATGGAATGCTGAAGATAAAGTTGCAGCTCTGTTCGTGGCACTGAAAGGGCCTGCCGCGGAAATCTTACAGACCATCCCAGAGTACGAGCGGAACCATTACGAAACATTGATGAGCGCTTTAGAGAGACGTTACGGAAGCGAGCATAGAAAACAGATATTCCAAATTGAGTTGCAAAACCGCTACCAAAAAGCAAATGACACATTGCAGGAGTTTGCTTCAGATATTGGAAGATTGGCTCATCTTGCAAATGCGGACGCACCCGTGGAATACACTGAAAGGGTAAAAATCCAGAGTTTCATAAATGGCATACGGGACGTGGAAACGAAGCGAGCTACATACGCAAACCCAAAGCTGACATTTGCTGAAACGGTATCACATGCATTGACTCAGGAAACGGCCTCACTATTGAGTAAACCAGCATACAAAGCTCATCGTGTAGAAGTGGAAAGACCAGATTGGGTAGACACTATTTTGGAAGCACTGAAGGGATCACAACAGAAAAATGCCGGAGTTATTAAATGTTTCAAGTGCGTCAACCCAGGTCATATTGCACGACATTGCAGCAGCGGTCCCAATAGCTCCAACAATGTGGGTGGTCGTAAACGCAGAGCAGAAGGTGATGAGCAAATATCCAAGACCACTCAATCGTTAAACTAAATCGAGTCAGCCGCAAGGGGCGACAGCTGGCTCCCGCAATTGAATGCCCCATAATCTCTATCTCGCAGATTGGAAGAAGATCGAGCAATCTTACTGTTGGAGGACATGTGGACGGAAAGGAACGGTTACTGACTGTAGATACGGGTGCATCTCATTCCATCATTCGAGCGGATTTAGTCAACAAAAAGATAAGACCATTGCTTGGAGCAAGATTACGTACAGCCACGGGAGAGGACACCCAGGTAATTGGAGAAGTAGAATGTGAAGTCGCAATTGGGAACGTCACGGTAGTACACAATTTTATAGTGGCAGAAATTGTTGATGAAATTATAATTGGAGTGGACTTCTTAATCGACCAGGGCATCAAGATCGACATGCAAAGCAAGACGATGCGATATAAAAACATGGATGTACCACTTAATTTCGGCTACGAGAGAGGCTACAGCAGTAAACGAGTGCTGGTGGAAGAGAGTCAGCAAATACCACCAAAATCCGAAGCAGTCATCTGGGCAAAGGTTGATGGAGATTGTGGGACAAACAAATTGTGGGTTGCCGAAGCAGCACACAAATCAGCACTAAACATACTTGTAGGAAAAACCTTGGATATGACAAAACAAGATGGACGTATTCCGGTAGGAGTACTCAATGAGTTCAAGTCACCACTCAAACTGACTAAAGGAGCTATTTTGGGAAGATGCCAAGAGGCTGAAGTAGTTATTAACTGTGAACAGCTCCAGGAACACGTTTAAGCTAGTAATACTGATCTTTCAAATGACATCACGGCATGGATGCAGGGGCTAGAGGAAGCATATCAGAGTAAGGCAAAACAACTGCTCCTAAAGTACGCGAACATATTTGACCAGGATGATTCTAAACCAGGCCGCACCAACGTTGTGAAACATCAAATTGACACTGGAGATGCGAGGCCGATCCGTCAAGCTCCACGTAGTGTTCCACTGGCGAAGCGGGAAGTTGTGAGTCAAATCATTCAAGAAATGAGCGACAGCGGCGTCATCGAACCATCAGCTATTCCATGGAGCTCACCGGTGGTACTTGTAAAAAAGAAGGATGGAAAAATGAGGTTTTGCGTGGACTACCGGAAGTTGAATGACGTAACGAAAAAGGATAGGTACCCATTGCCAAGAATTGACGACACTCTGGACTCGCTATCTGGTACGAAATGGTTTTCCACGCTGGACTTGAAAAGCGGCTACTGGCAAGTGGACGTGAAGGAGGAAGATAAAGAGAAAACAGCCTTCAGTGTCGGTGATGGTCTTTGGCAATTTACAGTGATGCCTTTTGGACTTTGTAATGCACCAGCTACTTTTGAGAGACTCATGGACCAGGTACTGAAAGGACTACATTGGAAAACATGCTTGGTGTACCTGGACGACATCATCGTATTGGGCAAGAACTTTGATGAACATCTTAAGAACTTGGAGGAAGTTTTCCAGAGAATAGCTGGCGCTGGTCTGAAGTTAAGTCCCAAAAAGTGTGCGCTGTTTAAAAAGGAAGTCAATTATTTGGGTCACAAGGTAACGACAGAGGGCATCTGCACTGCGAACGAAAAAATAGAGGCTGTAAAGGATTGGCCAAGACCACAGAACCTACATGAATTGAGAAATTTTCTTTATAGATGTCCGGCTAATGAATATAACATGTACAGATGAATGGGACAAGGAACAACTAAGAAAGTGTCAGCTAGAAGATGCAGATCTGTCACGTGTTATGCAAGGGCTCGAACGAAATGAAAGACCAAACAGAGAAGAGATGTCAGCAGAGAGTCCCATTGCGAAGTCATATTGGGCACAGTGGAACAGTTTAGAATTGATATCCGGTTGCCTTCATCGAGTATGGGAGAGTGAGGATGGTAAATACAAGAATAAACTGATAGTTGTTCCCAGAAAGAGGATTCCTGACGTGTTCAGCGAGCTGCATAATGGTCCAAGCGGATGTCATCTTGGAATCACGAAGACGCTCGAGAAGACTAAACAGAGATTCTATTGGGTTGGTTGCCGTCAGTCGGTCACTGAGTGGATTGCGAACTGCGAGGTTTGCAGCAGAGCGAAAGGGCCCAGAACACGAAGTCATGGCCAGATGAAGCAATATAACTCAGGTGCGCCATTTGAAAGGATCGCCATGGATGTCGCAGGTCCATTTCCTACTAGCAACCGCGGAAACAAATACGTACTGGTGGTTATGGATTATTTCAGTAAATGGCCAGAGGTATACCCAATCCCAAACCAAGAAGCAGAAACAGTAGAAGAAGTGGTTAAAAACGAATGGGTTGCAAGGTATGGTGTACCATTGGAGTTACATTCTGACCAAGGCAGGAATTTCGAATCAGCTGTGTTCCAGGAAATGTGTAAGTCATTGGGCATTCGAAAAACACGGACAACTGCATTGCATCCTCAATCCGATGGTATGGTAGAACGATTCAATAGAACATTGGAGGAGCACTTAAGGAAAGTAGTAGACAAGTGCCATAAAGAATGGGATATCCGTATACCATTATTCTTGATGGCTTACCGATCAGCAGTGCATGAGACAACGGGCCAAACCCCTGCAAAAGTAATTTTTGGCAATGACCTTAGACAGCCAGATGATTTGAAGTTTGGGATAGATGCCAATGCGGAGAGAAATGTCAGGAAATCCACTAGTGATTTGGAAGAAAAGCTAAGAGAAATACATGATCTGATAAGGCAACGAACAAAGATTATGAGTGGCAAGATGAAAGCCAGATATGATAAAGCAATTAATTCAAAAGGTTTTCAAGAAGGAGATTTGGTGCTGTTATACAACCCACAACGTAAAAAAGGTTTGTCCCCGAAATTGCAGTGTAATTGGGAAGGCCCATACAAAGTTGTAAAACGGATCAACGATGTAGTGTACCGCTTACAAACCATCGGTAAACCACGAACCAAAATGAAAGTGGTCCATTTGGAAAGGCTGGCAACGTTTAGATCGAGAGATTTGTCTGATCGGGACGATCAGGGACGATCAGGGTGACCCAGAACATTTTCGGTTTTTCGAAATTTTCGATATCGAAAAAGTGGGCGTGGTTATAGTCCGATATCGTTCATTTTAAATAGCGATCTGTGATGAGTGCTCAGGAACCTACACACCAAATTTCATCAAGATGCCTCAAAATTTACTCAAGTTATCGCGTTAACGGATGGACGGACGGACGGACATGGATAAATCAAATTTTTTTTCGATCCTGATGATTTTGATATATGGAAGTCTATATCTATCTCGATTCCTTTATACCTGTACAACCAACCGTTATGCAATCAAACTTAATATACTCTCTGAGCTCTGCTCAACTGAGTATAAAAATTCTCTGCGATGCGATTAGACTCATTCTATTTACTACTTCAATAGTCATCCAAACAAATTCCATCAAAGGCCTAAGAATATGCAACAAATTTGCTTCGTGCGATTTCAGGAAGTAAAATGAGATAGAACTTCTACCTTATATCTGTGCTCAGTTCAAAATAAAATGCACATCGTGGATATTTTAAAGCTGTTTGCCTACTTTTAGGAGCATATAGATTAGCACCTATAAATATGCAATAATTTAGTTATATTTTTTAGTTGAATTGTGGAATTTTTGTTATAATATATATCTGATGATCGGATATAATATATAACTAAAGTATACATCATAAACAATATACTTAGCTGATAAATCAAGCGGAAGCTTTGGAAATCTATCCACGAAGTTTAAATCCAAGTTACTAACAAAGTAGCATCTAAAATATGTAATTAAGGTTGACCATACTGAGGTTAGCACTTGGCTATCGTTAAAAGCCTGAACTAGTACATCAGCCCATGAAAGCTTGCCCGAGGATATATTGCGCGAAAATTTAATATATAAAAAATATTGTAATGCAAAATGTCAAATGCCGGAGAGTATGTAATAATCAAAGAAGTTATCAAGCACAGCATACAGTTGCTGGAGTCAGCTAATGCCAGCGTCTCAATGCATACCCAGCGGATCAGGGTTCTCATAATATACCCTTGGTGAGGAGGCTTGCCTAAGGTTAAGGGCTTATTCAAATCGCGTAACCGACTTCTGTGCTGAATTTAGGTTCCGCTACGTAAAAACATTTAATGATAAAAAATAGGTAATAAGCTCAGAAGGTACCTTGATTTTTTCAGGGGGTGAGCACGGTAATTGTTTTAGGGGCTTCGATTTGTCCCGACCCTTGCAACAGAAGGTTAAATTTCCCGGCTAGTTCATGGCTGATATCATTACGATTCAAGAATCAGAAGTGGAAGGCAGAACTACAAAAGCACTTTGCGACATCCACCGCAGTGCCAATGTGAAGAGCTGCGCAATTCCGAGCTATGGTGTGGCATTGGTTTAGTAGTGAGACAGAAACTTCACCAAGATTACTGCAAAATCGCGGTTGGGAATATATCGTAGCAATCTGCATCAAGTCTTTCAGCATTACATTTACTCTTACCAAAGTATCGAAACATAATGTTGCTAACGTGAATAAGGACTGCTTTTTTGAGAAACTAAAAACTACGTACGATTATTTCACCCAACATGACATCCATCAAAGTCATGTTTGACGGCTTCAACGGCAAGGTGGACAAAGAAGGCATCTAGGTCCTATAATCAGAGGGTTCGTCGATATTAAATTTCACAACGATTAGATGATGTTTTACTTAATCGTGGCTCGAAAAATGGTCAACCAAAGAAAAGATGCACCAATCCACTTGCCTGTCTTCTAACCGAATAACTTTAAACCAAATCGATTGCAGACGAGCATAACATCAGTGTCTGAGATATGCGCATGTTTCCAGCCTAGAACAAGGTCTAAATATCAACTTTGAGCCAAGCTTTGTGGCAGACAGAATACACAAACGCCTCTGAAAGGAGCCGTTACTCGAGTAAAGCTCGCCGTCCCAAAGACTCTCACAAACCAAACAGCTGATGATTACTTTAAACGGCTCTCACACCCGCTTTTGACCAAGCAACGATGCGATGAGGAATGTATGGCTTCCTGGAAAAAAATGAAGCTGCCTGGCATAAGATAAAACGGCACTGAAGATGGCACAACCCCTTAACTGGTTTATCTCCAAAGCAAATAGATAGTATAGGGCGTGCCTAAAAGTATGCCATATACAAAAAATAGCTGTCTGTTGTACGCAAAACTAGAATGTGGGCAATAAAAATCACAAAGAAAATCATTTAAGTCCAAAAAATCTACATTTCTGGATGCGCCTAAAAGCAGGCAATATTTTATAATATATCTTTTACGTGATAGTACTTTTGGCATAGCTGTCTGTCTCTGTTGGACAGCAAATACATACTTTGGTTATTTATTTTTATTTGCGCCACAAATCATGCAATAATAGTAAGGTGTAGCAGAGCGTGTATACTTAGCATTCTGGAGGAGTGACCCATTGCATACATAAAGTACTCTGATATATCACAAACTAAAAGTAAACCGCAACCTGAGAAGATTTTTGTTTTAAAGGATTATTGCAGTTGTTTCAAAAACTAACTAAACTCAAACAAAATGTGTAATTTTACAGCAAAGTTACTTCTCAAACTTAATAAGATGCAGCAAAAATAATAAGCAAAGCTCTCGAAATGCTACAGCATACAAATTAATGTCAATACATCGATGAAGTAAAATGAAATTTTAGAAAAGTAGAAGAACTCGTTATGCGCCTAAAATTATATTATTAAACTATAAGAATGCGCCAAAAAAAGTTTCTGCAAGAAGCTTAAAGAAGGCAGTAACAGAAATCAGGCCTAATCAGCAAAGCTCACAAAATTAAACACAAAACAAAAACGACAAAAAAAAAAACAAATCAACACAACAAATTAGAACATGAAAAAGCGCCTAAAAGCATGCATTGAGCTAATAAAAATTAAGCTTCTGTGAGCATTTGTTGTAAATTCCTCTTTTTCTCCAACATACTAGCGTGTGTGTGTTGCTGCAGCTATACAAATACATATGTGCAAGTATATTTGACAAACTTAAGCCACTTTTTTAAAGACACTGTTGGCAACACCACAACGTACAGGTCGTAAGTAAAATTAATGACTTCACTTGGGCGCAAGTGTCGTAAAAGTAACTCTTGTAAGAAGAAGAAAAACATAATAACAGTGATGTAGCTACATATGAATGTTGACACGTTTAGGTTGTAAAAGGAAAGCAACACAAACAAATATAAAAACAACCAAAAAAAAGTAAGGAAGGTTAAGGTCGGGTGTAACCGAACATTACATACTCAGTTGAAAGCTATCGTGGCAACATAAGGGAACATAACCATGTAAGAAAATGAACCGAAGGTAACCCTGGAATGTGTTTGTATCACATGTGTATCAAATGAAAGGTATTAAAGAGTATTTTGAAGAGGGAGTGGGCCATAGTACTATAGGTGGACGCCATTTAGGGATATCGCCATAAAGGTGGATCAGGGTTGATTCTAGAATTTGTTTGTACGATATATCAAATGAAAGGTGTTAATGAGTATTTTAAAAGGGAGTGATCCTTATTTCCATAGGTGGACGCCGTTTCGAGATATCGTAATAAAGGTGGACCAGGGGTGACCCTAGAATTTGTTTGTACGATATGGGTATCAAATCAAAGGAGTTAATGAACATTTTAAAAGGGAGTGGCCCTTAGTTCTATAGGTGGACGCCTTTTCGAGATATCGCCATAAAGGTGGACCAGGGGTGACTCTAGAATGCGTTTGTACAATAAGGGTATCAAATGAAAGGTGTTAATGAGTATTTTAAAAGGGCGTGGGGCTTAGTTCTATAGGCGGACGCCTTTTCGAGATATCGCCATAAAGGTGGACCAGGGGTGACTCTAGAATGTGTTTGTACAATATGGCTATCAAATGAAAGGTGTTAATGAGTATTTTAAAAGGGCGTGGGGCTTAGTTCTATAGGCGGACGCCTTTTCGAGATATCGCCATAAAGGTGGACCAGGGGTAACTCTAGAATGTGTTTGTACGATATGGGTATCAAATTAAAGGTATTAATGAGTATTTTAAAAGGCCGTGGGGCTTAGTTCTATAGGTGGTCGCCTTTTCGAGATATTGGCATAAAGGTGGACCAGGGGTGACTCTAGAATGTGTTTGTATGATATGGGTATCAAACGAAAGGTATTAATGAGGCTTTTAAAAGGAGTGGTGGTAGTTGTATATGTGAAGGCGTTTTCCAGATATCGACCGAAATGTGGACCAGGGTGACCCAGAACATCATCTGTTGGATACCGCTAATTTATTTATATATATAATACCACGAACAGTATTCCTGCCAAAATTTCAAGTGTTTTTTATTTCGCCCTGCAGAACTTTTCCATTTCATTCTACTTAATATGGTAGGTGTCACACCCATTTTACAAAGTTTTTTTCTAAAGTTATATTTTGCGTCAATAAAATAATCCAATACCATATTTCGTTTTTCGTAATTTTCGATATCGAAAAAGTGGGCGTGGTCATAGTCCGATTTTGGCCATTTTTTATACCAATACAAAGTGAGTTCAGATAAGTACGTGAACTGAGTTTAGTAAAGATATATCGATTTTTGCTCAAGTTATCGTGTTAACGGCCGAGCGGAAGGACAGACGGTCGACTGCGTATAAAAACTGGGCGTGGCTTCAACCGATTTCGCCCTTTTTCACAGAAATAAGTTATCGTCCCAGAATCTAAACCCCTACCAAATTTCACAAGGATTTTTGCATTTTGTTGCACCATATCATTACTGGAGTTGAATGTTGACATAATTTACTTATATACTGTAAAGATATAAAATTTTTTGTTAAAATTTGGCTTTAAAAAAAAATTTTTTTTTTAAGTGGGCGTGGTCGTTCTCCGATTTTGCTAATTTTTCTTAAGCATACATATTGTAATAGGAGTAACGTTCCTGCCAAATTTCATTATGATATCTACAACGACTACCAAATTACAGCTTGCAAAAGTTTTAAATTACCTTCTTTTAAAAGTGGGCGGTGCCACGCCCATTGTCCAAAATTTTACTAATTTTCTATTCTGCGTCATAAGTTCAACTCACATACCAAGTTTCATCGCTTTATTCGTCTTTGGTAATGCATTATCGCACTTTTTCGGTTTTTCGAAATTTTCGATATCGAAAAAGTGGGCGTGGTTATAGTCCGATAATGTTCATTTTAAATAGCGATCTGTGATGAGTGCTCAGGAACCTACATACCAAATTTTATCAAGATACCTCAAAATTTACTCAAGTTATCGCTCAATCAAATTTTTTTTCGATCCTGATGATTTTGATATATGGAAGTCTATATCTATCTCGATTCCTTTATACCTGTACAACCAACCGTTATCCAACCAAAGTTAATATACTCTGTGAGCTCTGCTCAACTGAGTATAAAAACAGCAAAAAACCGCGGGCAGAAAAAAGGAGGAAATATGAAAGGAAATGCGGGTTTGACAATGTTTATATCACAAAGACACATATATTTGTATGTATTATTATATTATGTGGTTGGTTAACATGAGCGTAGCTGGCTAAGTTACAGCTTGTTTGGTTTTTAGTGGATCGGTATGGTTATTTCCAATTCTTACTCAACAAAAGTAGTTTCGGGGGAACTCTCCAATAGCTCTAAACCTGTTGAAAAATTATGAAATTTTTAAGTAAACAACTATAAAATGATTTAAGCTAATTTAAATCTTTTCGAAATTTTTGGACTTCTAGAAAAATGCGTATAATTGAACAGAATTTTACAGAAATGTTTTTTTAGGAATTGTACGAAAGTGTAGAGTTTTTCAGAATTTTTATTTTTTTTTTATTTTTTTTTTTTGACTTTTGGAAAAATGGAAGTGGCGTAATTCGGCAAAATTGTTATTACTTTTTCTAGTAAACCAAGAACTATTAAAAAACTAAGCAAAACAAATTTTAATTTTTTTTTTTGCTATGTTTAATATTTAGACTTTTCGTAGTTTTTAAGGTATTTTTTTTTTTTTGTCCACATTTGCGTTGCTCCAGGATATTTGTAATGTAACTCGGAAAATATCTTTTTAATGTTTCAAATCTAAAAACATTAAAAAGTTTTTCAGAACATTTTTTTTTTTAATTTATTCTAAATTTTGAAAAATTTTTCATTGGCCTCTTTTTGAAGAAGTTTTTTCTAATTTCCAGCCAACCAAAATAAAATTTTTATAAAAATGTATTATTTTTCCCCTTTATTTTTGTCCACAATTGCGTTACTCTACAATTTTTTAAATTTAACTCGCATAATCCAAAGAGGAAATTTTAAAAAATGGCAAACTTTTCAGCACACATTTTTTTTTTTCAAATTTATTCTAAATTTGGAAATTTTTTTACTGCGCATCATTTTGAAGAAATTTTTTCTACTTTTCAGTTAACTAAAAATTATTGAAACTTTTCAAATTAATTAAAAAAATTTTTTTTTTCGTTTGCTTAATTGTACACACCATTAAATTTTTTTATTGCGACCGCCGTGGTGTGATGGTGACGTGCTCCGCCTACCACATCGAGGATCCTGGGTTCACGCCCTAGGCAAAGCAACATCAAAAATTTTAGAAACAAGATTTTTCAATTAGAAGAAATTTTTTCTAAGCGGGGTCGCCCCTCAGCAAGCACTCCGAGTGTATTTATGCCATGAAAAGCTGTTCAGTGAAAATTCACCTACCTTGCAGATGCCGTTCGAAGTCGGCATAAAACAAGTAGGTCCCGTCCGCCAATTTGTAGGATAAATTAAAAAGGAGCACGACGCAAATTGGAAGAGAAGTTCGGCCTAAAATCTCTTCGGAGGTTATAGCGCCTTAATTTTTATTTTATTTACATTAAACAAACAAACATATGTATATATGATCAAAGCTAATTTTTTTAAATTTCATTTAGAATATTTGAAATATAGGTCGCAAAATCTCTTTTTTAATTTATACAATTCAGAATTTTTGAAATGCAACTCGCAAAATCTCTTTTCAATTTTTCAAATCTTAAAAAATTTAAAAGCTTTTCAGAAAAATTTTTTTTTAATTCACTCTAAATTTATAAATATTTTTCATTGGCAACGTTTTGAAGAAATTTTTTCTTCTTTACATTTAATTAAAAACTTGAAAATTTTAAATTGTTTTGTTTGTTTTTAATTATTCGACTGTAAGTAAAAATTTTTATTTTCAACTTTTTTTTAACTTATGCAACTTTCTGTGTAATTTTGATGAATGTTTTTTCTCTATTTGGCTTTTTTCAATTTTTTTTAATTATTCGCCTAATATAATTTTTTGGTTTTATGACCTTTGCTCGACGTTTGCTCTTTGCCTCCCAGTAAAACTTTTTAATTTTTTATTTTTGAACTAAAAAAAAATCCGAATTTTAGAAAGGTATGCATATTTTTGTAATTTATAAAAATTCTTTCTTCGCGGAGCTCTAGAAAAGTTGGTACAACTATTTCAATATTTGTCAAGTTTAAAAATTTTTTATTGAAAAACTACCCAAAAACCTTTTTTTTACTTTTTAAAAATTTTCGGTTTTTAGAATATGCTATATAAAATTTTAGAGTTAGTTTGCAAAACCTTTTTTTTCTTTGCAGTAGCAGCTATTTATTTAATTTTGTGACTTTTGAAAAAATTTGATTTGATTACACTGGTCGACGGCCAAAATTTACCAGAGACGCCGTTATAAAATTCGTATGTAAAACCACCCCCTGATTTCGAAAATCGAGTTCATTTTTGATTCTATGGTACCGTTTTTGAGATATTTGCAATTTACCGTTATTCGAAAAAACCAAAAAGATGGCTCCCTTTAATTACGTATATCTCACGAACGGTCAAGCAATTCGGAAGACGATAAAATTTGCTATAAATGCATCAAACATTGTTTTTTGCTCAACCAGATACTTTTCGAGATATTAGCTTATCATTTCAGATTTTGTTTTTTTTTTTTATGAAAAAATATGAAAAAAATTACTCTTTGCGAGGGCAGCATTCCAAAACCACAACTTTTTTTGCAGATATATTTTCTTTACGCAAAGCTCTGTTTAACTAGAAAAAAGATAAGCTATCATGGAAGAATATCGATGGAAAACTGCGTAAGTTATAAGCGATCAAATAAAAATACCCAGGTTACGCAATTTCAACGTATACCTCAAAACGTATTTATGGTATAAAGAAGAGTGAAATATCTAACTATGCTCTGTTTCTATTTAGCTAAAAGTTCAATTTATGAATGAAATTACCCATATTTTTAACTTTTTTTTTTAATTTATTTATGTTTATACTATATTCTAACAATCTTTATCTTAATTTGATTTTACTATGTAGTCGAAATAATTATGTGTTCTACTTTGACGCTTATTCAGTTTAGGATCGGTTTCTCTTATGAGAAACCAGCAGTAATCACCCATCATTGCGACGTCCCAGAATCCTTGATATCGATTCTCAATTAATTTCATTTGCTGAGGAAACCTTTCACCATGTTCGTCACTTCCGTCGCCAAGATTTGCCGGAAAAAAGCTCAAATGTGAGTGCAGAAAGTGAATTTTTAAAGACATATTTACGCCTGGAAAGAAAATATTAGTTAGGTAAACAAGTTATAGAATTTTGGGAAATTAATTTTATTAAGCCTTTAATATTTACCCATTTTCTCATAATTATTGATTAAGTCGTTCACTATCTGCTCGTAGTTAGGGCTTTTGTGTCTACCGAGAAAAGAAGCAACGACCTTTTCAAAGGATTCCCACGCTGCTGCTTCAACTGATGAGAGTAGTCCTTTGAATTGATTATTGTTGATCAACTTTTTTATTTGTGGTCCAACAAAAATACCTTCCTTTATCTTGGCTTGAGAAATATCTGGAAAAATTGTTTTCAAATAGTCGAATGCTTCGCCTTCTTTTTCCAAGGCCTTAACAAAGTTTTAATGAGACCGAACTTGATGTGTAAGGGTGGAAGTATGATTTTCTCTTTCTTGACAAGAGGGGTGTATTTGATGTTATCCACACCAACGGTAAACTCGACTCTTTCCGGCTAATCTTTTCTGATGTAGTGGTCATTACGAGCTCGGCTATCCCACTTGCAGAGGAAGCAGCAGTGCTTGGTGTAGCCACTTTGTAGACCGCATAGCATTGCAACGACTTTGAGATCAGAACATATTTTCCAATCATGCTCTTCATATTTGATAAATTTGAGTAGTTTTTGCATTTCCTCGTAGGTTTCCTTTGTATTTACTGCATGTGCGATTGGTATAGAAGGCGTTTTGTTACCAAACCCAGTTTATTGCTGTCTATTGGGAAGTTACTCAGAACCAATTCATTTTTTTTCAATTATTCGGCTTTGATTATTTGTCATTATCTTACAGACTGAACATAATTTTGAGAATTGTTTTCTTATTTCAGAAAATCTTGAAAATTTTAAAAGCTACTCAAAAACAATTTTTAAATTTTCTTTATGGTTTCTACTTTTGTCCTCTATTTTTTTCCATGTTAATTTTTTGACTTTTAATAATATGAATATTTTTTATAGTTTTTCAGAAATTATTTAATTAATTTGCGGAACTCTAGAACAATTGAAAATTTACTCAGAACCACTTTTGTTTGATTCCTAAATTTTTTTATAATTTTTAAAAAAATTTTCGAATTTGAATTAATATTTTTATTTTTATTTTTTTCAATTTTTTAAACCTCTTGACTTACAAAAAAAATGAGAAAGTTTTAAGTAATTCTGCAGATTTTTGTTTCCTTCTTAGGAACTCTTCTTCTTCTCTTCTTTCCTTCCTTAACTCCTATTGGAGCATATGGCCTCGACAACTGATTTGGATCTTATTCTACACTCTTAAACATTTGTAAAGCTACTCCAAAGACCTTTTGGCCTTACTTTTCCTCTTCTACCTACGCCCTTACATACGACCATATTTATGTTTTTACTTAGAAGCTATGAAACGGAGATAAAAATCAAGCAAGCACATCTGCAGGTTTTGTATCCTTGGCTGATAGTCAGGAAATTAAAATCGTCAAAAAGCGGTGAGAACATTAAGGCGAAGACGACGAAAGCGGAAGGCAATGTCCTGTGGGAGATTATGCGGGCGCATGTCTTGTATTAAAAAACCAACATACATACTCATATACTGTATTAAGGGCCTTGTATTTATATGTAAGCAAAAATGCATGAATGCACAAACACAAATACAAAAAAATTCTTATGCATGCCTGTCACTTTTATTACCAAGTTCATTGTGCGAGCAAACAGGATAAATAGCATCACACACCAACACACACACACCCACAAATGCAGTTCTGCGCTTGCAAAAACTTCAACAAAAAAGCAGCTTTCATTTGATTTACTACTTTTACAACACTGTTTGGCGAGCATCGACAGTTGCCATATGTGTGCACCCAAGTAATTGGTTGTAAAAGTTGTAAGATATAATAAGGTTTTTGTTTTTTTTGTTTTTGTAAGAAAAGAGAAGAAAAAGCGGCTTGGGAAAAAAGCAAGCAAAACGTGCAGTTGTTTTTGTGTAAGTAATGCTCAATGACCTCTTTTCTAATTTTTATACTCAGCTGAGCAGAGCTCACAGAGTATATTAATTTTGTTCGCATAACGGTAATCCGTAACGGCATAAACTAATCGAGATAGATATAGACTTCTATATATCAAAATGATTTGGGCGAAAAAAGAAATTTATTTAGCCATGTCCGTCCGTCCGCCCGTCCGTCCGTAAACACGATAACTTGAGTAAATTTTGAGGTATCTTGATGAAATGTGGTATGTAGGTTCCTGGGCGCTCATCTCAGACCGCTATTTAAAATTAATGAAATCGGACTACAACCACGCCCACTTTTTCGATATCGAAAATTTCGAAAAACCAAAAAAGTGCGATAATTCATTACCAAAGACGGATAAAGCGATGAAACTTGGTAGGTGGGTTGACCTTATGATGCATAATAGAAAATTAGTAAAATTTTGGATAATGAGCGTGGCACCGCCCACTTTTAAAAGAAGGTAATTTAAAAGTTTTGCAAGCTGTAATTTCGCAGTCTTTGAAGATATTGTGATGAAATTTGGCAGGCACGTTACTCCTATCACTATATGTATACTAAATAAAAATTAGCAAAATCGGATGACGAACACGCCCACTTTTTTGGTTTTTCGAAATTTTCGATATAGAAAAAGTGGGCGTGGTTGTAGTCCGATTTCGTTCATTTTGAATAGCGATCTGAGATGAGCGCCCAGGAACCTACATACCAAATTTCATCAAGATACCTCAAAATTTACTCAAGTTATCGTGTTTACGGACGGACGGACGGACATGGCTAAATGAATTTCTTTTTTCAACCAGATCATTTTGATATATAGAAGTCTATATCTATCTCGATTAGTTTATGCCGTTACGGATTACCGTTGTGCGAATAAAGTTAATATACTCTGTGAGCCCTGCTCAGCTGAGTATAATTAGCAAAATCGGATGACGAACACGCCCACTTAAAAAAAATAAAAATTTTTAAGTCAAATTTTAACAAAAAAATTTATATCTTTACAGTATATAAGTAAATTATGTCAACATTCAACTCCAGTAATTATATGACGTAACATATATATACATACAATAATAAAAGAAAATTTCGAAATGGGTGTGGCTCAGCCCTTTTTCATTTAAATCGTCTAGAATACTTTTAAGGCCATAAGTAGAACAAAAATTTAACAATTCTTCTGAAATTTGGTAGGTGCAAAGATTCTATGACGACAGCTGTTTTCTGTGAAAATGGGCGTAATCGGTTGAAGCCACGCCCAGTTTTTATACACAGTCGACCGTCTGTCCTTCCGCTCGGCCCTTAACACGAGAACTTGAGCAAAAATCGATATATCTTAACTAAACTTAGTTCACGTACTTATCTGAACTCATTTTATCTTGGGATAAAATATGGCCGAAATCTGACTATGACCACGCCCACTTTTTCGATATCGAAAATTACGAAAAATGAAAAAAATGCCATAATTCTACACCAAATAAGAAAAAAAGGATGAAACATGGTAATTGGATTGGTTTATTGACGCAAAATATAACTTTAGAAAAAACTTTGTAATTTGGGTGTGACACCTACCATACTAAGTAGAAGAAAATTAAAAAGTTCTGCAGGACGAAATCAAAAGCCCTTGGAATTTTGACAGGCATACTGTTCGTGGTATGGCATATATAAATAAATTAGCGGTACCCGACAAATGATGTTCTGGGTCCCCCTGATCCACATTTTGGTCGATATCTCGAAAACGCCATCACATATACAACTAAGAGCCACTCCCTTTTAAAATAATCATTAATACCTTTCATTTGATACCCATATCGTACAACACACATTCTAGAGTCACCCCTGGTCCACTTTTATGGCTATATCCTGAAATTGCGTCCACCTATAGAACTATGGCCCACTCCCTCATAAAATATTCTTTAATACCTTCCATTTGAAACCAATGTCATACAAACAAATTCCAGGGTTACCCTAGGTTCATTTTGCTAAATGGTGATTTTCCCTTATTTTGTCTCCAAAGCTCCTCAGCTGAGTATGTAATGTTCGGTTACACCCTAACTTAGCCTTCCTTACTTGTTCTTTATGTGTTGCCGAAAAAATTTGGATTGGCGAAGGATTTTGTAATTTAATTTTTACACAAAGAAGATATGCACCAAAGAAGTGTAGCTACATAGTTATAGTAAAATTGCAAGCAAATACACCAGTTGTGAAATAAGAAAGAACTGGTTTAGAAGTAGACTGGCTGCTACCAGTAGATAATTCACTCAGTGATAAAACAGTACGCCGTTCTGCCTCATAGAGTGGCGGCGATATGCCGGTGCCAAGAACTTAAATAAATAAACGTTAGGCGCGATAACATCCGAAGAGATTTTAGGCCGAGCTTCTCTGCCAATATTCGTCGTGCAAATTTTAATTTTTCATACAAATCGGCTGGATGGAATCTACTTGTTTTATGCCGATTCCGAACGGCATCTGCAAAACAGATGAGTTTTCACTGAGAGCTTTTCATTGCAGAAAAAACTTGTTTCTAAAATTGTGATGTTGCTTTTCCCTGGGTGTAAACCCGGGATCTTTGATGTGGTAGGTGAAGCACGCTACCATCACACCACGGGGCCGCCAAGAACTGCCAATCCAATAATACAAAAATTTTGTGGACCGCGACCTTTGTATGATTTTCATCGGTGGGGTATAATCGATTGTACGAAGCCTTCCTGATACCCGGCCGACTCAGGAAACAATGGTGGATTTATCATAGCAAGAGAACTGCGGACGATTATTTGTCAATTCATTTATCATTAGATCGCTAAGCCCGTATTATAGGGTAGATATTCGAATGGCCAAGATGAACTTAAAAATTGTAAAAGGTAGTAAGGATGAGGACGCCTTAGCACAGTTATCGCCTCGAGATAACCGTGGCGAATGCAATTAGTATGGGGATGAGTACAAGTTGGACGGGAAGATTGTAGGAGGAATAAAAGTTGATGTTAACTGCCAGTTTAAGCTGCCTGATCACTGCAGCGTCTTCCGAGTGAAGGATGGGATACAATCAGTGATATAGCGGTTAGATAACTACATCTAATGCCTGATCTCGCATGCGATTGCGTCGAGCTATTTTAATACCAATATTACCTGGATACTGTGGCATACCAATGTACATGGCAATTATTACGCGCATTCCCTAGCGCGCATGGGTAAAGTTGAACCGAATATAAATGGCTGTAGTGAATACGGAGTATCCCTCCGCATGGGTATCACTGAACCGGAAAGTACAGATTACCCCTCGCCACGTTTGATTTCTTCTTTATAGATGGGCCGCGAGTCAGCTTAGCAAACGCTGGGTGGGCATAACCTCTTTGAGGGCAACGAGATTCTCTTGGCCGGAATTGAATAGCAAGTGGTCCGCAGAAATAGTGATTGGGGTTTGTAGAGGTCACTATCAATGAAAGTTCATATCGATTATTTACAAAAAGACGCGACCAAAGCCACGTCTTGCTGAAGCATAACTTTTCCCCACATTCTTTCTACCCAATTTTCTTCTACTAAACATTTCTATAGCGTGTGAGCATAATATCGTATCGTCTGTCATAAGTTAATAAGTTAAAAAGGAAGAGTTAAAAATGAGGCAAAGTGAGTTGAAATGGATATATAAATGCTCAATATTGAGCTATCGACTTAAAAAAAAGGAAAATTGAAAAAAAAATTTTTTATACAATTTTCAAGCATCTAAATTTGCTGCTTGAAATGTTAAAAGAGAAAAGTAAGATAAGCTACCGAAATGAAAATTGATGTCTACATAATTAATGGATTTCGAATTGAGAAAACTGGAAAAGCAAAATAGCAGGCGATAAGCTTTTAGTGATGCGGCAATATGAAGTACTGTTATGAGTGATTATTGAAGAACCATTTATACGAAATTCCGGAGGAATTCAGGTGTTGAAGTGATTTTAAAATACTTAAAATGAAGTAATATTGCAAAAAGAAAAAATTAGAATAAAAGTAGAAAAAAACCAATAGTTTGCCTAAAAGTATGCAACAACATATGAATAACTTCATTTTCTTTGCATGTTTTTTGCGAAGAACAAAATCGAGCTTCGCAAATACTACTAAAGAGACGAAAAACTGCACACTCCTACACAATTGAGTTCTTTTGTATTTGTTGCCAAATAGTGTCCCGCCAACCCTTACATCAGCAAAACTAAAACAATTTCAATGCAATTTCATTGTTAACAAATTTTCCGCTCCAATACAAATAAATGTCACAGCAAGCAATAAACTTAAATTTAATGCACTCTTCTGTAATATTTCTTTGCTACATTTTTCAAAAAAGCACAAGAATAAACATACACAATTGGCACAGCAGCGCACATGAAAACATGTAAATCAATTACTACGAAACAACAACTTATAAAAAACAAGTAAAGAAGGTTAAGTTCGGGTGTAGCCGAACATTACATACTCAGTTGAGAGCTATGATGACAACATAAGGGCAAATAACCATGTAGGAAGATGAACCGCGGGAAACCCTGGAATGTGTTTGTATGACACGTCTATCAAATGAAAGGCACTAAAGAGTATTTTATGAGGGAGTGGGCCAATAGTTCTATAGGTGGACGCCATTTAGGGATATCGCCATAAAGGTGGATCAGGGTTGACTCTAGAATTTGTTTGCACGATATATCAAATGAAAGGTGTTAATGAGTATTTTAAAAGTTCCATAGGTGGACGCCGTTTCGAGATACCGCCATAAAAGTGGACCATGGGTGACCCTAGAATTTGTTTGTACGATATGGGTATAAAATTAAAGGTATTAATGAGGGTTTTAAAAGGGAGTGGTGGTAGTTGTATAGGTGGTCGCCTTTTCCGAGATATCGCCATAAAGGTGGACCAGGGGTGTCTCTGGAATGCGTTTGTACAATATGGGTATCAAAAGAAAGGTGTTAATGAGTATTTTAAAAGGGAGTGGGCCTTAGTTCTATAGGTGGTCGCTTTTTCGAGGTATCGCAACTTAGACTTTGTTTGTACGATATGGGTATCAAATGAAAGGTGCTAATGAGTATTTTTAAAAGGGAGTGGGCCTTCGTTCTATAGGTGGTCGCTTTTTCGAGATAACGCCATAAAGGTGCACCAGGGCTGACTCTAGAATATGTTTGTACGATATGGGTATCAAATGAAAGGTGTTAATGATTATTTTAAAAGGGCGTGGGGCTTATTTCTATAGGTGGCCGCCTTTTCGAGATATCGCCATAAAGGTGAACCGGGGTGACTCTAGAATGTGTTTGTAAGATATTGGTATCAAATTAAAGGTATTAATGAGAGTTTTAAAAGGGAGTGGTGGTAGTTGTATATGTGAAGGCGTTTTCCAGATATCGACCAAAATGTGGACCAGGGTGACCCAGAACATCATCTGTTGGATACCGCTAATTTATTTATATATGTAATACCTGCCAAGATTTCAAGGGTTTTTTATTTCGCACTGCAGAACTTTTTCATTTTCTTCTACTTAATATGGTAGGTGTCACAACCATTTTACAAAGTTTTTTCTAAAGTTATATTTCGCGTCAATAAACCAATCCAATTCCCATGTTTCATCCCTTTTTTCGTATTAGGTATAGAATTATGTCATTTTTTTCATTTTTCGTAATTTTCGATATCGAAAAAGTGGGCGTGGTCATAGTCGGATTTCGTTCATTTTTTATACCAAGATAAAGTGAGTTCAGATAAGTACGTGAACTAAGTTCAGTAAAGATATGTCGATTTTTGCTCAAGTTATCGTGTTAAGGGCCATGCGGAAGGACAGACGGACGACTGTGTATAAAAACTGGGCGTGGATTCAACCGATTTCGCCCATTTTCACAGAAACGTCATAAAATCTATGCCCCTACCAAATTTCAAAAGGATTGGTAAATTTTTGTTCGACTTATGGCATTAAGAGTATCCTAGACAAATTAAATGAAAAAGGGCGGAGCCACGCCCATTTTGAAAATTTCTTTTATTTTTGTATTTTGTTGCACCATATCATTACTGGAGTTGAATGTTGACATAATTTACTTATATTCTGTAAAGATATTAAATTTTTTGTTAAAATTTTACTTAAAAACAATTATTTTTTTAAAAGTGGGCGTGGTCCTTCTCCGATTTTGCAAATTTTTATTAAGAGTACATATAGTAATAGGAGTAACGTTCCTGCCAAATTTCATCATAATATCTTCAACGACTGCCAAATTACAGCTTGCAAAATTGTAAATTACCTTCTTTTAAAAGTGGGCGGTGCCACGCCCATTTTACTAATTTTCTATTCTGCGTCATGAGTTCAACCCACCTACCAAGCTTCATCGCTTTATCTGTCTGTGGTAATGAATTATCGCACTTTTTCGGTTTTTCGAAATTTTCGATATCGAAAAAGTGGGCGTGGTTATAGTCCGATATCGTTCATTTTAAATAGCGATCTGAGCTGAGTGCTCAGGAACCTACATACCAAATTTCATCAAGATACCTCATAATTTACTCAAGTTATCGTGTTAACGGACGGACGGACGGACATGGCTCAATCAAATTTTTTTTCGATCCTGATGATTTTGATATATGGAAGTCTATATCTATCTCGATTCCTTTATACCTGTACAACCAACCGTTATCCAATCAAACTTAATATACTCTGTGAGCTCTGCTCAACTGAGTATAAAAATCTTAAAAACAATGTAACAAACTTCTATAAAGAATGTTAACTATAAAGCATACAAAAATTCCAATATTACTAGCAGCTGTTGCCTAAAAATATGCAAAATAGCAGAAGTAAAAAGTTCCATCAGAATTGGAAGTGCTATTCGGTTAAATATTGCCGGACTCTTTTGTTATGTATTTTTTGGCAATCGGAAATTAGTATGCAAAATAGTTACACTGTTAGTTTTACCGGAAATGAAGTGTAGCCTTTTTTATTCATTTAATTGCATTATTTTAGGCACTCTGTAGAAGACCCTGCATATTTCATGATTTTTTCTAACGAAAGGATTATATAAAGCTCATTTAATCCTTTGATTTCAAACAAATTTTAAAAATAAAATATATTCTGGTTTCATAGCAAGAAAGCGTTGCAGATCAAATGAACGATTTCGTCGAGATGCGCCAAAAAATACACTACAATAAACAAGATTTCGTTGAACTGCGCCTAAAACTACGCCGCACTGGAGTGATATAACGAATATATGCAAGCAAGAAACTTGTGTTAGAATGGAAAACAATTGAACATCAACCTACTATTTTATTTACCAAACATGGGCTGTACGTGCTACTTACTTCCAAATTGACTCCAAAGTAGCAGAAGTAAAAACTTTATCAGATATGGGCGTGTTTTTTTTGGCAAGCAAGAAAGCTATACAGTAATTTAACCGGATATGAAGAATCGCCTTTTTTGATTCATTCCATTGCATAATTTTAGGCACTCTGAAGAAGACCGTGCCTATTTCATGATTTTTCTTAACGAAGAGTGTGTAGCTCATCTATTCACAATCTTTCAATTTAAGGCAAACCATGTACTTGGGATTAACTAATTGATTATTTAAAATTTAAACACGCGCTCTACCTTTATAATTTTAAATCCCAAAATTCTTTTCTATTGTTAAAGTTTTTTAGTCAAAATTCAAGAAGACTATGTCATGTTAAAGCAAAAATTGCCTTCTATTTTTTGGTACATTTATATAAAGGTAGTCCTTCAAATTTCTTTATCATCTTTTTATTTTCAATTTTTTAGTACTGCCTACGAGAAGGCAATTGCAACTTTGATTAGTAATTTAAATAATTCTTATCTTTATTTATTTGTTCAAAATAGCAAGATTTTAGAGAATTAGGGGAATTTTCGCTGACAACACTGGCGAAAACAACAGAAGTCCACCTCGCATCATAACAAGAGAATTCCACCTCGTTTGTCCGCTACTTAATTTGCACAGCTGAAAATCGTGGTGAAATTCGCATACGCCTGAAAGTCTAGAAGAATCATGGTCAAAGTTGCGCACGCCTAAAATATGCAAGGACGTGCATTGAGTTGGGCCTTCAACGAGGTGGAATTGTACAACGCCTGCAACACTCAGTACGCTAGTCATGAAGGCATGGCCTAATTTTCTAAATAGTTCGATTTGTGCATTACGTAGCTCAAATTTTTGAATCAAACATTGCACTGTCACCGAGTTTTAAACTATATTTCAGGTTTGAAGTATCTAGATATCCAGGAAGTTAGTTACAAATCGATTGCAAGATTTCCAAGATTCCACCTAGCGGATTTTTTTTTATCAAATGTTGCATTGTCCCCGGGTTCTGACCTACGGCCCAAGTTTCAAGTCTCTAGCTGTCTCTAGCTCACCGGCAAGTTGCTCAAAAATGATCGCAAGAATCCCCTCGTTTTCCAGGGATTTGTAGTTATCTCAATTATCACGCCATCTAGCTGAACTTTGTTTTCTATAAATTGTATTGTCACCGAGTCTCGAACTATGTGCTAAGCTACAAGTCTCTACGTAACCGGGAAGTTTGTTTAAAATGGATTTAAACACTCCAAAATTAAAATTAATTTTCCTAATATCTCGATCCATGCGCCACCTAGCGGATTGTTTTTGATAAAATGTTGCATTGTCACCGGGTTCTGACCCACGGCCCATGCTTCAAGTCTCTAGCTCACCGGAATGTTACCCAAAAATCGATCGCAAAATTCCCCTCGTTTTTCAGGGATTTGTAGTTATCTCAATTATCACGACACCTAGCGGAACTTTGTTTTCTATAATTGTGCTAAGTTACAAGTCTCTAGGTAACCGGGAAGTTAGTTAAAAATGGATTGAAAGATTCCCAAATTAAAAATAGTTTTTCTAATATCTCGATCCATGCGCCTAGCGGAATTTTTTTGATAAAATATTCTATTGTCACCGGGTTCTGACTTACGGCTCAAGTTTCATATCTCCAGCTCACCGGGAAGTTGCTCAAAAATCGATTGCAAGATTCCCCTCGTTTTTCAAGAATTACTAGCGCGCCACTCAGCGGAATTTTGTTTTCTGTAAATTGTATTGTCGCCAAGCCTCGAACTGTGTGCCAAGCTTCAAGTCTCTAGGTCACCGGGAGTTCAGTTAAAAATGGATTGAAAAATTCCCAAATCAAAATAAATTTTCTTAATATCTCGATCCATGCGCCACCTAGCGAAATTTTTTTTATCAAATATTACATTGTCACTGGGTTCTAACTCACGGCCCAAGTTTCAAGCCTCTAGCTCACCAGAAACTTACTTAAAAATCGATCGCAAGATTCCCTGCGTTTTTTTCAGTGATTTTCGTTTATCTCGATTCGTCTGTCACCTGGCAGCATTTGCTTTCCCATTTTAAAATAAATTTTCTATATATCCCGATCCGTGTGCCACCTAGCGGATTTTTTTCACTTGCATTGTAATGCCTCACAGATCTGAACTATCTTCTAAGTATCAAGTGTCTAGCTTAGCGGGAAGTAACCGAAAAAGACTTTTCTGTGGGTCAAAAATTCGTATGGAAATGAGGAGACAAACATGATAGGGACTTAATATAAAGGTAGTTATAAATAGGAAACACTTAAAATTTTAAAAAATGAGCGTAGCACCGCATCTTTTATGACTAAGCAATTTTCTATGTTTCGGGAGCCATTACTCGAAGAAAAATTTGTTCAAAATAGAACCATATGTATATGGGGTATTCCATCCCATTTCGACCAATTTTGAACCCGACCCCTTTAGAATTGGCTGAAAGTTTTTCTTCTTTTACTAGCTTACGAAAGACGTTTTTCAGAATTTTTTCACATTTTTTCATCCAACTCAAAAAAAGTTATGAATTTTTAAAAAAACACAGTTTTTGTTTTCAAAATGCTATAACTTTTTCAAAAATTGACCGTTTGGGATCTTTTTTTTTAAATTTGTTTTTAAATGAACTTTTCGGAAAAAAAACAAAAAAATGTTTAAAGTTTTTTTTTTTTTTGTAATTTTTCAGTTTTTCGAGATTTTTCGAATTTCGCCATTTTTTTTTTTCTCATAAAAAACTTCAATCAATTCTGCAATCATCCTCACTAATCACGGAGTGGGCCGATTATATATTTTTTTTTTATTTAATTGAGAAAAAAAACTTTAAAAATTGTTTTGTATTTTTTCCGAAAAGTACATTTAAATAAAATAAAATAAATAAATGTAAGGCGCGATAACCTCCGAAGAGATCTAAGGCCGAGCTTCTCTTCCAATTTGCGTCGTGCTCCTCTTGATTTTCCCTACAAATTGCCCGGACGGGACCTACATGCTTTATGCCGCCTCCGAACGGCATCTGCAAGGCAGATGAGTTTTCACTGAGAGCTTTTCATGGCAGAAATACACCCGGAGCGCTTGCCAAACACTGCCGAGGGGCGACCCCGCTTAGAAAAATTTTCTTCTAATTGAAAAACCTTATTTCTAATATTTTGATGTTGATTTGCCCGGGAGTTGAACCCAGGACATACGGTGTGATAGGCGGAGCACGCTACCATCACACCACGGTGACCGTTTGGGATCTTTTTTTTTTTAAATTTGTTTTTAAATGTACTTTTCGGAAAAAATACAAAAAAATTTTTAAAGTTTCTTTTTTTTTCAATTAAATAAAAAAAACAATAATAATCGGCCCACTCCGGGATTAGTGGGGATGATTGCAGAATTGATTGAAGTTTTTTATGAAAAAAAAAAAAAAAAAATGGCGAAATTCGAAAAATCTCAAAAACTGAAAAATTACAAAAAAAAACTTTAAAACTTTGTTAGTATTTTTTCCGAAAAGAACATTTAAAAACAAATTTAAAAAAAAAAAAAGATCCCAAACGGTCAATTTTTGAAAAAGTTATAGCATTTTGAAAACAAAAACGGAGTTTTTTAAAAATTCATAACTTTTTTTGAGTTGGATGAAAAAATTCTGAAAAACGTCTTTCGTAAGCTAGAAAAAGAAGAAAAACTTTCAGCCAATTCTAAAGGGGTCGGGTTCAAAATTGGTCGAAATGGGATGGAATACCCCATACGTATTATTGCGCAGCCTTGTAACATTATTAAGCACACAAAACAAACAACGACAGCATTTCAAGTGTACAGCTGGGTATGTAATGTTCGGTTTCACCCGAAATTGAACTTCCTTACTTGTTTTCTATTGCATTTGATTAGAGCCTGAAACTATGCAATTACTCACAAAGGTTGGAGAATAGCGTACAAGGGTTTGGCAGCAAATATGTATTGAGGTAGGTTTTAAGGGAAGCATACTTTTGGGCTTAATAAATTTTTTAAGCGAAGTGAATAAACGTATGCTTTTAATTGTGCGCCTAGAGTTATGCAATGAATTTTGACGAAAAAGCAATAGAGGTGCAGAACAGGGTTTTCTTTAAAATGTTTTTAAAGCAACCATCTTTCCTCTTAAACAAATAAATTAATAATCATTTACTCAATTTCCGGATCCAAATTAGTTTGCGATACGGTCACCAAGCCTTCTGCAAATTCAATTCTCAAAAAAAAAAACAAATAAATCAGTAAATTTTAAAGCAAGTAAACAAGTTGAAACGGATTACCCCACCGCCAATAATATTTCTTTCTTAAAAAGATACGGGCGTTAACTGGGCGAGGAAGGGTGTGCGCAAACTTAATGGATGTTAAAAGTTTAGCATAAGGTGCAAATGCAAACGACGTCATTAAGCATTTCGGGAAAATTAAAATGAAAGTTGAGATCGAAGCGATAAACAGCGAAACAAAAGAGGCAACAAACAATCAAGAACACAAAGAAACGTTGTGAGATATACTATTTACGCAAAAAAGGAAGCAACGAACATAGATAACGCAGAGGTAGTACCGTAGTTTATACAAAAGCTCTAAGAAACAATAAGAGTGCTAGAAAAGCAGAAAAGAACGAAGTGTCTAAAGTTTCAGAACTATTGAGTGCAATTGAAATCAAGAAAACAAAAAAGTAGACAAGTAATTCGAGCGCACAAAAGTATGCAACAGCAAGGTTTCCTAGTCGAGTTTCAACGCTTGCCCTTTTTTATAGCGCAACATGAATTTTTATTACTACCAAAGTACTTAAAAAATTTTACGCCAGCAGTAAAAAAATTGTAATGTGCTTTGCTTAAGCTGCAAGTTTTAAATGTAAGTGTTCGAGGTAATATTTTGTAGTAATGGACAGTCTAGAATTGTTTGAATAAACGAATATTGGCCAGCAAGAAAACAGTTTAAAAGCATCAAACATTACACTTACGTACTAAATTGTTAGGGGTATTTTTGTAGATTAAAAGTGAAGCATCAATAAACCTGGCAATGAAGTATCATGCAAGGTATGCTAGAACAAAAATCGAAAATTGTGACAAGTGAGGGTATGAACAAGAGTCTTTGTGGAGATTGGAGAGCGGTTTTGAGATAAAATGTTATAGTAGAAAGTCAAAATGCGCCTAAAAGCATGCAACATAAAAAGTGACCAGGATACAGTAGGCACCTATATAAATTCTAGCATTAAAGATAGATGCCCCTAAAAGCATGCAACTCTGCGTCAAAAATGCGCTGAAAACAATTGAACAAATACAATTTAATTCTTTTTTAAAAACAACCAGGGAACATATGCATAAATGCATTCAGGTCACACGCGAATGGTGCATATAATCGATGTTCGGGGTTCATGATCTTGAGTACAACGAATGCAGCTTGTGGACGTAGCCCAACGTGGTGACTATGAAATAAAACTAATAAATGTAAGGCGGTTGGTCATAGGCGCAGATGCAAATGCGCACCATAATGCGTGGGGAGGAGCAGATACGAACGAGAGAGGCGAATCTCTGTTTTGTTACATCCTGCAAACTAATTTGCAGATAGCCAACAGGGGAAATGTAAAAGAAACTGTAGACTCATAACGGGTATTCTGACTGGACACTGCCTTCTGGCGTCACATTCCTTTAAACTAGGCTTGGTCAGTGATAGCAGATGTAGGAAGTGCGGGTTGGAGGAGGAAACGACCGAGCACGTTCTGTGCTCGTGCCCTGCACTTGCCCGGCTAAGACTCCAGCTATTAGGAGTGATACAGCTGTCAGATCTAGAAGCAGCAAGTGGCTTAAGTCCTAGGAAGCTTCTAGTATTTGCCAAGAGGACGGAGTTATTTTATAACATAGGTCCTGGTTTTTGATAGGGTTTTTCAGTTTGGTCGTTAAAACAAACTGCTGGTAACACTACGGACTCAATCAGTCTATGTGAGGTCCTCATGGGCCGGCCAGTTCAACCTACCTACCTACCTAAGGCGCAATAAACTCCGAAAAGATTTTGGGCTGAGCTTCTCTTCCAATTTGCGTCGTGCTCCTTTTTAATTTTTCCTACACATTGGCGCTGCGGGACCTACTTATTTGGGCTGACTCCGAACGACATACGAGTTTTCACTGAGAAGGTTTTCATGACAAAAAATACACTCAAAATGCTTGCCAAACACTGCAGAGAGGCGACCCCGCCTAAAAAAAATTGTTGCTAATTGAAAAAACTTGTTTTTAAAATTTTGACGTTGCTTTGCCCGGGGCGTGAACCCAGGATCGTTGATGTCGTGGGCGGAGCACGCTACCAACACACCACGGCGGCCATGTCCAGAAAGATGTTTAAGCTCCCACCACAATAGTCTATGCGCATACATGTGAAAGTGAAACCACGTTTTTTTTTGGCATATGTTATGGTAATTATATGTATAATTTGATTATTTATTTGTAACAGGTTATTGACCGAACCGATGCACGACAGGATTTGGGGCAATCAACAAGTAATCCCGTCTAAGGTCCAGCAGACAGGTCTCATTTTATTATTATTTATTTCGGTTCAATGAAATTGTAGAAGATTTTATTTATTTTATTTCATTCTATTTAGTTTCATTTGATTTCTTTACCCAAATTAAAGGTTTTGTTTCATTTCGCTTTGTATTACTTTATATCATTTAGTTTCATTTCATTCCGTTTCATTTTATTTTATTATTATTTTATTTTTTCTTTTTTTCATTTTATTTTTTTCTTTTAATTTAATTTCAAATCTATATCGTTTCACATTGCTCCATTTAAATTCCTTTAATTTCATTACATTTAATTTCGTTTATTCTATTTCATTGCATTTCATTACATTTATTTCATTTTGTTTTACTTAATTTCATTTCATTCCATTCAATCGAATTTGATTTCATTTCATTCCGTCTAGTTTCAATTGGTTTCATTTAATTTAAATCATTTTCATTTAATTCCATGTCATTTCATTTAGCCTTATTTTATTTCATTTAAAATTTCATACATTTCATTTCGTCATACTTCATAATACTTTATTTTATTTTGTTTCATATATAAGTACATGAATGTAGTTTCATATCATTTCGTTTAATTTCTTTTCATCTTAATATATAAATAAAATAATTAAAAAAAAATTTTAAGTTAAACGGTTTTATTGAAAATAATACTTACATGAAGTAATAATAATACGAAAAGCTAGAAAATAATTAGGTAGGTCCTAGGTACTGGTCATCACACTCCTTATCAATCTAGGGCGTTGATCAGACAATTAAATAAAAGCATTGGGCGCGTGAAATTTCTAGAAATGTGAGGCGTAGCATAACCTGATTAAGGTTCAGTTGGTTTTACTTATGACTATCAACAGAAATATGACGCGTCCAACGCTTTTATTTAATTGTCTGATCAACGCCCTAGATTGATAAGGTGTGTGATGACTAGTAACTAGGACCTACCTAATTATTTTTTAGCTTTTCGTATTATTATTACTTCATGTAAGTATTGTTTTCAATAAAACCGTTTAACTTAAAAATTTTTTTAAATTATTTTATTTTCAAGTTTTTAGTCTTTATTTAATTGCCTATTATTTCTCATTCTATTTAGTTCATTTAGTGACTCATTATAACAGGGACTCTTTCCTGACAATTTGTTACAACCTAAGTCCTCAATACATAATCCTTCCAAAGACTTTACTCGACTCTGCGCCACGTATGCTTGTCCCTCCTCCAACTCCAAAATATTTTGATGTCACTTCTACCGGACTGTATGCAATATTTTTTCCAAATATGAGCCAAATCGGGTCACAAACACGATTTTGGTGAATATCTCCATCCATGCGCCACCTAGCGGTCGATTTCTATTCTTGCATGTATTATGTATTCCAAATATGAGCCAAATCGGACCACAAATGCGAATTTTGCGAATATCTCGATCCTTGTGCCACCTAGCGGCGATTTTTTTCTTATTATTGCATTGTCATCGGGTTCTGAACTATATTCCAAGTTTCAAGCTTGTAGCTTATCGGGAAGTTACTTAAATTTCAATTACAAAATTCGTTCACAACGTTTAAAAACACGTATCACACAATTGAGGCCAATAGACTCCTAAGCTACTGAACCGTTTTGAATTTTTTTTGCACCCCGTGTGTAGTTTGATCTAACTTGAAATATAGGATAGGTGACTGGGTGACTAGGGTCTCGAGATATATGCCAAAACGTGGACCCGGGTACCACTAGAGTGTGTTTATAGAATATGGATATAAAATGAAAGCTGTTGATGAGTGCTTTATTAGAGGGTAATTTTCGTACCCCTGGGTGACTAGGGTCTCGAGATATATGCCAAAACGTGGACCCGGGTACCCCTAGAGTGTGTTTATAGAATATGGATTTCAAATAAAAGCTGTTAATGAGTGCTTTAGTAGAGGGTAATTTTCATACCCCCGGGTGACTAGGGTCTCGAGATATAGGCCAAAACGTGGACCCGGGTACCCCTAGAGTGTGTTTATAGATTATGGATATCAAATGAAAGCTGTTGATGAGTGCTTTAGTAGAGGGTAATTTTCATACCCCTGGGTGACTAGGGTATTGAGATATAGGCCAAAACGTGGACCCGGGTACCCACAGAATGTGTTTATAGAATGTGGATATCAAATGATAGCTGTGATGAGTGCTTTAGTAGAGGGTAATTTTCATACCCCTGGGTGACTAGGGTCTCGAGATATAGGCCAAAAAGTGGACCCGGGAACCCCTAGAATGTGTTTATAGAATATTGATATCAAATGAAAGCTGTTGATGAGTGCTTTAGTAGAGGGTAATTTTCATACCCCTAGGTGACTAGGGTCTCGAGATATAGGCCAAAACGTGGACCCGGGTACCCCTAGAGTGTGTGTATAGATTATGAATATCAAATGAAAGCTGTTGATGAGTGCTTTAGTAGAGGGTAATTTTCATACCCCTGGGTGACTAGGGTCTTGAGATATAGGCCAAAACGTGGACCCGGGAACACCTAGAATTTGTTTATAGAATATTGATATCAAATGAAAGCTGTTGATGAGTGCTTTAGTAGAGGGTAATTTTCATACCCCTGAGTGACTAGGGTCTTGAGATATAGGCCAAAACGTGGACCCGGGTACCCATAGAATGTGTTTATAGAATGTGGATATCAAATGATAGCTGTGATGAGTGCTTTATTAGAGGGTAATTTTCATACCCCTGAGTGACTAGGGTCTCGAGATATAGGCCTAAACGTGGACCCGGGTACCCCTAGAATGTGTTTATAGAATATGGATATCAAATGAAGAGAAAAGAGAAAAGGAGAAGGTATAAAGGAATCGAGATAGATATAGACTTCCATATATCAAAAACATCAGAATCGAAAAAAAATTTGATTGAGCCATGTCCGTCCGTCCGTCCGTTAACACAATAACTTGAGTAAATTTTGAGGTATCTTGATGAAATTTGGTATGTAGGTTCCTGAGCACTCATCTCAGATCACTATTTAAAATGAACAATGTCGGACTATAACCACGCCTACTTTTTCGATATCGAAAATTTCGAAAAACCGAAAAAGTGCGATAATTCATTGCCAAAGACGAGTAAAGCGATGAAGCTTGGTAGGTGAGTTGAACTTATGACGCAGAATAGAAAATTAGTAAAATTTTGGACAATGGGCGTGGCACCGCCCACTTTTAAAAGAAGGTAATTTAAAACTTTTGCAAGCTGTAATTAGGCAGTCGTTGAAGATATCATGATGAAATTTGGCAGGAACGTTACTCCTATTACTATATGTATGCTTAATAAAAATTAGCAAAATCGGAGTACAACCACGCCCACTTTTAAACAAATTTTTTTTTAAGTCAAATTTTAACAAAAAATTCAATATCTTTACAGTATATAAGTAAATTATGTCAACATTCAACTCCAGTAATGATATGGTGCAACAAAATGCAAAAGTAAAAGAAAATTTCAAAATGGGCGTGGCTGCACTTTTTTATTTAATTTGTCTAGGATACTTTTAATGCCATAAGTCGAACAAAAATTTACCAATTCTTTTTGAAATTTGGTAGGGGCTTAGATTCTGGGACAATAACTTATTTCTGTGAAAAAGGGCGAAATCGGTTGAAGCCACGCCCAGCGTTTATACACAGTCGACCGTCTGTTGTCCTTCCGCTCGGCCGTGGACACGATAACTTGAGCAAAAATCAATATATCTTTATTAAACTCAGTCCACGTACTTATCTGAACTCACTTTGTATTGGTATAAAAAATGGCCGAAATCGGACTATGGCCACGCCCACTTTTTCGATATCGAAAATTACGAAAAACGAAAAAAATTCCATAATTCTATACCAAATACGAAAAAAGAGATGAAACATGGTATTTGGATTAGTTTATTGACGCAAAATATAACTTTAGAAAAAAAATTTGTAAGATGAGTGTGACACCTACCATATTAAGTAGAAAAAAATAAAAAAGTCCTGCAGGGCGAAATTAAAAGCCCTTGGAATCTTGGCAGAAATACTGTTCGTGGTATTACATATATAAATAAATTAGCAGTATCCAAAAGATGATGTTCTGGGTCACCATGGTCCACATTTTGGTCGATATCTGGAAAACGCCTTCACATATACAACTACCACCACTCCCTTTTAAAAGCCTCATTAATACCTTTAATTTGATACCCATATTGTACGAACCCATTCTAGAGTCACCCCTGGTCCACCTTTATGCCGATATCTCGAAAAGGCGACCACCTATACAACTACCACCACTCCCTTTTAAAACTCTCATTAATACCTTTAATTTGATACCAATATCGTACAAACACATTCTATAGTCTGGTCCACCTTTATGGCGATATCTCGAAAATGCGTCCACCTATAGAACTAAGCCCCACGCCCTTTTGAAATACTCATTAACACCTTTCGTTTTATACCCATATTGTACAAACGCATTCTAGAGTCACCCCTGGTCCACCTTTATGGCGATATCTCGAAAAGGCGTTCACCTATAGAACTAAGACCCACTCCCTTTTAAAATGCTTATTAACCCCTTTCATTTGATACCCATATCGTACAAACAAATTCTAGGGTCACCCCCGGTCCACCTTTATGGCGATATCTGGAAACGGCGTCCACCTATGGAACTAAGGATCACTCCCTTTTAAAATACTCATTAACGCCTTTCATTTGATACCCATATCGTACAAACAAATTCTAGAGTCACGCCTGGTCCACCTTTATAAAGCGATAT
The DNA here is from genome assembly GCF_040869045.1 of Eurosta solidaginis. Taxonomy (NCBI): domain Eukaryota; kingdom Metazoa; phylum Arthropoda; class Insecta; order Diptera; family Tephritidae; genus Eurosta; species Eurosta solidaginis. Next base: position 39,170,896 of record NC_090321.1, on the reverse strand, counting down.
CTCGGAAAGGTGTCCACCTATAGAACTAAAGCCCACTCCCTTTTAAAATACTCACTAACACCTTTCATTTGATACCCATATCGTACAAACAAATTCACAATCAGCCCGATTCTAAACGAAAATTCCGTGCGAGTTTTTTCCCTTCTCCCATTCCTCGTATTCTAAATAAAAATTCGTTGCGAGTTTTTTCACTTCTCCCTTTCCTCCTATTCTAAACAATGTTCGAAAAAGCGGAAGCCGGTTATAGCAGAAAAGTAGGTATTATGAATGTGAGGGAGAGGGAGATTTCTCTGCCATTTCATAGGAGTTTTTTCACTAGTTAAATTAACGGGAATGCATCAAAATAGTTAAAGGAAATTGGTTCTTTTAAGAAAAAGCACTTATTTGTACAAATTTGTGCTAAACTATGTATTTACATTCTACCACAATATTCTCACTGTTACTACAACAACAACAACAACCACAATATTCATTATTTTAATTCGAAGAGTATATCATAAGCAACGGAAGAGATCTTCGTATATTTGATGCAGCCATCCAGAAATTGCGCAAGGAATTTTTAAGAAGGCTTAAATAGATTTTGGCATATGGCGAAAGGCGAACTCAACTCGACTTGGCCGCCAGAAAATTGCTTTGCAGAATGAATGCATGCAATTCCGGCGGATTTGTGTTATCCCTGGTCCACCTTTATGGCGATATCCTTAAATGGCGTCCACCTATAGAACTATGCCCCACTCCCTCTTAAAATACTCTTTAATACCTTCCATTTGATACACATGTCATAAAAACACATTCCAGGGTTACCCTAGGTTCATTTTCCTATATAGTGATTTTCCCTTATTTTGTCTCCATAGTTCTCAACTGAGTATGTAATGTTCGGTTACACACGAACTTAGCCTTCCTTACTTGTTGTTATTGATATTAAAGAACATCAATAACAAAAACAATTTGTATAAAGCAATTTGAGCATGACTCGCTAATTAAATACAGTTACTTTATTTTATTTTATTTTAGTTTAGTTGGTTTTATTTCACTAGGCTCGTTGCAATTGGTAAAACTTTGTTCTTTGCTTCCATATCTACAGGTGGAATGTACAGAATGGCATACAGTGCAGCCGTCGGGATTGTTTTCAAGGCTGCCGTAATGCCAAGCATTGATATCCTGAATACCCCCTATAATTTTTTGAGGTAGGTTCTTTTTTGTGTGGACGGCAACTCAATAGTATGGGATAGGGTTACAATCGCTGTAAATACCCAATGAGAGAGAGAAGGCGATAAAGATAGCTAAATTTTCGTTTTTCTTATGCGTTTCGACGCTTATATCTCTTCTTCAGGGAGTTTATTGTTCTAAGCTACTTTAAATTTTTTGGTTCACCCTTATTGCAGTTGTCCCTTAGTGCCCAAACTCTTTTACATCTCTGCACTTATCTTTGTGCCATTTTAAATTAACCTTGAACTGTACCTTAATCCAACGCTCAAGCTGTACAATTCAGCTAATTTTACTTCAAAGAAAATATATTTTCTCAAACTTACATCTATCCAATGTTCGCCTGCAAACACCGCTATCAATTCCGTATTCTCATCTAACGTACGAAAATATTCTTCGTCATCGATTTCTGTGCCATCAGAGTCCAAATGTATCGTTGGCAGCTGATCGTCACCGCGCTCAAAACGCTCGGCTACTTTTTGACGTATTTCTTCTAGGGTGGCAGCAACGACAGCTTTTTTAATGTTGCGCATAACGTCCTTGATCTGAAAAAAAAAAATGGAAAGGAGTTTAAAAATATTTTATTCTAATATGTACAGTCGTGTGTTCAAAAATAGCAGCATAATTATTTACAAATTTATGGATTCGATTTTATTTATTTTTGTAAATGTTTGAAAAACGGAGTATTCATATGGCTGAAAGGTTAAAGGAATCTATCTGCCTTTACACTAGTATAAAGTATGAATATTTGAGATTTCGAGTTCAATACTCAGCTCCCGAGAAGCTATCTGAAGAAGAAGTGAAATTCAGAAACATGTCCTAGTAACCATTTTTCTCTAATAATAATAATTAACCAAATTATTAAAAAAAATTGCATCCTAATTTGTAAATTATTCTAGAAGCAGGAAATCTATTTATTATTTGAAAAAATATAAATAAAATAGATAAAAGTCTAGAACAGCGGTCGAATGCTAATATGCATCTAAAAATATCGAGAGAGGGGTCCAAAGACGCGTTTTTATCTCAGTATCAATAATCCGAAGGCGGAAGAAAAAATGTTTGCGTCGTTCAAATATATGCACGAAAAACGGAAAACTGACCCCGAGCCGCTTCGAAACCAGGGGTGCGATCCATAGTATTTTTGCACAGAACGCCCTTCTGCGCTCATAAAAAACAACCCCGGCCGGTTCACGAATGGGGTTGGATCTAAAATACATACGAAATCCTTTTGTACACAATTTATTATTAATTCTATTTATCTATCAACTGTTTTCATAAATTACAACAGAGTTTAAAGATTTCCATTCAGAGTCGATAATCGGATGGTATCGATTCTTTGTACATACATACATCGACGATTTTCATGAATTTGAGGAGCATACTACACTGAATGTTAACAATTCGCTTCATACAATTTTATTACAAAATTGTTATATAACATACAATTTGAATAAGGTGATAATTTATCATACAATTTTATTACAAAATTGTTATATAACATACAATTTGAATAAGGTGATAATTTATATTTTATTATATATGCGCGCTTATCTCATTTTGCACGGAAGAAGAAATCTATCAGAAGTGGATAGTACGGAAGTTAGTTCACAGATTAGTATTTTTCCACTCTGCTGCGTTCAAATATCTCAAAGTCACAACGGAGTGTTCGACTTATGTGACCAGTCACGCTTGATTCGAGCTTATATACAGTGTACTTTATTAACACGTCTTAAAGTGAAGCTCAAGTATAGCAAAAAGGTTTAAATTTTGTTCAACTATTGTTTAATTTTCTGACAGCCGTATTATTGTTATAATTATACCTTTCATGAACATGAAATGGTATATTAACTTTGGTCCGATGTTTGTAACGTTGAGAAGTAGACAAGATAGACTCACCATTAAGTATACCGAATTGATCAGGGCAAGGACTGAGTTGATATAGCCATGTACGTCTGTCCGTCCGTCCGTTTGTCTGTTTGAACGCAAACTAGTGCCTCAAATTTTGAGATATCTCAATGAAATTTGGCACAAGGATGTATTTTTGTATTATATTAGACATTTGTCGGATCCGGTAGGATCGGACCACTATAACATATATCTCCCATACAACCGATCGTTCAGATAAAACGATTTTGGTCATTCCTGCCGCAATTTATAAAGTATAAACGTGAAACTCGGTGATATATTTTCTAATATATCATAGAAGATATCCTGAAAAAATCAGTTTGATCGGAGCTATATATAGTATATATCCCATACAACCGATCGTTCAGATAGAAAGATTTTTGGCCATTTCTCCCTTAATTTAGAAAGTATAAATATATATATATATTTTAATATATCTCAGAAGATTTTCTGAAAAAATCACTTTGATCGGAGCTATATATAGTATATATCCCATACAACCGATCGTTCAGATTGAAAGATTTTGGCAATTTCTCTCTTAATTTCCAATATAAAAACGTTAAACTTGGGGATATTTATTCTAATATATCATAGAAGATTTCATGAAAAAATCATTTCGATTGGAGCTATATATAATATATATCCCATACAACCGATCGTTCAGATAGAAAGATTTTTAGCCATTTCTCCCTTAATTTCCGATATAAAAACGTTAAACTGGTGATATTTATTCTAATATATCACAGACGATTTCCTGAAAAAATCACTTTGATCGGAGCTATATGTATATAGTATATACCTATCCCATACAACCGATCGTTCAGATAGAAAGATTTTTGGCCATTTCTCCCTTAATTTCCAATATAAAAACGTGAAACTTGGTGATATATATTCTAATATATCATAGAAGATTTCCTTTAAAAATCATATCGGAGCTATATATAATATATATCCCATACAACCGATCGTTCAGATAAGGGGGTTTTTTGCCATTTTTTATTTTATATTTATCTTAAAAATCGTTTAGGTGTGTAAATCTGTTCACTATATATTTCTTATCTTCTACATCCGATTATTTGGGGATTACCAACGGGATAAGATTATTGTTCAGCCCCATTCACGAAAGGTATGAAGTCTTCGGCACAGCCGAAGACAGTCCCGTCCTTACATGTTTTTTGTTATCATACCCATAACTTTTCAGATTGCGATTGCTAAAATGGCGCAAAACAAAAAAAAAGGAACCTCAAGAACAATTCTGCAAAACTGGTGAAAAAAAAAACCAGAAACACAGAGCAGCCCAAATCGAATATAAATATGAATGTATATGTAATAAATATTGAATGAAAAATATATGGGGTATTCCATCCCATTTCGACCAATTTTGAACCCGACCCCTTTAGAATTGGCTGAAAGTTTTTCTTCTTTTTCTAGCTTACGAAAGACGTTTTTCAGAATTTTTTCAAATTTTTTCATCCAACTCAAAAAAAGTTATGAATTTAAAAAAACACCGTTTTTGTTTTCAAAATGCTATAACTGTCTCAAAAATTGACCGTTTGGGGTTTTTTTTGAAAATTTGTTTTTAAATGTACTTTTCGGAAAAAATACAAAAAAATCTTTAGTTTTTTTTTGTAATTTTTCAGTTTTTCGAGATTTTTCGAATTTCGCCATTTTTTTTTTTTCTCATAAAAAACTTCAATCAATTCTGCAATCATCCCCACTAATCCCGGAGTGGGCCGATTATTTATTTTTTTTTTTTTATATATAATTGATTTTTTGTAATTTTCCAGTTTTTCGAGATTTTTCGAATTTCGCCATTTTTTTTTTTCTCATAAAACACTTCAATCAATTCTGCAATCATCCCCACTAATCCCGGAGTGGGCCGATTATTTATTTATTTATTTTTTTTTTTTTTTTTTGATTTAATTGAAAAAAAACTTTTAAATTTTTTTGTATTTTTTCCGAAAAGTACATTTAAAAACAAATTAAAAAAAAAGATCCCAATCGGTCAATTTTTGAAAAAGTTATAGCATTTTGAAAACAAAAACGGTGTTTTTTTTTTTTTTAATTCATAACATTTTTTGAGTTGGTTGAAAAAATTTGAAAAAATTTTGAAAAACGTCTTTCGTAAGCTAGAAAAAGAAGAAAAACTTTCAGCCAATTCTAAAGGGGTCGGGTTCAAAATTGGTCGAAATTGGATGGAATACCCCATATATAAGTATATACTAACTGTTTTAATATTTGGGATTTCCCCCTTAAGAAAAATATTGTTGCGACGTCCCTGCGCAAATGCATATTTTCTCAGCGCCTTTTAGCAATTTCTAATCAGATAATAAAATTTAAATATTATCTATAAGTACCACGACAATGTCTTTTGTTTAACAGCTATTCAAACACAAAAGGTCATTGAATAGTGCTGAAGTTGACTCGAAAGACAAAGGACTAAGCACACAGAACTCTGGCCTCTTACTCAGGCGGCAAATACCTATTGTCTTTGGCCACAAAAAAAGAAAACAAATAAAAATAAAAAATTTAACTGCCTCAGATGTTTTATGAATATTTAACTTATGGTCTTTTGTTTTTCACGCGCATTAAACTTACGATTTTCTTATACTCCTCTTAACTTTTTGCCCGCAAAAATAATTATCTTTTCTTTCTTGTTTTAGCGCTGGTGCTAATTCTCGCCTCAAGCGTCTTAACATTTTTCAAACTTTCACTTGTTAGAAAAAAAGATTGTGTAGAAATTTTATTACACTTTTATTGCAAATGATTTGAGCATCAAAAGCGCCAGCGTTAAAAAAAAGTGAGGAGAAAGTTAGTACGCCGTGTAAACTTTCAAAAAGGGTTGAGCAAGTTTTTAAAATTTCCATGACTAAATAATGGATAAGTAACTCTATGTACTTAGGCCGGTAATTGGCTTGCTATTTAATGCAAACTTTTAAAAGAAGCGCCTAGAAGACACAAAAAACAATTTGAATTTCCCAGTAGGAAAATAACACGAAACCTTAACATATATATTAGGTGCTGAATTAATATTGTCACGAATATTAGCAACACTAAGGGATACTATCATCTCTAAGCCGATGCTAAGCAGTGACTTGTATGCACATCATTAAATCAATCATTATGTCTTTACATATGTACGTACACGCAGCGGAGAAGAGACGCACAAACACATGATATCTTATCTGAGATGCTCCCAAAAGTATGCAATAATTAATTGTGCTCACATATACACGCGTATATGAGAAGCTATAAACGTAGTAATTTTATAGCTGATAACCAACTAGTAAATTCTAGAAATGGGAGCGCCTAGAAGATGCGAAAAAGAAATCACAGAGTATAAAAGGCAGCAACTAAGAGGCACGACAACCAGTTTGATTTAAGACGCTATCTGGCGAGCAATAGTAGTGTTATTGTGAAGAACTTTAATAAAGGTCATTTTGCATTATTGAATATTGAAGTTATTTATTCAACAGTTTAGTGATTCGAACGTTAGCAGAAGGGCAAATAAGAGGATTAGCACTAAATTCGTTACAATATATATGTTTTTATGTTGTTAACCATGCATGTGACTTTGTATTCATCAATTAACTTACTTAATTATCCCGGCCTTCACCCATGTCATATTGTAGCATACTTCAAGGCGTTTTATTCTTTGAAATTTAAGCTACATTAACCTCGGCCGCAATAAACCCAGCCGACCAAAATTATAATCTGCGAGCGAGTTCTGCGAACAATCAGGCTTGTTTTAATTTATTTCCCACGGGTGAGTTTTATTTTCCTTTGTAGGTTTTTATATGAGAATGAGAAAAAAATTTCCGGGAGAAGCTATTTAAAAAAGTCCTCAACGACTGCAATAAAAGTTCTTCAAACAATTTCTTTTTATGTCAAGGCCCTGCCATTTTTCCCCTCTAGCATTTTACTAAACTCAATACTCGAGTTGGGTTAAGGTTGATTTATTTTTTAGTTTGTAGATTGACGTGTACCCTGAGTTTGAATTTTTATTAATTAGGGTCTTATACAAAACAAAAAAAAAAAACAGAGGGGGAAAAGCTATATTTCATATTCCTCTGTTGATTCGGAGCTTTGCTGCATGGCTGCCACAAAAATCTTAACTACTACTTATTATGAGTAAGAAATAATATAAGGCATTTACTATAATGGTTTCGATTTCTTAGCTCTATGTGTATCAAGCGTCCAAAGTACATATAACAAAAAAAAAAAAAAAAAACATTTGTTACATCAAAACCCATTGGCACCAAACCTACTAGAAACAACACGCCTAAAAATATACCTCCTTTATTGTATAATCACACAATATACTAACAGATCTGCCAGATGTTGTTCTGTCCCAAATTTATTTACATGAGTTTTGTGAGATTTTTATCTCTTAACTCAGCTCTCTCCCTTCATCCTTTTCCACTCTCAATTACTTTTTCCTCTTCCTTTACATCTCATCTACTCATACCTTTCTCTCTTTCCCTGCATAGCTTTCACTCTCTATATATTTTTCTCTTCCTTCCCCTTTTTCTATGTCTCCATCTTTATCTCTATCTATAGCTTCTCTCCTTCTCTCTTCTCCACTCCTTTTATGCTTCTAACTTCATTTAACTCTACCTCTACCTCTGTCAAATAAATCCACGAAATACTAATTTAGGCGAATTTCAAAAAATCACATCATATATTAGATCTTCTAGCACATATAGGTGCATGGCTCACTACCCAGAAAATTCCTAATAATCTGGGCAAGAAGTTGCTCATACACGCAGTCGCATTGTAGATATGATTTTTTGGACCTGATTGGTCCCTCTCTGTTTGTCTATACAGTTATCTTGGAAATTTTTACAAAATCGACTGAGTCCAGTTCTCGTGGGACAGAAACTAAATTTTGTCTATATAAGTGAGCTTACAAATTCGAATAAATAAACTTGGAGCATTCAAAATTCGCTAGTACACAAACATACGAAACGGTATAAATTTGGTTTAAACAAGTAAAGCTGTCTAAGTTCGAGTGTAACCGAACATTATATACTCAGCGTGAGCATCAATTGTACATTTCATATCAGATAAATTACTTTTCTACATAACACGTGGCACCGCCAGTTTAAAAAAAGTCTCCCCATTTCCTCTTACAATAAAACTTGATAAGTGAAATATCATTGATTCAAAACTGTTTTTTGCTAAGTTATAGCTTATCACTCTAGTATACGATCCTTTTAAAATTGTTTTATATCTATGTTGCCGTGGTCTTTAACCGATCCCGTCCATTTTGACTACAAATATTTTCTGCTATAAGGAAAATATGTGTACACAATTACATTACGATATGTTAATTTTTCTTCGAGTTATGGCTCCCGAAACATAGGAAATTGCTTAGTCATAAAAGGGGCGGTGCCGCGCCAATTTTTTTTTTTTTTTTTAATTTGAAGTTTTTCCTATTTATTGTTATAAATCTACTTCGGAAATGAAATACCATTGATACAAAGCCCTTTTTTGCAAAGATGTAGCTTATTTTATTCGTCCACGACCCTTTTAAAAATCTTTTATATAAAAGTGGGCGTGGTCCTTAACCGATTTCCTTAATTTTTCTTCAAAGCATTGATTTATGATTAATAATATTTGTAAAATTGATTTTATCACAAGTGGGCGGTGCTACGCCCACTTTAACATTTTTTTCAAATTTTTGTCAAGAGTTTCAATATCAGTCCACATGTCAAATTCCAACATTATAGGTGCATTATTTACTAAATAATCAGGTTTTTTGTGTTTCCAAAAATGTTATATATATAAAAAGTGGACGTGGTTATCATCCGATTTCGCTCATTTTCAATACCAATCTATTCTGGTCCCAGACAAGCTCGTGTACCAAATTCGGTGAAAATATCTGAATAGTTACTCAAGTTGTTATGTTAACGGACGGATATGGCTCAAATTTTTTTGGATACTGATGATTTTGATATATGGAAGTCTATATCTATCTCGACTCCTTTATATCTGTACAACCAACCGTTATACAATCAAAGTTAATATACTCTGTGTGCAAAGCACGCTGAGTATAAAAATAGGAGAATACCTCAAATGTTGTATGCGGCTTTAATCGGTTATGTTGCATAAATATTGTGACGATTTTAGCAACAATAAAGGATACTATCATCTCTAAGCCGATACTAAGTAGTGAATTGTACGCACATCAACAAATCAATCATTATATCTACCCATATGTCCATACAAGCAGCGGAGAGTAACGCACAAACACATGCATATATCTGAGATACTCCCAAAAGTATGCAATCATTTGTGCAAGTATCACTCGCATATACACGCGCATGGGCTATGAGAGAAGATACAAATTCGTGCATCTGTTGTTATAGCTGAGAAATTTATAGCTGCTAACTAACTAGTAAATTCTAAAAATAGAAGCGCCTAGAAATATGTCAACGAGGAAATCAAACAGTATAAAAGCACCAACAGTTGAGACACGACAAGTCAGTTTGATTTAAGCACGCTATCTGAAGAGAAGTAGTAGTGTTATTTTGAAAGTAGTGTAATAAAGACCAATATGCATTATAGAATATTGGAGTTATTTATTCAACAGTTTAGTGTTTCGAACGTTAGCAGAAGGTTGCAAATAAGAGGAATTGCACTAAATTCGTTACAATATGTAGGTATATGACGCCGAAATCAAAACGATATGAAATTAATTCGGGTCTTTTTCACTATTTTATCTAATTCAACATGCGTAGATATTATTAGGTTTTGCATGTATGGTTCACAGCAAACAAACATAAAAAATGCTTTTCTTCAAAATATGTAATTTCTACTTTAACAATTTTGGTTATATTGCAAAGAAAAAAAATTGTCTACAAATTGGAAATATTTAAATCGAGACATTCGAATTTGATTCATAGCTAAGTAGCCAACTATTTTACGATTTTTCACTAAACTAGCGGTGGAATATTTTTGCTGAACGTATGTTTGAACGTTTGGTTAAGATGAATGGCGTTTAATTATCATGATGACAGTGAGTAGAAGTGCTTGACTTCAGGTATATAAGATCAAGTACATATACGGGATGGAATAGAAGCTAACTCATAAATATTTCGTGACCTACTTTTCTCTAGTATCAATAACGAACAAGTGAATATTAAGGACTTTGCTCGAAAAAATAATTAGCATAAAAGGTGTAATAAATATAAGGGAAATACGAATTGTTTTTTAACAATAAAAGCATTTTTTCAAATAAATTTGTTTTCGTATCTTTTGTGTTTCACTCGCAAAACATAACGGCTATATATAATAAAGCTCAAATGTTCTCATTGTCTCACCGCTATGCAAATAATACCAATAACAATAGAAAATAACCAACGATTATGCACAATTGCTATTGCGTACAGCAGCGAACATGAAAATTGTAGTAGCAATTTTCTTTTATTTTTGATAATTAAATAAAAAACGTCCATATGTTTCGCAATTAAAGCTATGCGAACGAAACTCAAAAACGTTTTCCAAAAACTCGCTAAGTCGAAAAAATGTTTAGGTAATCTCTTACTTTTTATTTAGATTTGTTTAGTATGCAGTTATAGCTCTAACAAAATTTGAAAAATAAGAATTTCTGAAGTATGTTTTAGATTTTCCATATCCATTTAAAAACTAAAGCTATGAGCTCCGAAAACAAAATTGTTAAAAATCAATATGAATTTTGAGAGACCAATAACTTGTACTTTGTTAGCCGAAAATTGATTAGGCTACAAAATTGTGTGCTGAATAATATTTATAATACTCAAAATAAAAATTTCGATAATTTCGAAAATCAAATTCGAATTGATTGGGCTACAAAACTGTAAGCTCAAAAATATTCAGGAAGCTCTAAATAAAAGGATCGAAAATTTCGAACATCGAAATCGAATTTTCTCGAGCTTGATTTACATAGTTTCACTAACAAAATTCACAGAAATTTTTTTCTTGAATTAACGTAAAAATAAAACATTTAATTGACGAAGTTAATTTGTTAAAAATTACTGCTGCTGTTTTCATACTCCGTGCTGTATATAGTATACAGCCATATATATATATGGTACGTACACGTGTTGCATGCCGCATCAGATTGAAATGCGCCAAAGGAAATAATTTTTCCAACGCTCTCGCGACATGGTGGATATACATTAAATAGCAATTTCGACGCAACACGCAGAAAATAAACAAGCTAATAATAGCAAAACCTATAAAACTTAACCACCCATCCACGCACTACACATACAAAAACATACACACACACAACTGCAATAAACACAAAGAGTTTGGATAAAGTCATCATTGCCGTTATTGGTATTGTTGCCGCTTTTGGTTGTCAGTGGTATTGCGTCAAATGTCAATGATGCGTAAGTTATTTTTGCACGTCGCTCTCCAAGGACATACACACACACACAAACAATCACAAAATTTTATGAGGCGGTTTCGTTTGAGTTTACAAAACGTTTTAGGCTATCAACTCCCTCTTCTAAGTGATGTATATCAACTGTCAGTAATGTAATTTAGTCAATGTTGTTGCTTTGTTGCAAGGTTAAATATACTCACACACATATAAACGTATAAATAAGAGGCAGATTTACATAGCCCATAGCGCATGGATTTGGTGTTTTAACAACAAATGGAGCACTCAAATTAATCTAGATAAATTGACGTAAGCAGACTAAAGCAACATGTAATCAGTTGATTAATTGTGATTTTGAATTGTATCTGAATATTGAAATAGCATAGATAGAGATAGGGAATTGAAGGGGAATGTTTCTTGAATGTATTTGGATATTATTTATAGCTTGACAAAATGTGAAATCTGAGCTTAAGGGGATAATTATTCCAGGGTCATTGCATAAATAAGCGAGTCAGGCAGTTTCAATTTAATGAATAATTAGTTTTCTTTGCACAACTTACAGTTATTAATCACTGTGTAAATAAAAATTAACAAAAAAAAGTATTATAATAAAAATATTCAAAAATAACCATAATTATTTGGCCTTAAAAAGTAATCAAAAAAAAAAATAATAATAATAATAAATAAAAAATATTTAAATAAAAATTTAAGATATCAATCGTATTAAAAAAAAAGCACAAATATTAGAATGAAAAACAAAATTAATTAAGTTACTGCAATAAAAGGTTAAAATTATCAAATTTTGGATTTTATAAAAAAAGAACTAAAAATTCAGAAAATAAATAATAATTAAAATAAATTTAAAATTTTTAAATTAAACTAATTAATTTTGAAAATAATAAATAACTATATGTATTATTAAGATTTAATTAAATTTTATAAAAAAAAACTGAATATCTTCAAATTATTAATTTTATATAGTAATTATATAAAAAACACGTCTCACTATGTTTGAGGCCAATGGAATCCTAAACTACCGAACCGATTTTGAATTTGTTTTGTACCCCGTGTGTAGTTTGATCTCACTTGAAATATAGGTTAGGTTATATGTCAGTTTATAGTCGCAATATTATACGTAATAATGTTACGTATACGCACCGGCACTCACATTTTCAGGGGTGCGGATATACTTCCGTGTAATTGGTTGGTGTTTAATTAAACAACGTGCTTATCAATAAAAAATATTATAGCGAATGATATCAAGTATAGCACATCACCAGGGCCGGCGAGAGGGGGGCCGGGGTTTCTGAGGGGCCCGCGATTTGAGGTACTAAGACATTCTTTTCAATTCAGGAGAGTCTTTAGTTGTTCCATGTGCAATTTTTAAGCCGAATTTCAAAAGCAACGAAAATCTGCATTTCGTTTTAATATTATAGTGAAGTGTGAAAAATAAAAATCTATATATATATAAAAAGAAAGGCTAAAATGTGTGTTAGTTGGTCGCCGGTATTTGAAGAGATGCGTCGGTCGATTTTGTTCAAACTTTCACACAAGTTGCGTAAACCTCACGCGGTGGTTACTACGCAGGTTTGGTTGCGATCGACGTACAGGGTCTCGAGATATAGGCCGAAACGTGGACCCGAGTACCCCTAGAATGTATTTATAGAATATGGATAACAAATGAAAGCTGTTGAGAGTGCTTTAGTAGAGGGTAATTTGCATTCCCCTGGGTGACTAGGGTCTCGAGATATAGGCCAAAACGTAGGCCAGTGAATGCCTAGATAGTGTTTATACAATATGGATATCAAATGAAAGCTGTTGATGAGTGCTTTAGTACAGAGTAATATATTATCCAGAGACGGACTGGGACTGGGATTAGGACTTGGACTGGGACTGAGACTGAGACTCGGAGTGGGACTGGGATTGGGACTGGAATAAAATACATACCACCCTCTGGGACAGGCAACAACGGATGCAGAAGAATTAGAAGAAATTGAGAGAAGAGAAAAGAGAGAACGAGAAGGAGATTGAGAAAGAGATAGAATGAGTTGAAGATGGAGATAGATGAAGCGAAAGAGGGAGGGAGGAGTGAGTAAAACGATTAGGAAAAAGTAAAGAGGGTGGGAGGGCAGAGTCAGACGAAAGAAGCTTATTAAAATGTATGCAGATAGGCCAAATTTAGGGCAGGACAACGTCTGCCGGGTCTTCTACTAGTAATTAAATTTTAATTAAATTTTATAAAATAACTGAATATTTCCAATTATTAAATTTATATAGTACTTAGCTTCCCGTAAATTATTTTTCATAGATTTATTTATTAACAAAAAATAAAAAACCATGAAAATGATTAATAATTTTCAAATTTTTTATTTCAAAAAATAATTAATAATTAACCCTTAATTTAATTTAATTTAATTTAACTTAATTTAATTTAAGATCGCGGGTTCGAATTGAGCTCAAGGCCCAACAATAATTTTTTATCATTATTATTGTTATGATAAATTTTTTCTTAATTGAAAAAATTTTTTAATTAAAATAGAAGAAAGAAAAAATTGCCAAAGCTCGTTGAATAGATCCATTTCGGGAACTGCTAAATTCCTTCATCGGCAATGTTGAGGCGCCGCTGCTATAACCATTCAGCCATCACAGCGGTTTTTTGTTTGTCTTCATTACTCCTACTTCTATTCTGGTTCGTGCCAATTGATATTCACAACACTGCGACATCTGTTGTAGAATGGATGTGAAAATTGGACTTGTTTGATGGTAATGCTGCCATAGTGTCATATTTTGTTGGCACTTTTTCCCCCGTGCTCTGGGATGTATTAACAATTTTTGTTGTTATATCGGCCTACTGATTTGTAAGATCGCGTTGTGATGGCTGAATGGTTATAGCAGCGGCGCCTAAACGTTGCCGATGAAGGAATTTAGCAGTTCCCGAAATGGATCTATTCAACGAGCTTTGGCAGTTGTCTAAAATTTTTTCTTTCTTCTATTCTAATTTAAAATTTTTTTCAATTAAGAAAAAATTTATCATAACAATAATAATGATAAAAAATTATTGTTAGGCCTTGAGCTCAATTCGAACCCGCGATCTTACAAACAAAAATTGTTAATTTAATTTAATAAAATAAAAGTCAATAATTAGTCAGCCATAATCATTTAATCAGCTTATTAATTTCAGAAAATTGGTCATTTATTTTCTTTTCATTTTCATTAATCTGTTGTCCTTTAGAGCTTTAGTAATGAATTGATTATTTAACATAACCCATCAGTTTCGTCTATATTTAAAAACAAATTATCAAAATAATAATTTTTATTGAGCTCTTGAATTAACAAAGAATATAATATTGATCATTTTAATAAAACTACCAGCAATATTTTTGCATAATCATGTTAATCAGGCAATGTAAAAATATATTTATTGCAAATAATCACATACCTAGTTGAAACTTAATTAAAAAATTAAATTTCATTTATCTGTTCCTGTTTTGAATGTAAGTGATTAATAAATTTTTAGAAAAACAAAAATCAAAAGCTGTGGAATAAAAATTATAATAAATCAATGAATTAAAAAAAAACAAAATTTGAAAATTATCAAGTAATGATGTAGTCAAGATTCATTAATTAATCAGCTTAATTGTTTTTAAAAACAAATCATTAATTTACATTCACTAAAGCCATAAGTTAATGACAAATTTAATTTAAAAAAAATATCAAAAATAGTAATAATTACGGCCCCTCGAACTAAAAGTTTATTATAATCGATCCACAGTTTAAAAATAATACTAATCACCAACATTTATCACGTGATTTAAAAACCCAAAAATTGTTGTTTAAATCATTTTAGTCAGGCAATTAAAATTAAAAAAAAAAAAATTAATTGCAAATAATCACTAAATGACACTTTAATTCATAAATTAAAGTTCTCGTCTCTGTTGCTATTTTGAATTTTGTGATTTATTAATTCTTTTCATGACTTATTAACTAAAAAAAAAATTTGTTACAAAAAAACTACACATTATCAAATGATTATATTAGTTGGACATCTTAAAAATACAAAAATATAGGCAATAATAGTCGATTTATCATATAATCAATATTTTTTCAATAAATTGAATCAATAATTTATTTTTAAAACCAAATAGTCAAAGAACTATATATCAAAAAATTAGTTGACTAGTTAATTTGCATGAGTTGATGCTCAATTTAATGTAAAAATATGTAAACAGAAAACTACGATAATTTACTACCCAAAGGAATAATAAAAAATAAATAAAAATAAACATAATCGATTATATTATTCATACAATTTGAAAATATTACAAATAGATGTCAATAATCTTATAATTATTCTAATCAGCACATTAATACATAAAAAGTCATACAACTGATATTTGGTTGACTGATTAATTTATATTTCCTAATAACCCATTAAAATAATTATGTTTGAGGGTTTGAATTTTATGGACACATTAACTTCTAAACCTATTAATCAATAAATAAAGTTATTATTTAGACAGTTTGCATTTAATGACCAACTAATTTTTTATGAAAACATTCAATTAAAAAATAATTTCACTTGAACTCTATTAGCCTATTAATCAGTAAATAATATTACTCTGTTAAAGGGTTTGAGTGAGAAAAAAATCTATTTGTAATTGATTAGATTAAAAAAATTATACTTTTTGACTAAGTAAAATTAAACTTTAATTTTAATGACTTTTTATACGAAATCAATCAACAACTTATTTAATTTTGTTAAAAACTATCAAAAGGAAGAATCCCTTTTTGATGCTAAAAATAATTATCGAGATTAATCTTAAACTAAAAACAAATAATGGTAATTTAATAATAAAAAATCAACGCAAATAAACAAATACTCGTGTAATTAAATTCTAATCCATTAATAAATAAAACAGTTTGAAAAAAGATTAATTGTAATCATTATTTTGATTAAAGTATTGAGTTTAAATGACTTCTTTTGAACAATCCACTAATTCAATTCAATTAAATAAAAATCATGACTGCTACCCAAAAAATAATAATCAATTATAATAATCGCAAAGTGAGAAAATAAAAATGTTTAAGGTGTAATGAAAAACACTCAGTTTCAAATAGAAGGCATTTTATTTGGAGGAATCAAAAAAAGTTAAAAATAATTGAAAATAATCAGATAAGTAAAATTTTCAAAATTAAAATAATTAATTTTTTTCTACATTTAAATAGAAGTAATAAGCTAAAAATTATATGTTTGTCATTTACAATGATTAAAATGATTAATAAAATTAACAAAGAAAAAAAATTTCAAAAATATTGGGACTATTTGCACTAAAATAAAAAATATATAAATTGTTGCAAACATTATTTAACATTCAAAGCAATTTATAAAATTCTCATGTAGATAAAACTACATTAATGCATTATTTCAAAAGTTGTCTAATTATGAATCACTATATCTTAAGTCGAAAATAATTACTGATAATGAAAGACCCTCATTCAATTTATTTGTTTTATTTTTTTCTTTATTTATTAGTTATTAATCATAGTCGAGGAACAAAAACTTCGTTTTTAGTTATTAATCTGAAACTTAATTAAAACATAATATAATTAAAGCCAATACGATTCTTAACCATTATGTAATGACACTTATTATAGACCCCAATGCCACTGATGCATCTAGGAAGAAATCGCACTCAACAAATTCTGTGCTGACTTTGTAGATCTCTGAGTTTCTCGGCAAACATTGTCGTTCAAAGGAATTTGATACTTCAGGATCACTTTAGACTTTTTTTATATCGGTAAAAGCCAAGTTTAATAACACTCCGCTTAAATGATGAGCCTTTTCCCCTTCTAGTATATTTTTGGCCTGAAAAGCACATGAGTGTGTATTCTTTGAGCGAAGTACCGTTCTCGATTTTCCCTAAAAGCTTCGAATGTGTTGTCAATATAGGTAGTTCTTTTCTGCATATCGTACTGGGCCTGCTGCCGCTGGAATGATTTACACTATGGAACCTATTTTGCTATTCTCTTTATGGCTGATACATGCATGCATTTAGGCCCGCAATACTTTTAACTTCATGATTTGTAATGTCTTATTGCACAACCCTTTACTACGCTGTGTATGCGAACAGATTAAATCCTACTTCTTTTATTTACGTTTATTATCTTTGTCAGCGTTACACGCGCATATATTTTACTTTAAGCCAAATTTATGTGGTGATCGATTTACAAATTACGACACTGTCTGATCTGTTGCATATGCCTGTACTCAATAATTGCACATCATATGTGCATGGTTTTATTAAGCCAGTGGTGGGCAAACGCACGCATTCAGAATCTATGGAAGTCTGCTTGACACAAAAAGACTTTTAAAGGTTTCAAACTTGTAAATATTGGCTTTTGAAAAAAGTGACCAAAGCTTTATGCGCAACTCAAATTGACTTATGGATATTATACTTATTTTAATAAAAATGTTCAAAAACATATCGAAATTGGTTTTTTTAGTAATATAGGGCTCGCAGAGACTTGAATTCCAGAAATTTTTCCTATCCACTTACCAGAAAGGTACATACTTTCAGGCTGATGGTTTCTTTATTGTGTCCATATATAACACATAAAATTGGGGCTTACAAACGACTGGAATTGTAGTTGTTCTACCTATCAGGACCGATAGACGACTTGAGTTGTAGCCATTCTATCTACTCGCCCGCCAAAATGGTGCATACATTTAGGCTGCAATTTTTCAATCCTATCGCCATTTATAACACGCAGAATTCAGACTTATAGAAGGATTGAACCGCAGTCATTCTACCTAACTAGCTACCAAAAACCTACACATTTTGAGTTTTTGCATTTACTTACCTCCCAGAAAGGTACATACTTTCAGGATGTCGTTAATTTATCCGATTTACATTCTCTCCATTCATAGCACACACCATTTAGACCCAAAAAAAGTTTAATTCACAGCCATTATACCTAACTTCCTACCATAAAGGTACATTACTTTAAGCTGACTGTTTTGCCATCCTATCTCCATTATTAAAACACAGCATTAAAACTTGCAGGCAACTTGAATAGCAGCTTTTCTACTTCTTCACCTTCCAACCAGGTCCATACTTTTAAGCTGAAGCTCCTGCAATCAATTCGATATACATTCTCTCTATTAATAGCATACACCAGTATGACTTACTGACGACTTAAATTGCAGCCGTTCTGCCTTTTCGCTTATTGGAGCGTAACAAACTATAAGGCTTATGATTATGCAATCCGATCTCCATTTTCTCTAATCAAGACACATACTATTGGGACTAACAAATGCCCTTAAATCCGTTATATCTAATCACCTACCTCCGATCTTTTCATTCATAACATGCGCCACTAATCACCCAACCAAATAGTACATACTTTCAGGCTGAAGTTTTTCCAATCCCATCTCCCCTCATAACGCACATCTTTCATGTTGACAGTGGACTTGAGTCGTAGCTTATCTGCTTTCTCTACAACCTGAGAGGTAGGGTAGGATTTTTAGAGTCTAATATATAATTGTAACAGACACTATTTCGACTCAAGGAATTGTACCCCAGCGGGCTAGGGGATCAGAATATACCCGCGTTAGGTATGCCTGTCATAAGAGGCGACTAAAATACCAGATTCCAGGGGCTGTGTACCGCAAGCCTTTCAGGTTGCCAACGCAATATATAGTTTCTCCAAACCCACTTGTCAACCTCTCCTATCCGTGGCGAATCCTGTTTCACTAACAGACGAGGCTCTGGCGACCCCAAGCTCCCCATGGAACTTGGGGGTGTGGAGGGAGGGATGGCCTGAAGGTTAAACGTGGCCATATAAATCGTTCCCGAGATGGTCGGGCTAGCACCTTAATGGTGCTGTGTTACCGGAGCGTATCGGATCTGTATCCGGTAAAGGACCATCGCATCGATAACACTCCCCCATAACAACAACAACTCAAAGAATTGTGCATAAAGAAATATGGACGAGTAGCATTGCCTTGCTTCGTTCAACAACTTAACCAACGCCACTCGATCTTCATTTGTGCCACAATAATTATTGCTGCCCTTTAAAGTCAAAAGCTTTTGCGTTCCACTTACCAATACTAGGCTGTTTTTAATCCTATTTACTGCTCTTTTTTTGAATTATTATATTAACTTTGATTATTATATATATTATATATTAACTTTGATTGGATAACGGTTTGTTGTACAGGTATGAAGGAATCGAGATAAATATAGACTTGCATATATCTAAATCATGAGTATCGAAAAAAAAATTGATTGAGCCATGTCCGTTCGTCCGTCTGTCCGTTAACACGATAACTTGAGTAAATTTTGAGGTATCTTGATGAAATTTGGTATGTAGGTTCCTGGGCATATCAGATCGCTATTTAAAATCAACGATATCGGACTAACCACGCCCACTTTTTTGATATCGAAAATTTCGAAAAACCGAAAAAGTGCGTTAATTCATTACCAAAGACGGATAAAGCGATGAAACTTGGTAGGTGGGTTAACCTTATGACGCCGAACAGAAAAATAGTAAAATTTTGGACAATGGGTGTGGCACCGCCCACTTTTAAAAGAAGGTAATTTAAAAGTTTTGCAAGCCATAATTTGGCAGTCGTTGAAGATATCATGATGAAATTTGGCAGGAACGTTACGCCTATTACTATATGTTTGCTAAATAAAAATTAGCAAAATCGGATGAAGAACACGTCCACTTAAAAAAAAAATTTTAAGTCAAATTTTAACAAAAAATTTAATATATTTACAGTATAAAAGTAAATTATGTCAACATTTAACTCCAGTAATGATTTTAATGCCATAAGTCTAACAAAAATATACCAATCCTTGTGAAATTTGGTAGGGGCATAGATTCTATGACGATAACTGTTTTCTGTGAAAATGGGCGAAATCGGTTGAAGCCTCGCCCAGTTTTTATACACAGTCGACCGCCTGTCCTTCCGCTCGGCCGTTAACACGATAACTTGAGCAAAAATCGATATATCTTTACTAAACTTAGTTCACGTACTTATCTGAACTCACTTTGTATTGGTATACAAAATGGCCGAAATCCGACTATGACCTCGCTCACTTTTTCGATATCGAAAATTACGAAAAATGAAAAAACATGCCATAATTCTATACCAAATATGAAAAAGAGGATGAAACATGGTAATTGGATTGGTTTATTGGCGCGAAATATAACTTTAGAAAAAACTTTGTAAAATGGGTGTGACACCTACCATATTAAGTAGAAGAAACTTAAAAAGCTCTGCAGGGCGTAATAAAAAGCCCTTGGAATCTTGGCAGGAATACTATTCGTGGTATTACATATAAAGATTACAAACGGCGATGGTTACTAGGACATGTTTCTGAATTTCACTTCTTCATCAGCTAGCTTTTCGGGAGCTGAGCATTGAACTCGAATCTCCAACATTCATATCAATAACCATCGCCGTTTGTAATCTTTACAATTTTTCTCTACATTATATTCATATGGTATTACACATATAAAAAAATTAGCGGTACCCGACAGACGATGTTCTGGGTCACCCTGGTCTACATTTGGTCGATATCTCGGAAACGCCTTTACATATACAACTAAGGGTCAATCCCTTATAAAACCCTCATTAATACCTTTAATTTGATACCCATATCATACAAACACATTATAGTCACCCCTGGTCCACCTCTTTGACGATATTTCTAAAAGGCGTCCATCTATAGAACTAAGGCCAACTACCCTTTAAAATACTCATTAACACCTTTCATTTGATATCCATATCGTACAAACACACTCTAGAGTCACCCCTGGTCCACCTTTATGGCGGTATCTCGAAAAGACGTCCACCTATAGAACTAAGGCCCACTCCCTTTTAAAATACTCATTAACACCTTTCATTTGATACCCATATCGTACAAACACATTCTAGAGTCACCCTGGTCCACCTTTATGGCGATGTCTCGAAAAGGCATCCACCCGTAGAACTAAGGCCCACTCCCTTTTAAAATACTCACTAACACCTTTCATTTGATACCCATATCGTAGAAACACATTCTAAAGTCACCCTTGGTCCACATTTATGGCGATATCTCGAAAAGGCGTCCACCTATAGAACTAAGGATCACTCCCATGTACAAACACCATCCAGGGTTACCCTAGGTTCATTTTCCTACATGGCGATTTTCCTTTGTTTTGTCTCCAAAGCTCTCAGCTGAGTATGTAATGTTCGGTTCCACCCGAACTTAGCCTTCCTTACTTGTTTTAGTATATTTCAGTTGCTTCCTTCTTCCACACACTCGTCTGCATTTCTTAATTTCTTTTCAGCTTTTGGCTGCACACTTCTATATAAATCACACTTTATTTATTGTTATTCCGTTGCATACTTTTAGGCGTTTGCACGTTGCATTTTTACACATCAGTTTCCCTTGAGGCGCTGTGTTTCATATTGCGAATGCATATGTCTGATAATTTTGCGCCCTCACCTATACCCGTAGTTTCTCTTTAGCTACAAGCGCTTTCGGTTAATTTCGCAGCTTTGAAATTCAAAAAACCAACCACTACCAACATAACAATATATGTACACAGTACAGTTGTTATTGGCAGTTTGATTAATCGTTCTCCCGGAAAATATGTGCGTTGGAGAGGTGTCAGAGAGGAAGTACAATAAATACGATACCATTAATTACATTGCATACTTTCAGGAAGTGACAGAGCATTCGATAGCGCAGCATACCGCTAGGTATACCAATTGCAGCCATTCAATTAGTGAATTTTATTTCATTTATTTTGAATTAAGTCAAAGGATATATGTACCTTTTTTGTAAGCTTTGGATATTGAAATAATTTTTGAGAAACCGAAATTTCTGCCAACTTTTATCCATCGCAACAAGATGTTGAATCAACTGCGTACAAATCCTTGATTCGTAATTGACCGTTTTAGTAGTCAAATGAACAAAAAAAGTTGTTGCGAGAGCTTTGTACGAAAGTACCTATGTTGCGGCATTTGCAAGGCAGATGAGTTTTCACTGACCTCTTTTCATGGCAGAAATACACTCGGAGTGTTTGCCGAACAGTGCCGAGGGCGACCCCGCTTACAAAAATTTTCTTCTAATTGGGCTCTTCGGTGTGGTAGGCGGAGCACGCTACCATCATACCACGGCGGCCGCCATATACATACGTAAATATGTGCATACATATAGTACACAACATACATAAGTACAAAGTAGAGAGCGCAGTGAGCGTAAAATTCTCTTTGAAATTTGCTCATGTATTGACTGATGATCGCTGTTGAATAACCAGTGAGATCAGTTGTGTTAACAAAAAAATCCGTTAGATTGATTAGGAATCTGTCAATTTTACACAATTTTTTTAACTTAAGAGCGACAATTTCTCTTCTGTTGAAATGACTAAACTAATTCGTTCGCTTGACAAAGAACTCGGTCGAATTAACCATAATTCGATCAATTTCACCGAATCTCCGTTAAGTCAAGAACAACAGAACCGATTTGTTGATTTTACTGGCACCTTTTCTTTCAGTGTATGTAAGCTAAAATGCACAAATAGCTACAGGGCCACATTGAGCCCCAAAATTCCCTAACAAGGCCAGCCAGACGTATGGGTAATTGAAATAAGACTTTACGACATAAACAAATGTAAAGGTAAAATTCTCCGAAATGATGACCTATAAAAATATAACGTTGTGTAAAATAAATTTCCCATGAGTGAAACAGAAAGAGTGAGATACCTCAAATTGCCATTTAATAGTCATATTTCAAAGAAAGGCTATTTATTTAAAGGAAAATTTATTGAAGCAAGTGAAAGCGAAGAAATATATAAAATAACGTCAAATGGTTGTTCGGTAGGTTAGAGCACCAAACTCCTTTCATAAAATTTTAATTAGAACAAAAATAAACTCAATATCGTAAGAATAACTTCCGAATACGGTGGTTAGATTAGGTTGAACTGGCCGGTCAGTAAAGACTTGACATAGACTGAATGTGTACATAGTGTTACCAGAATTTGTTTGAAAACCAAACGGAAGAGCCCCAATCAGGTGCCAGGACTTATATTATAGAATAACTCCGTCTACTTGCCAAATACTACACGTTTTTTAGAGCCTAACTTAACTGCTACATCGAGGCAACACTGCCGCCCCTTATAGCTAAAGCCTTGACCTGGCGAGCACAGGACACGAACATGAAACGTGCTCTACCGTTTTTTTCCTGCAGCTCGCAGTTCCTACACCTGCTGTTACTGACGAGACCTAACTTATAAGCGTGTGCCGCCAGAAAGCAATTTCCAGTTTATATGCCCATTGTAAGCCTTAAGTATTCTCTCTTCAAAAATATGAGCCACTTCGTGAGTCTAATATCGTAGGCTTTGCACATGATTTTTTAAATTTTGCAGCCCTGCGCTTTTGTCCACGCCTTGCACACTCCTTTCCAACTCTTAGGCCTTTTCGTTAATTATATCCCTTTATGACCGGGAACCCACTATAGATGTATGGTGCGGCCTGAGCGTAGTTTTTCCAATGCTTCTTTACATTCCAAAACATTTCTTGATGAAATACTGTGTAAGATTATTGCCTTAAGCACCGCATAACTATCAATATAAATATGTTAACGCGACTGCAACTTAAGCACGTTTCCTCCAGAATTCCTGCTGTTTTCTTCACAGCTATAATTTCTGCTTGGAAAACGCTGCAGCAATCTGGTACCCTTTAGGATCTACTTATTTCTGGATTGATGCAGTAAAGTAATTTGGAACCATCCGTATACAGGTGTAGAGTATTTTCTGCCAATTTTGCACCCAGGCACCAAACCTCCGACTCAATTGTGGCCACTAGATCCTTTTCGAAGCTCAGGCACGGTATGTATATATTCCGTTTGCTCGACATTAGATGCCGCTATACAGCAATGGCCATATGGCCGGCACTCAAGTTACTCCGAGGCCTTAAGCCTTGTTGCAGTGGGGTACGCGACGTTTGTGGCAAATAGGTCTTCAGGTGGGATTTGTCGAATGGCGTGCAATGCTGCTGGCTGTCGGAGTAGTTTTTAGGGCTCTAGTTGTGCTAATCATTAATACTTTGCATACCCACTCTAGTTTTTGGTATACGTATACGCAATTGATTTACAACTAGCGTCCACAGCATTGGTGATAGAACCTCACCCTGCGGCGTTCCACTGTTTACAGATTTTCTTGCCTCGCATAGACCCCATTGCGATTTGATCATTCTGCAGCTCAACATGGAGCTGTTGCAGTTTGTTAAAGCTGAATGAACTTCAATCGAGTTGAGACTGTGCATGATTGCTTTTTTGGAGATATTGTTGAAAGCTCCGGCTATGTCAAGTAAAACATCTAGGGCATATTCCTCCGGTACAATATAAACATTTTCCCAGAAGAAATTTATTTATAACTAGCAGACCCGGCAGACGTTGTTCTGCCCTAAATTTGGCCAATCTGCATACATTTTTATAAGCTGTTTCCGTCTAACTCTGCCCTACCCCTCTACACTTTTTCCTAATCTTTTTATTCACTCCCCCCTCCGCCTTTTTCGCTTCATCACCATCTTCGTCTCATTCTATCTCTTTCTCAGTCTCCTTCTCTCTTTTCTCTTCTCTCAAGTTTTTCTCCTTCTTCTTCATCTGTTATTGCCAGTCCCAGAGGGTGGTATGTATTTTGCTCCAGTCCAACTCCGAGTCTCAGTCTCAGTTCCAGTCCTAGTCCTAATCCCAGTCCCAGTCCGTCTCTGGTATACTTCCCGGAAAAGAGCATCTTAAATACTAATATAGGCAGATTTATATACGAAACTATCTTTACCGGGCGCACGTTGTAACGCCCCATATCGAATGGATGTCGCGTTATTTTTATACTCAGTTGAGCAGAGCTCACAGAGTATATTAAGTTTGATTGGATAACGGTTGGTTGTACATATATAAAGGAATCGAGATAGATATAGACTTCCATATATCAAAATAATCAGGATCGAAAAAAAATTTGATTGAGCCATGTCCGTCCGTCCGTCCGTCCGTCCGTCCGTTAACACGATAACTTGAGTAAATTTTGAGGTATCTTGATGAAATTTGGTATGTAGGTTCCTGGGCACTCATCTCAGATCGCTATTTAAAATGAACGATATCGGACTATAACCACGCCCATTTTTTTGATATCGAAAATTTCGAAAAACCGAAAAAATGCGATAATTCATTGCCAAAGGCGGATAAAGCGATGAAACTTGGTAGGTGGATTTATGTTATGACGTAGAATAGAAAATTAGTAAGATTTTGGACAATGGGCGTGGCACCGCCCACTTTTACAAGAAGGTAATTTAAAAGTTTTGCAAGCTGTAATTTGGCAGTCGTTGAAGATATCATGATGAAATTTGGCAGGAACGTTACTACTATTACTATATATGTGCTAAATAAAAATTAGCAAAATTGGATGAAGAACACGCCCACTTTTTAAAAAAAATTTTTTTTAAATTCAAATTTTAACAAAAAATTTAATATCCTTACTGTATATAAGTATATTAAGTCAGAATTCAACTCCAGTAATGATATGATGCAACAAAATACAAAAATAAAAGAAAATTTCAAAAAGGGCGTGGCTCCGCCCATTTTCATTTAGTTTGTCTAGAATACTTTTAAGTCGAACAAAAATTTACCAATCCTTCTTAAATTTGGTAGAGGCATAGACTCTATGACGGTAACTGTTTTCTGTGAAAATGGGCGAAATCGGTGCAAGACACGCCCAGTTTTTATACACAGTCCACCGTCTGGCCTTCCTCTCGGCCGTTAACACAATAACTTGAGCAAAAACCGATATATCTTTACTAAACTTAGTCCACGCACTTATCTGAACTCACTTTATATTGGTATAAAAAATGGCCGAAATCCGACCATAACCACGCCCACCTTAGCGATATCGAAAATTACGAAAAATTAAAAAAATGCCCTAATTCTATACCAAACACGAAAAAAGGGATGAAACATGGTAATTGGATTGGTTTATTGACGCAAAATATAACTTTGGAAAAAACTTTGTAAAATGGGTGTGACACCTACCATACTAGGTAGAAGAAAATGAAAAAGTTCTACAAGGCGAAATCAACAGCGTTTGGAATCTGGGCAGTTATACTGTTAGTGGTATTGCATATATAAATAAATTAGCAGTCCCCGACAGATGATTTTCTGGATCACCTGGTCCACATTTTGGTCGATATCGCGAAAACGCCTTCACATATACTTCTAAGGACCACTCGCTTTTAAAACCCTCATTAATACCTTTAATTTGATATCCATATCGTACAAACACATTCTAGAGTCACCCCTGGCCCACCCTAATGGCGATATCTCGAAAAGGCGTCCACCTATAGACCTAATGCCCACTCCCTCTTAAAATGCTCAGTAACACCTTTCGTTATTTACCCATATCGTACAAACATTCTAGAGTCACCCCTGGCCCACCCTAATGGCGATATCTCAAAAAGGCGTCCACCTATAGACCTAATGCCCACTCCCTCTTAAAATGCTCAGTAACACCTTTCGTTTGATACCCATATCGTACAAACATTCTAGAGTCACCCCTGGCCCACCCTAATGGCGATATCTCGAAAAGGCGTCCACCTATAGACGTAATGCCCACTCCCTCTTAAAATGCTCAGTAACACCTTTCGTTTGATACCCATATCGTACAAAGATTCTAGAGTCACCCTTGGTCCACCTTTATGGCGATATCTCGAAAAGGCGTCCACCTATAGACCTAATGCCCACTCCCTCTTAAAATGCTCAGTAACACCTTTCGTTATTTACCCATATCGTACAAACATTCTAGAGTCACCCCTGGCCCACCCTAATGGCGATATCTCAAAAAGGCGTCCACCTATAGACCTAATGCCCACTCCCTCCTAAAATGCTCAGTAACACCTTTCGTATGATACCCATATCGTACAAACATTCTAGAGTCACCCCTGGCCCACCCTAATGGCGATATCTCGAAAAGGTGTCCACCTATAGACGTAATGCCCACTCCCTCTTAAAATGCTCAGTAACACCTTTCGTTTGATACCCATATCGTACAAAGATTCTAGAGTCACCCTTGGTCCACCTTTATGGCGATATCTCGAAAAGGCGTCCACCTATAGACCTAAGGATTACTCCCTTTTAAAATACGCATTACCACCTTTCATTTGATACCCATATCGTACAAACACATTCTAGAGTCACCCTGGCCCACCCTAATGGCGATATCTCGAAAAGGCGTTCACTTATAGACCTAATGCCCACTCCCTCTTAAAATGCTCAGTAACACCCTACGTTTGATACCCATATCGTACAAACATTCTAGAGTCACCGCTGGCCCACCCTAATGGCGATATCTCGAAAAGGCGTCCACTTATAGACCTAATGCCCACTCCCTCTTAAAATGCTCAGTAACACCCTTCGTTTGATACCCATATCGTACAAACATTCTAGAGTCACCCCTGGCCCACCCTAATGGCGAAATCTCGAAAAGGCTTCCACCTATAGACCTAATGCCCACTCCCTCTTAAAGTGCTCAGTAACACCTTTCGTTTGATACCCATATCGTACAAACACATTCTAGAGTCACCCCTGGCCCACCCTAATGGCGATATCTCGAAAAGGCGTCCACCTAAAGACCTAGTGCCCACTCCCTCTTAAAATGCTCAGTAACACCTTTCGTTTGATACCCATATCGTACAAAGATTCTAGAGCCACCCTTGGTCCACCTTTATGGCGATATCTCGAAAAGGCGTCAACCTATAGAACTAAGGATTACTCCCTTTTAAAATACTCATTACCACCTTTCATTTGATACCCATATCGTACAAACACATTCTAGAGTCACCCTGGCCCACCCTAATGGCGATATCTCGAAAAGGCATCCACTTATAGACCTAATGCCCACTCCCTCTTAAAATGCTCAGTAACACCCTTCGTTTGATACCCATATCGTACAAACATTCTAGAGTCACCCCTGGCCCACCCTAATGGCGATATCTCGAAAAGGCGTCCACCTATAGACCTAATGCCCACTCCCTCTTAAAGTGCTCAGTAACACCTTTCGTTTGATACCCATATCGTACAAACACATTCTAGAGTCACCCTGGCCCACCCTAATGGCGATATCTCGAAAAGGCGTCCACTTATAGACCTAATGCCCACTCCCTCTTAAAATGCTCAGTAACACCCTTCGTTTGATACCCATATCGTACAAACATTCTAGAGTCACCCCTGGCCCACCCTAATGGCGATATCTCGAAAAGGCGTCCACCTATAGACCTAATGCCCACTCCCTCTTAAAGTGCTCAGTAACAACTTTCGTTTGATACCCATATCGTACAAACACATTCTAGAGTCACCCCTGGCCCACCCTAATGGCGATATCTCGAAAAGGCGTCCACCTAAACCTAATGCCCACTCCCTCTTAAAATGCTCAGTAACACCTTTCGTTTGATACCCATATCGTACAAAGATTCTAGAGCCACCCTTGGTCCACCTTTATGGCGATATCTCGAAAAGGCGTCAACCTATAGAACTAAGGATTACTCCCTTTTAAAATACTCATTACCACCTTTCATTTGATACCCATATCGTACAAACACATTCTAGAGTCACCCTGGCCCACCCTAATGGCGATATCTCGAAAAGGCATCCACTTATAGACCTAATGCCCACTCCCTCTTAAAATGCTCAGTAACACCCTTCGTTTGATACCCGTATCGTACAAACATTCTAGAGTCACCCCTGGCCCACCCTAATGGCGATATCTCGAAAAGGCGTCCACCTATAGACCTAATGCCCACTCCCTCTTAAAGTGCTCAGTAACACCTTTCGTTTGATACCCATATCGTACAAACACATTCTAGAGTCACCCTGGCCCACCCTAATGGCGATATCTCGAAAAGGCGTCCACTTATAGACCTAATGCCCACTCCCTCTTAAAATGCTCAGTAACACCCTTCGTTTGATACCCATATCGTACAAACATTCTAGAGTCACCCCTGGCCCACCCTAATGGCGATATCTCGAAAAGGCGTCCACCTATAGACCTAATGCCCACTCCCTCTTAAAGTGCTCAGTAACAACTTTCGTTTGATACCCATATCGTACAAACACATTCTAGAGTCACCCCTGGCCCACCCTAATGGCGATATCTCGAAAAGGCGTCCGTCCACCTATAGACCTAATGCCCACTCCCTCTTAAAGTGCTCAGTAATACCCTTCGTTTGATACCCATATCGTACAAACATTCTAGAGTCACCCCTGGCCCACCCTAATGGCGATATTTCGAAAAGGCGTCCACCTATAGACCTAATGCCAACTCCCTTTTAAAATGCTCAGTAACACCTTTCGTTTGATACCCATATCGTACAAAGATTCTAGAGTCACCCCTGTCCCACCCTAATGGCGACATCTCGAAAAGGCGTCCACCTATAGACCTAAGGCCCGCTCCCTCTTAAAATGCTCAGTAACACCTTTCATTTGATTCCCATATCGTACAAACACATTCTAGTGTCGCCCCTGGTTCACCTTTATGGCGATATCTCGAAACTGTGTCCACCTATGGAACTAAGGATCACTCCCTTTGAAAATACTCATTAACACCTTTCATTTGATACCCATATCGTACAAACATATTCTAGAGTCACCCCTGGTCCACCTTTATGGCGATTTCGCGAAAAGGCGTTCACCTATAGAACTAAATCCCATTCCCTTTTAAAATACTCATTACCACCTTTCATTTGATACCCATATCGTACAAACACATTCTAGAGTCACCCCTGGCCCACCTTAATGGCGATATCTCGAAAAGGCGTCCACCGATAGACCTAAGGCCCGCTCCCTCTTAAAATGCTCAGTAACACCTTTCATTTGATACCCATATCGTACAAACAAATTCTTGAGTCAGCCCTGGTCCACTTTTATGGCGACATCCCTAAATGGCGTCCATCCATAGATCTATGGCCTACTCTCTCTTAAATACTCTTTAATACCTTCCATTTGATACACATGTCATACAACCACATTCCAGGGTTACCCTAGGTTCATTTTCCTACATGGTGATTTTCCTTATTTTGTCTCCATAGCTCTCAACTGAGTATGTAATGTTCGGTCACACCCGAACTTAGCCTTCCTTACTTGTTTCTGTTTTGTTTGTTGATAATTTAATTTATTGTTCTGTAAATTGAATTGAATTTGGTACGCATATTTGATGATTTTATTTTTGTATCTTATTGTATCTTATTTCATATTATTGTATTGCTTTTACCGCTGATGATTGTTGCTTTGATTACATTCCGAAGAAGCATGACTAGTGAGCCAATTTTCAAAGTTGATATATGCGCAGGCATTCCTTTTGGTTCTAAGGAGTATAGAAATTCATTTGGACAATTCACAATTTTATCTTCATCTGTAACTGTGTCGATCGATTTATATTTCGTCACTTCACCAGGAAATTGGTTTTGAAAGCGATCATTGATTTTGTTAACATGATCATTTTTGGGAGCTAAGATAGTTCTTTCGCATAGCCAAAAAACAAAAACATTTAAGTTTAAAATTCTTAATTCTGAAATATGAAAAACTTTCGTCTTGATCGAAGGAACATCGAGCCGAAATTTGGTGATGATCGAAGTATAGCAAACACGTTTTCATAGGGAACACACACACAGAATTTGATTTTTATAGAAGATGTAGATAGACTGAAGCTAAACAATTTTTTTAAAAGCGGCGGATTACTAAAAAAAGGCATAACAGCCAAACTCAACAATGCAGTCAAACTTTAGGTGTTAAAATAATTTAAGTTTGTACGGCAGCCATAGTTTTTCCCCATTCCACATTTTACTGGAGGTTTTAGGCCTTAACGTCACATAGCTCCTTACCAATTTTAATTATCCTACCATTACGACATCCAGATATATGCAGTATAATATATTCCATTTGTACGGGAGGTGCCACGCCCCCTTTTTCTCAATTCCGAATTTTCTTGGTGGTGTTAGGGATTGACCTCATATTACTCCTCATTGAATTTCAATGTTCTGGCATGTATACCTTCAAAGATATGCAGTACCAAAGATTCCATTTGTATGGGAGGTGCCACGCCCCTTTTATATATTGAAATTATTTTTAGCCAAAAACCTTCCCGTTGATCGAAGGAACCCATAACCAAAATTTGGTGATGATTGATGTGTAGGAAATACGTTTCCATAGCGAACACACACACACACAGAATTTGATTTTTATATATATATAACCGATATTTATATATAAACCGATTTGAGATTTCAAAATCAACTAACCATCATCTCTCCTTCCTGTATCTTTCCTAAAAATTTCATGGCAATCTGTCGAGCCGTTCTCGAGTTATGGAGTGACAATCAAAATATACACATCTTTTTATATATATAGATTTCCGTATTTACATTGAGCATTAAACTCATCTCCTCACTATTTTTTATATTTTTGCTTGCATTTATTTATAGTAAGTTAAATTATATTTTTCTGTTTATATAGCTTTCGTTCAAGCTATAATTCTTTTTCTTTTCAACTCCTACTTCATTCCACTTAATGCTTTGACTATTCATGGAAATACTTGAAAAACATTGAAAATAAACCACTCGGTAGGAATAAAGTGCGCTTTTGTTTTGCCTTTAGGTATGCAAATGTACTCACATATAAACGTATACATACATATCTGGCTACATCCACACATTTTTATTTATTTCAAATTTTTATTATTCCACTTAAGTTTAATGCTGACATTTGACTTTCAACAAGTTGCCAAAAAAATATAAGAAAAGCAAAATTTTCAATTGGCATTGTAAATAACAAAATGTGAATTTATGTATGAATGTAAGAAAAACAACTTGAAATATAGAAACCTTATGGATTCACTCTGCCTTGTCTGAAGTGTACTTCGCTTTTAGCACAAATCTAAAGTTTGAGTGCTAGCAAATATATAAAAGCTATCAATGACATTCAATTGAATTTTGAATTGGAGAAGAAGACAGTTTTTAAGTTGCATTGAAGTAAAATTGAATCTCTTTTACTATGAACATAATACTGTGAGACAAACCTAAACCTCCCAGCGGGTTAGGTGGCTTAGAATATAACCGCGGCAGGTATGCCTGTCGTAAGACGCGACTAAAATACCAAACTGATTCAAGGTGCTGCCAGCGCAAAATATAGCTTCCCAAAACCACTTGTCAGCCTCACTTACCCGTGACGAATCCTGTTACTTTAACAGCCGAGGCTTTGGCGACCCCAAGTTCCACATGGGTCTAGGGGAAGGGAGGGCGGTATGGCCTTGAAATTCCATGTGGTCATACGAAATCGTTCCCGAGATGGTCGGGCTGGTGCCTTAATGGTGCTTGTTATCGGAACGTACCGGATCTGCATCCAACAAAGGACCATCAACATCGATAACACTTCCCAAGACCTTATCGCTACAACAACAACAACAAACCTAAACGTAGACTACGTATTAGGTAAATCATGACGGAGGCTATGTATTAATAAATTAGCATATCTGCCGCAGCCATGGGTTTTCACTTTTCCTGTTCAACTTTTTGGTCTTTGGCTTTTTCTTTCTTGGTCTCTCCATAATCTTCTTTTTCACCTTTATCTTTCTTTATCTCTTTTTCTCCTTATTTTTCCACTCCCTCTATGACTCCTTATACTAGTTTTTTCCAATATTTTCCTCTTTTCCATTTTCCTTTTCTACTTCTACTTTTGTTCTACGTATTCCTCTTTTTTCTTGTCTTCTACATTTACTTTCCAATTTTTTCTAATTCTTGATCTTAGGCTTAGTCCTTTTTTCTTTTTCATCATTTCCTTCTTTCTATTCCCCATTTGTCTTTTTCTTCGTACTTTTTCTTTGTACTTTTCCTACTTTTCACTTATCTCTCTCCTTCCACAACAAATCCGACAGATAAAAAATGTCCATACGCCATACTAATACACTGGCAAATATAAACAAGCACAAATGTAAGTATGTATGCAAATATATCACGTGCAGCAGCATACCATTGCTCTTCCTTGAGCCATCAACAACATCAACAAAAAACAAATTTATGATATTGCTTTTAAACTGTTGGTATTTCGAACATAGCCAACGGGCTTGCACAAACATTGCACGTTTCTGCCTTTTGTAAGCGTAGTTGTAAATTTTTCAAAACTAATGGCCAAATTTTTTTTTGGAAAAGCGAACTGTGAGTTTTGTACTAAAAATATTCACCGGAAAAATTTAGATAATTTTTGGTACACGTCATGTGAGGATTAACATTTAAAAAACGAAAAACGTTTTGTATTCATAAATAAAAAAAATATTTTGACGTAAAAAAAAGTTTTCAGGGATCTGGCGGCAAAAGCTGGAGTGAAATGTTTAAGCTTTTGGAATGATTTTTTAAGTGGATTATATGATACACAAGAGGGAAGGTATACAGGACAGTGTGTATTAAATAGTAATAGAATGGCTTCCAGTGCAATATTAATAAGTTGAAGATTATTCATTGTCGTATTATGATTGTAGGAGAACTTGGCCGTTCTTATAGTAGAAATGAAATTATGTGTGTTTGGGTTAGTGTGCTTATCTCGGCAGAGACACACCAGAAGACAGAACAAGGATAAAAATACGAAGGAGAAGAGTTGAAACGATAAAACCGGAGAGATTGGAAGAAGCCAAGAGAGAAAGAAACCGCCAATAAATACAGGATCACGGATCGACGAAGAAGAACAGCCAGTTAAAAAAAAAAAAACAAGTAAGGAAATCTAAGTTCGGGTGAAACCGAACATTAAATACCCAGCTCTACAATAGAAATAGCTCATCACCTGCATCTACGCACTTTTACAAAATCTTTTATATAAAAGAAGGCGACTTAACCGATTTAGTCCACTGTTACTGAAAATATTTACTGTCAAAAGGCATTCATGTGCACCAAATTTTTCATCGAGTTATGGCTCCAGAAACATTGAAAATTGCTTACACAAAAGAGGGGCGGTGCCACACCCATTTTCAAAAATTTTAGTGTTTTCCAATTTAATGTTATAATTCAATTTAGAAAGTAAAATTCTATTGATACAAAGCTAAGATATAGCTTATTATTTTCGTCTACGACACTTAAAAATGTTTTATATAAAAGTGGGCGTGGTCTTTAACAGATCTCGTCTATTTTTTCGAGAAATATTTCCTGCTATAGGGAAATTTTTGTACCCA
Organism: Eurosta solidaginis; assembly: GCF_040869045.1. Taxonomy (NCBI): domain Eukaryota; kingdom Metazoa; phylum Arthropoda; class Insecta; order Diptera; family Tephritidae; genus Eurosta; species Eurosta solidaginis. The sequence continues at coordinate 39,136,164 of NC_090321.1, read as the reverse complement.
ATTTTATTACGAAACATAGAAAATTGCTTAGTCATAAAAAGGAGTGGTATCACGCCCATTTTTTTAAATTTGAAGTTTTTCCTATTTGTTGTTATAAATTTACTTGGGAAATGAAATACCATTGATATAAAGCTCTTTTTCGCTAAGATATAGCTTATTTTATTCGTCCACGACCCTTTTAAAAACCTTTTATATAAAAGTGGGCGTGGTCCTTAACCGATTTCGTTAATTTTTCTTCAAAGCATTCCTTATATCTCTGCCGAATTTTGTTACGATAGGTTTAACGATTTTTGATTTATGATTAATAATATGTATTTGTAAAACTGATTTTATCACAAGTGGGCGGTACCACGCCCATTTTAAAAAATGTTTTCAAATTTGTATCAAGAGTCTCAATATAAGTCTACACGTCAAATTCTAAGTGTATTATTTACTAAATAATCAGGTTTTTTTGTGTTTTCCAAAATGTGATATATATAAAAAGTGGGCGTGGTTATCATCTCATTTCGCTCATTTTCAATATCAATCTATTTTGGGTTCAGATAAGCTCGTGTACAAATTTGGTGAAGATATCTCAATATTTATTCAAGTTATTGTGTTAAAGGACGGACGGGCGGACGATAGCGGTCAAGAGTCAAAGAGAGAATGATGAAGATACTCGAAAACCAAAGAAAATCTTAAGAGGCTGGACTCATTTTGTTTTGTTGATTTTTCGACAGGGTGGATATTTAATGTATATTGGAACGATTTTCCGCCATCCCTTATCAAATTTGGTTTCTCTTTATGGAGAATGATAATAGGCACTCATGATGGCACAACGCCGAAACCGGTTTGATTCGAAACAAAATTTGACAAGGGATGACGAAAAATCGTTTTAATATACATCAATTGGGAGATTTACTCACAGATAGATGAATAAATCAATAGTCCAAGAGGGAGAGATAAAGTTACTGAAAAACGAAAGAGAATTGAAGGTACGAGGAGAGATGGAAGCTCAAACATCAAAAGCAGGACATCAAAATACTGAAAAAATGCAGGAGATCAAAAAATATCAAGCAAAACCGAGGATTTGCCGAAGCCTAGGCAAGTTAAAACAAGAGGAGAAAGGACGATATCGAAAAAAACGACCCTCAAACCACAAAGGAGATCGGAAGAGATTGACTCACAAAGAGATGAAGAAATCAATAAACCAAGAGGAAGAGATAAATTCATTGAAAAACGAAGGGGATCTAGTGATACAAGGGGAGGTGATGGTTGATACTGAAAAATAACGATATACCAAAATCTTCCAGAAGAAAAGATAGATCAAGCTACTCCAAACACCAAGAAGATCGAGATCGAGCGTTGAATAAATAGAACAGTAGGGCGAAAATAAAATACTGGAATACGTAGAAGACCTAGTAGCGAGGAACGTTGAGGGCAGGCAAATCAAAAGAAGTTGAGAGATCAATCTACCGCAAAAGCAAGGACACCGGATATCACCAGAAAATACCAAAACTCTGCAAAGAATAGCTAGAAAGGGAGAGAAGACAAGTTACTGGGACAGGTAGGAAACCATATACCGATGATATTTGGGGATAGACAAGTCAAAACAAGAGGGGAGGAATCAATTTACTAGCAAAGCCGATCAGATCAATTAGTGCAAGCTATGAATAGAACAATCAAAAGAAGAGGACTGGTATCAATCTACTAGAAAAACAAAGAAGATTGGATAGTGCCATAAAATATCGATATACAGCCATAAACAAACAGAAGGAACCAAAGACTTAAGGTGAGAGATCAAAGGAAATGGGAAATGACACCACACAAAATCTAGGATTAAAGAAACGATGTGTCAAAGGCACAATAAAGCTAAAATGTCGAAAAGCTGGGAGAGACGAAGAAATTTAGATATCCAGAACGAACGCAGTCAAAAACTGGCGCTTAACCACCTACACAGCTTTGGCCGTTGCGTGGAAATCTAAGTACGTCAGTGATTCTGGCTACGCAACAACTGCCCCTGTATCTATCAACTCAGATACGATTTAAGCATCCATCTGTATAGGATATTTTAAAGATATGACCAAAGATTCAACACTCGCATACTGCAAGGACCATCCTTCTCCCGATACTGTCCACGATTCAGAGCCATACATCAGGGAGGGTATGGTGATACAAGTATAACGCCAAGCCTTTTTTCCGTCAAGAAAGGCTAATAAACCAACAAGCTCCGGCAAATATCGAGAAATCCAAACTTCGAGAATCCATTAAATATAGAAATATAAAACAAAGTAGTTAAGAAATGTAGAGATCAGTAGGAAAACCGAGCTATCGACAAACTAAAATAGGCCGAAAAACCAAACTACCTGAAATGAACAGAAGACGTACCCAAGAGTCCAGGTCAAAAAATCGAACATTGGAGAACGCTGATCAATCGAAATGCTGATCAACAAAGAGATTGGGTAGAAAAAAGTCTAGAACCGAATACAAAAAAGCAGGAGTGACAAACTAGATGAGTCGGTGCCAATAGCCGATAAATCAATAAAAAAAAAAAAAAATGCGGCTAAATGAAAGCGAAAGACATTAGCTGAAGGACCGAAATTATGGAATGCTGGGAAATAACCTGAACAAAAACTTAGTCACAGACGATCCAAAAGGTACAGCTTGTGGAACAGGACAGCTCTAAGATGCCACAACTGGTGAAATATTGATATACAAATATGGCTAGATGGATGGAATAATTTACCAAAAATCTGACAGATTGCATCTACACTGAAAGCTGGAGCTTCTAAGCAGCTCTGTTTTAATTATACCACAAAACAAGTTCTTAACCACTTCCTTATTTTTACGCGCCATAACACTTCATCCTTTTCTTCTTTTGGCTAGTAAATCAATGAAATGTGTAATGAACTAAGATATTTGGGCAACCAAGCGAAGAAGATAGCGACAACCCAAAGCTAATAAAATAAAACGAATTTCGCCACTGCTGTACAAAAGATTAAAATTCTAATCATTCTAGCGCAAAGCCAAAAATGAAATAAAAAGGCGAAAACGAAAAAGTTTCATAACAAAATTCCATTGAACTCAAGCAGACAGAGCTGAAATGAGCTTGGATGGCCAGACATAAGTCAAATATTGTGAAAAGCAAAGGAAAAAGTTAAATGCTAGTTTGACAGTTGCTTGATGGAGAGGGGAGAGAGTCAAGAAAAGACTAACAAAAATCAGTTCAAATAGGAAGGAAACACGTAGCAAAGAAGTGTGAAAAATTAAGGAGCTGATTTCATAGAATTTATTTGAGCGAAAATTACCTAACGGATGCATTGGATTGGAGTGGGAGACAGTTTATTACTTACTTACTTAATTGGCGCTTACCCGTCTAAATGGTTATGGCCGTCCAACAAGGTGCGCCAGTCGCTCCTTCGTTCCGCCAACCGGCGCCAATTGCTCACACCAAGGGAGTTTAAATCGTTTTCCACCATAGGTGGGTTCCGATAGAAACACTTTCTTGGCCGGAGCATCATCTTTCATTCGCATAACATGGCCTAGCCGGCGCAGCCGCTGCGTTTTAATTCGTTGGACTATGTTGATGTCTGCGTATAGCTCGTACAGTTCATCATTAAATCTTCTTCGGTACTCGCCATCGCCAACGCGTAGAGGTCCATAAATCTTTTGAAGAACTTTTCTCTTGAACACTCCCAAAGCCGCTTCATCTGCTGTTGTCATGGTCCATGCTTCTGCCCCATATAGCAGGACGGGTACGATAAGTGACTTGTAGAGCACGACTTTCGTTCGCCGAGAGAGGACTTTACTTTTCAATTGCCTACCTAGTCCAAAGTAGCATTTATTGGCAAGATTGATTCTTCGCTGGATCTCAGTGCTGATGTTGTTGCTAGTATTGATGATGGTTCCCAAATAAACGAAGTCTTTTACTATTTCGAAATTATGGCTGCCAACAGTAGCGTGGTTGCCAAGGCGCGTATGCGCTGACTCTTTGCTCGATGACAGCAGGTACTTCGGAGACAGTTTATACCTCGCCTCAAATGGGATCCAAATCTCAACTTTACATTTGACAGGTCAGGTTAAGTTGAGTGTTTGCCACCTCGGGAGGAGTAGCTCACTTAGAAAGCAAGAAGGTGCGTAATTATGCTACATAAGAAAACGGTCAAGATAGCTATAGCTAACTAGACAATCGTTGCGTGGCAGCGATCTATTTTCGAATAAGATCGGTCTGGACCCAGGATAAGTTCTTCGGAGATTTTAGCGAGCTGAGACCGAAATACTTTCCCCTAGTTCTGGGAAAACCTTTACAGTCAAGCATGAAGTGTCTTGATGATTTTGCTCACAACTCTCAGTGCAGCTGCAGATAGAGGAGGCCGTACCGCTATCCTGCAAGAGGTTGTGTCCATCTATAGAAGGGCAGACCGCAGGTCTGTGGTATTCCGTATTCCACACGGGCATTTACATTCGGCTCCGTTGTACCCATGGCCAAAAGAAGAGCCGCAGATAATATCATATCAAACGCAACCGTTCGACGCAACCACGATCGAAATCAGGCTTTTTCATACCATCCTCGATAGCACCACAGTTGAACTTTGGGCTTTTATAGCCTCTTGGCTATTGGAGTAAATGTTGAATTCTCTAAGGGTAGTACACTGTGCAGCAACCTATCCGCCGCATTTTTAATTATGACAGCCTCCGCCTAGAAAATATTGCAGTAAGCAACGTAAACAGCATGCCTATGTCGATCTGCTGAGACATACTAGTCTTCTACCCTACTCCCCTCTCGGGGCGATGAATGTTCCGAAGCTTACACAGAGGGCAGTTGTTGGCACACAACAGGCTGTCTCGTCTGGGATGAAGTTAAGGTTGGTAAGAATTCTATATTGCCCTAGATGAGAAAGCCTTCAGCTCAAGTCACGAAGCCCGGATCAGTGACCGGGCCGCAGCCTTGTTGTCCGCATTATTCATTGGAGGTATATTCAGCACGACATTCAATGCGAAGGTAGGTGTTGTTTTTAGAGCGTTGTTGATACCAGCGCTGTATGTCGTTCTGAGCAAGATCGGTTTAACTACCATTTCATTAAGCCAGCGTACCACCCTTGGAGAGAGCCCTCAGCTTTTACCAAGCAGTACAAGGTAATCGAGGTCTTCCTAGCCCTATCCCTCACATTTTTTTTTCTGTCCAATATAACCTCCAGAAACTAAACCCTGGTGGGGATCTTACATCTCTTCGTAAACAGAAACAGATTAATTTTTCCACGGTTCATTGACAGCCCACATGACTCACCTAATAACAGAGTCGAGATAGCCCTGAAATATATCGCGCAGGGCGTCTAGAAATTTACCTCCGACAATGATTTTCAGGACATCCGCAAACGCCATCACTCGACAAGAATAATAAAGTCAAAACTGTAAAGGATTTTTTTTGGAAATCAGCGTTTGGTGATAAAATAATAATCGTTGTTGTTGTTGCTCAACGTCGAAGAGCATCTACATTATGTCGAACAGCCAGGCGGCACTGCGTGCCTTGCAGTCCTACATAGTTACATCTAAGCTGGTGGATGAATGCACTGAAATCCTTAATGCCCTGGGAGCCAAAAACAAGGTTTTGATGGGATGGGTTCCCGGACATGATGAGAAAGCCTTCAGCAGATTACCTAGCAAAACAGGGTGCTACATCAGCATTCTATGGCCCAGAGCCCTTTTGTGGACTCACAAAAGCACACACCAGGGAAACTATAAGTAACTGGGAAACTAAACAATTCAGACGTCACTGGATTGATTGCCCAGGGCAAAGGCAGGCCAAACTGTTTATACTTCCGGCAACGAAAGTATCAGCCAAACTCATTAACCTAAGCAGGGAGGACCTAAGAACTCTTACTGGGTACTACACGGGACACTGCGGTCTACGATATCACCTAAGTAAATTAAATCTATCTGATACCCAAATTTGTCGTTTCTGTGAGCTGGATGATGAAAGGCCGGTTCACATTCTCTGCGAATGCGTCGCTCTAGCTAGGCAGAGACTATTCCATCTAGGTGGTGGGACTCTATGTGATATGGAGTAAAAAGCCTGAAGAGGTACTTAGATACATCAAGAGCCTCCAGATACAAAATTAGGCTGAAAGGTCTTGCACAATAGATCTGCACAAAGGTCACAGTGCTTCCAGACCAATTAATAATAGTAATAATAATGTTGTTGCTGTTGTTCTAGCGATAAAGTCACTGCCCGAAGATTTTGGGGAGTGTTATCGATTTTTATGGCCCCTTGCCGGATATAAATATGTCCCGGTAACAAGCGCCATTAAGGTAAAAGCCCGACCATCTCGGGAACGATTTAATATGACCCGTTAAACCTCCTAGGACAACCCGCCCCCCATCTTCTAGTTCCACGATGAATTTTGGTTAGCCAGGGCTACGTCTGCTAAAGAAACAGTACTCGCCACGTGTAGGTGAGGTTGACAATTGGGTTGGAGCAGCTATAAATTGCGCTAGCTAACCCTTGAAGGGGTTGCACTACATAACCCCTTGCAATCATTTCGGTCTTTATTCGCCTCTTACGCGAGGCATACCTGCCGCAAGTATACTCTGAGCCCCCAACCCGCCGGAGAGCAATACAATTTTACGGAGAATCACAATTGCGAAAAGAACCACTGAGTAGTAAAGCTAAAATTAAGTTAGCTTAAGGAATTAAATTTACACTGTGCGCGTGAAAATCCCTCTATATGAGATATGGCGTCCGAGCATGAACGCTGTCAAAAGCAGGCGGAATGTGGCTTGGAGTACTCGCGGGAAAGGTTTTCCATTACTTGAAAGGTAGTTACAAATTCGAAATTTTAAATTACTTCGTTTCATTAGCTCCAAATTGTCCACAGCCGCAAAAGCAATATCAACCCAGAAATCTAACGATTTATGAATTGCCAATTTGGCAATTACTTCTCAACTTCTCTTTGTACCAACAATGAATACCATCTATAAATCACTCAATAATTCTATTATTTTATATGGTGCCCGAGCATAGATGCTGCAAAAGTCGGTGAGATGTTTTTAGGGTATTAGAAAGAAAATATCTCCAGCACTTTATACGTAAATAAATAAAAATGCGGAACCGGCATTTGTTTTGATAACAAGATCGGCTTTGAAATTTAACGAAGAGTCACTCATGTGAACAAATGCTACTTTGGATTGAGTTGGCAATTACTTATCAATTTCTCTCTATAAAAATCACGGTCACGTTCTATCACCCGAACAGAAATAAGGCGGCCGAGCATGGAATGGGCTGAACTTAAACTGGTACCAAATATCTAATCCAACTGCATTTACTTATTAAAAATGGCTGTCATCAGCACTAAAATGCTACCGACAGCATTGTTAAATTCTTTTTCTACGAACTAAGATTACGCTCCATATTATATGGCGCCCGAGCATGCACGTTTAAAAATGTATGTGAGACTCTCTCTAGTTCCCTTGTATTGAGTAGGCAATTACTTCGAAATTACTACACCCGAGTAGATATAAGACGCCCTGGCATGGACGCTAGCAAACTGAGATGTGAGTTTCCTTAAGGTTATCGAGAGAAAAATTATTCAAGAACAAATAATTATGAACTGAAATTGGCATTTGGCATCTAATCCAACTGCATTTACGAATTAAAATTAGCTGTCATCAGCTCTGAAAAGCTAATGGCAGTATAGATAAATTCTCTCTACACGAATTAAGATTGCGCCCGAGCATGGACGTTTAGAAATCTAACTGAGAATCACTCTGGTTCCTTTGGACTGAGTAGGCAGTTACTTCTCAATTACTATTTATAAGTAACTTACAATGCACGTGCTTTTACATAGCGCCAGAGCATGGAACTGTCGAAAAGCAAATGCTATTTAATTTAGGTGATTGGAGAGAAGTTTTACAAAAAGAAATCAATATGAACTAAAATTGGTACAAACCCGATTGCTTTTAAAAATTAAAATTAGCTGTCATTTATACGGAACTGATTTTCTAGAGGCTGCCGTTTGTCAATTGCAAACCATCAGTGATCTCAGTGGTTTCTCATTATTACCATTTGTCTTAAGTTAAGTTTAAGTTACTCAAAAGCGAAATATATGCATTTCAATGCAAATACTCTCTATATTTAAAATTAATATCAATTCATTTTTCAATATTGTACCAATTGTGAGAAAACCCCAACTGCAACCCAAACAATTTGTGCAGCAATTTTAAGGTTGCACTCCAATTCTAGTTGACAGTGTTGCTTTTTGCTTTTATATGAATTCCTTGTAAATTTTTAATAAGCTTTCCAAATAGTTTATGATATTTGTGCATTTGTTAAGTAAACCGCTGGATATTCAGTTGGCAGTCTTTTTCAAATATTGTGGATTTTATGGTTTCCTGTTATTGCTCGTTGCCATAGCTCGAATTTTATAGTTTCGTTTTTGTATGCAATTCACTTGTTTTAGCGTGGAATTGGAAATGAAATATTCAAAAGAGAGAAATTAATGAATTTCTTAGGCATGCAATATGCGGAAGGTGTTGAAATAACGAAAATTCAATTCTTTCGTAAAATATGTCCTGACTTTTTTTGAAAGTTCGAGCAAAATAAGATTCAGTCTATACTTCTTTGGAGAGTTTATTACATGTTGGAATTTGTTAATATCTAAGGCAGGGTCTACAAATTATTATTTTTTCCGTATTGAAATTTGAGGCCAATGTATGCTGTGAAAAACGGAGAATTTGCTTTGTTAATGCCACGTTTCAAGAGTGTAGTCGGAACCCACAATGCACGTTTTATATAGCTTCAGCTATCCCCTTAATAAACCATTTTCTCTTAATTTTAACCAATCACCCACCTCGGAAGCATTTTCCAACTATTTCAGATCATATATTTTGGCATACTTTTAAGCTAATCAGCATTTGTTCAGTGCAGGTGTCATTTGGTATAGATACACTTTACACGGTCCTTTGTCGATCCTGGCTGCTTTTTTAGTATTTGAGAAATGTGTATTCAACATCGTCTTCCTTCACATACATTGATGCTAATTCCCATCACCACACATGGGGCAGCTACCAACGCTAGAAGTGAATCGCTTTTTGTTTTTATTTTGAACGAGAGTTCAAGTAATTGTAATAGGGACAAAGACTCTACCTAAGGAAAGAGCTCTAGACTTGACCCTTTTTTCTCGAAATCTTGCCTACGGCTTCTACTTCTTCATCTTCTTTTTGTGGCATTAAGGAGACTCGCCGAAGTTCGCCTACCGGCTATCGGGCTGGAATGTTTTCTCCAAGCATTCCTTCTCTGGCCATCAGTATTTTGACGAGTCACATCCAAAAAAATTTATAATTATGCCCACTTAAAAATCGTGGGTAGGGAGTTAAACCTCCTTACGGACGGAGATGCTTTATGATCTTTATTGGGGTCAAGAGGAGTAAACTATCCTTGGATTGGGAGCTCTACAAGGTGGTGTTAGGTTTTTGAGATTCGAAAAGCGAAAAGGGACTCGTCGAAAAGCATCTGCAAAACGTAGAAGATTGTATTGAGTTTCCGATACTAATGATGATCCTCTTGAGGGATCCTGCTCAAATGCCTTTCAGGTGAGGATTAGTGGTGGGTGATGAGTGGTGAGATATCTCTAGGTTCTTTATTGGAAATTCAATTGTACCATACCCAAGTCTTAGAATAAGAAATTCAACGTCATCCCGAAGGCTAGTAGAAACTGTTACGTCATTCCCAATAACTTTAAAGTAATGTGCCTAGCGGTGTTTCTTTCATTGCCTGAGCTTGAAAAACGGCCTTTGAACGACAATACATAATTATATCCGTCATACAGTAAATTAATTTTGGCAGTTTTTAGTTTATTAGATTAAATAACCAAAATTCTATATGAACAGCATATACTAAGTGCTGAGCTGTTGGTCACAAGAATTATATTAAAATATAACTCAACCAAATAAGTACATATAAATGTGCCACATGCTGAGCGAGTACATTCATAAGCAGCAGAATATGAACCAAATTGAGGCGTTAAATAAACATGGACCAAAATAAATTACTCATACGCAGTGGTGTACCGGCAAAGCCAAACACAGTCTGACTGCTGGATACATTGTATATAGTAAGCGCAAAACGTGAGCTGCTTTATCGATTTACTAAGGTATTTGGTAGTGTTGGAAACTATCGAGTCATTCGATAGTTCACTCATTTTCATTCATTCGATAGTCATTTGAAATTCGTTCATTACTAATTTTTCGAATTACTAGTTTTTGGTATGAATGATTCATAGTTTAGTTTATTCAGTCAAAAATAATGTTACATACTAGATATAAAGGTTTTAGAAGATACTAAAACTATATAAACAACTTATAAACGTAATTAGCATGAAAAAAGGATAAACAATGAGTGAAATAAATATATTAAAAAAAACCATGGGAACAATTCCAGAGTAGACTTGAACGTACTTCTTGACAAAGAGAAATAAATAGGTAAACTCCCTGAGGGTCTATTAAATTCGGTAGGTGCACGAAAAATCGGGCAATAATTAGCTCTAAAGGCACACAGGTAAAAAGGCAAGAATGTACGAAGGCACCTATTAGGCACATTAAAAGTAACTTTTACTAGGAGAGCTAAACAATCCAAAGGGCCAGCGATGAGATCATAAACAAACGTTAATAGATGTGCAGCTCTCCTGGTTTCAAGAGATTGGAGATTGATAAGCATGCAGCGCGAGTCGTCAAAGTTAATAGAAAATAAGCAAAATCTAATAAATTTTCTTTAAACCCTTTCTGTTCTGGCGGAGTGGCCACAATAGATGGGATTCCAGATAACTGGGACGTATTCTAGTTTGAGCAAACTAGATCAATAAATTCTTTGACAAAAGCCAGTTGAACGCCCGAAATATCATAAGAGCGTGGTATACAAGTAAAACGACTTAGAAAAAAAAAAAACATTTTTTGACATTTAGGTAGAGATTATTGGCATTACACCAATTGACAATATTATTTAGTTCATTTTGTAAGAGCACTGCCTCTGACGGGCCACTAATTCTACGAAAAATCTTAAGATCGTCTGCCTATAAAGGGAAAGCCGATGAATTAAAGCAGGAACATAAATCGTTAATAAAAAGCACAAATAAACTATTTTTTCGAATTACTAGTTTTTGGTATTTTCTATTAACTTTGACGAAATTTTTTCGAATCGTTCGTTCTATTTAAATTTTTACTGTGCATATATCAGTGATCTCAAATGCACATTAAAATAAATTTTAAAGCTTAGCATACTTCAACGTAATTGACAAACGTTTAAATCCTGGTATTTATTTCAAATTTTTATCTGAGGAAGTGCTTTTACCTATTTAAATTGCATAGAGATATTTATAATGCGACCTGCATTGAAGAGATTTTCCGTTTGGGAGTTTTTCACCAAAAATTGCAATGAAGTTACCATATATGTAAAAAAAAAATTAAGTTTTCTGGAAACACATTTAATTGAAAACAACATCTACGCCGTAAGCATACGTCTTCCTCAAAGGATTATAACTTCAGGAGAAATAGCGTCTGTAATTTCTGAAGAGGAACGTAGTTCTACTTTTCTTTTGTCAACTACTGCATTAAGTACAGCGAGCAGTTCCTCCTTAACAGTACCTGTCGAAGACATTTTCGATAGTGGATGTTTGAGAAGGACTGTTCAAACAAATTCATTATCGCTAATCTTCTGTATTGTAGTTGTTGTTGTAGCGGCATAAAATCTCCCCAAAGGTTTGGTGAAGTACTGACATATTGGCCATATGAAATGGTAAGGCCAAAAAACTAAGTGGGTTGCGAACCAAAAATCTTTTGCATATCATGCGTGCGCTTCGCAAATAAAATTGAAAACTGAATACTTGAAATATTTACTTGAAGCAAAATTTACCCCATTTTAATCACGTTCAACAATTTGTCTTAATAAGTTTCTTCTTTAGCTACCCCGAGGTTAACCAAAACAATCCATAAATTGTTCGTTTGCATAGTAAATGTACATACTACAAAAAACATCGGTACTGGCCTCGGGCTAGCTAAAGAGCAGATCAAATGAATGAATGAATGAATGAAATCCGAGAGTTAAAATCGTTCAGTAACTAACTATCGATAGTCGAATTCATTCGATAGTTCCCAACACTAGTATTTGGCGTGAGTTAAATGACAATTTGCTAAGTAGAAATAATGATGTAAATATATTTGTATGACGCGTGTATAGAAATGTGTTTTTTGTCGAATTTATAAACATTAAAAACATCTGTCTCTACTTAGTAAAAAAATTAATTATGTAAACCTATGAGATGAGGGGCATGCGTACGTGTGCATTTGAAATCAGATAACCCCGCAAAAGATGCGATTATTCTAGTGTGAATCCGGTATTACTCCCCAAGGAGTATGCAACCAGTTTTGATCTCTTTGTCTGAGCTGAAATGTTCCCTTTTGTTTTAGCATGTCCTACGAAGAGACTTATTGTACTCATTTATACCCGCAAGGGATCGATAGGATTCCCATATGGGAACACATGAAGACCAGTCTCTTTTCGGTTCAGGACTCAAATACAAAGCAGTCGCATTTTTCATGGTAGAAACACAATCGAAGGGTTTGCCTAGCCACCATTTGATGAAAGTTTTTTGCTCGCTTTTCAAAAAGTTATAAAAAATATTTTCCATAAATTTAACCCAAACTCCAGCGTAGTCGTTAAGTCCTAGTAATTTTGGTTCGGTATAGGGCTCCGCATTTTTCTTTAATAATTCGATTCACTCACTTGTGATCTTTTTTATTTTACTCATTTCGTTGCAGATTTTTTAATATTTCATGAAATGGGTTACGTAGATATCAAACAAACTAATCCCAACTGTACCCGAAAGGGACTAAAGGGGATCAATTAGGCCCCACTGTAGACAAAAGAGATCAATCGGAGACCAATCTTTTTAGTGATCAATCGCACGATTTTTTGCAGGGAAGTGAACGCACTCATATACATACAAAGTGAAAAATACACACAGCTGCACACAAATGTACGTACATTTATATTTATTTATTAATGCCCATAATACCGGTACGTGCGTCTTTCTTACGCCAGACTGCACGCGAATAGCATCAAGTGTATTCGTGTATCCTTAATAAAGTCAAAAGTAATGATGTTTATACTCAATTCAGCTGAAATCTACAAGATGTCAACGCTCTGTATAAAGCGAAGAAGAAGAAACAGTTTAAAAATACGTGACGAAACGTGGCAAATAAAAGTAAAAAGCAAAAAATAAACCTAGACAAATGTGCTTGTAATTTTCCATTAGACCAAAAGCCTTGGCATTGAAAACTTATTATATTTTGAGACATTTGCGTGTAAGAGCAATTATTTGCAAAGCAATTTATATTAGAAAGGTAAAATGTTTTGTTGTTGTTCACTTTTAGCCCACGCATAAATAAGTATTGTATTGCCAGTCATGCGATTTTGAGTGTTTTATGTCTACTTTGTGTAAATAAATGGAAATTTTTTAGCAAACAATTATGGCAGACATATTTTTCTTTCTCATTTTTTTTTCACAAAATAGTTGTAGGCACTGTAATGGAAATTAATTATAAATTTTTATTTAATTGACATTATGTGTTAAACATCTTAATATATAAAAAACACGTGTCACAACATTTTAGGCCGCGATGGACTCCTAAACTACTGAACCGATTTTGAATTTGTTTTGGACCCGTGTGTAGTTTGCTCTAACTTGAGAGATAGGATAGGTTATATCTCAGTTTATAGTCTCAATATTATTTTATTGCAAAGTTTTTTATTTGTTTTCTGAGGGGGCCCACGATTTAGAGGTACTATGACATTTTTTTTTTAATTCAGGAGAGTCTTTAGTTGTGTAGAGGGTAATTTTCATACACCTGAGTGACTAGGGTCTCGATATATAGGCCAAAACGTGGGCCAGTGAATGCCTAGACAGTGTTTATACAATATGGATATCAAATGAAAGCTTTTGATGAGTGCTTTAGTACAGAGTAATATATTATCCAGAGACGGACTGGGACTGGGATTAGGACTAGGACTGGGACTGAGACTCGGAGTGGGACTGGGACTGGGACTGGAATAAAATACATACCACCCTCTGGGACAGGCAATAAGGGATGCAGAAGAATGAGAAGAAATTGAGAGAAGAGAAAAGAGAGAAGGTTGAGAAAGAGATAGAATGAGACGAAGATGGAGATAGAAGAAGCGAAAAAGACGGAGGGAGGAGTGAATAAAAGGATTAGAAAAAAGTGGAGAGGGGGAGGGCAGAGTCAGACGGAAAAAGCTTATTAAAATGTATGCAGATAGGCCCAATTTAGGGCAGGACAACGTCTGCCGTTTCTTCTAGTCTTATATAATTTTCGTCGTTATTAAGCAAAATACTCGTACAGAGAGCTGGAAGAATTTGAGCAAGCAAAATGTAAGAGCCGCAGTCTGTTAATGGTTTGAACATGGAAAATTTTTTAAATTATGATGCTGTATGTTGCCAGAAGTTTCGATGACAAAAGGCCGAACGGAGTAATAGGGTAGTGAAAAATGGTAAAAGGAGGAAACTTCACTACAAATTCACAGAGCAGCAAGGCGGTTTCAACACCCGTAACCAAGATGGTAATTGAAACGTAGCGGCTGACTTTGAAACAGCTGTTGTTCTGAGGACATATATTCTCAAGCCATAAGAAACTATTGTAACGAATTTTAAGGATTACCGATTATTCTGCACCTCCTGTTTTTTCGCATCGCTTAACTGTCAAATAAATAACTCAAATAATCAGTATAGCAAAATGTTCTCTATTTACCACACTACTATGGTAGTAGTAATCCAGAACTAAATCACTTCAATTACAACTTTTTAAAATCAACTAGCAAGCTGATAATGCCCTGCTTTTATACTCTCAGTTCCCTCGTTCTCCTATTTTGCCTATGGTCTAGACTTTTCACAAACAAACTTCGGGATAAATTGCCTTTTGATTTATCATTTCTGTATCTCATATTCAAGTTTGTCGGCTAGCTAAGGGCATTTTTATATGTGAGTAACAACTTCTGAGCTTTTAGCTGTTGTTTACATGTATGTGTAAAAACGTCTGAGTTGTTATGCGCTCTCACGCCGCCTTTTATGCCTTTTATGTTTATATGTCTGAGTTATATGCGCTGTTAATTTCTGTGTAGATGTATGTGTTGCTGTTTTCTTTTTCAGCGGAATAGTGACGTATCGAAACGGCTAATATTCGCCACACCAGTATTTCCTTCATAGGGGATCAGGTTTAATCAAGCCTAGGCCAGATTTTTTATAATTGTCAGCCTCACCTACCCGTGGCGAATCCTGGCTCTTTAACAGCAGAGGCTCTGGCGACCCAAAGTTCCTCATGGATCTTGGGGGTGGGAGGACGGTATGTCTTAGAAGGTTTCATGTGGTCAATGACCACTGGTCATACCAAATCGTTCCCGAGATACAGCCGAGATAGATTGACGACGCCGTCGTCATTTTGACGATTTTCAACTAGAACGACGCTTGGACGATTCTGTTATGAAAAATGACGATTTAAGCCTGCCTTCTATGTAAGATTTATTTTAAATATTTAAACACCAAGAAATAGATCCAATAATGTTGATTTTAGAGGGACACTACAGTAATAAATATTGAAGTGATCAACTTAGCTCGTGAAAACGGCGGAGTGGCGATGATTTATTTGCCTCCAACCGCCAGACAGAGCATTCATGAGCCCACTCAAGAGTTATTACAGTAACGAATTAATGCGTTTTATGAGAGAAAAGTTACTAAATTCCAAAGCGTATTAAAAGGTTCAGACTGGCCAGGTTGCAGTTAACGGTTTCAGATGTACTGGTATATACCCATTCGATCAAAATATTTTTACTGATGCATACTATATTGCTGCAAATGATATGTATGACCACCTAACTGACAAAAACTCTGAAGTTTCCGAGCAAAATAATACAACTTCGGAGACTGGATGTACACTTACTTCACCGACATCTAATACAAATCTAGTGACTTCTCCAAAACCTGTGGTATCAACCAGTAAAGGAGTCGTTTCACCATGGAACCTTCAAAAAACCAGCAGCGAAAGCTAGAAAAGCTGAATGTGAATAATTAACCAATGACTCCGAAGTAAGCGTCGCCTACGCACAATCGAACCAAGGGGACTTTGTTGAAAAGCCTCCAGACCGAGCAATTTGCTCCTTTTGCGAAAAGTTATGGAAGGACGAGAGAAATATAACAGAATGGAGTGCTTGTTTACAGTGCGATACGTTTTGGGCTCATAACGTCTGCACAAATTGAAGTTTTTAAGCAATTTTGATATTTCCAATAACTTATTCATTTTTAATACCAACGAGCCAAGGAGGTATTTTATTTTATCTTCTGAGAAGCTATTTATCTTTTATTACTAAAATTGATAAATTTTAAAAGAAGTTATTTAATATTTTCTTTAGTAAACTAAAATTAGCCTACGTTTGCGTACCACATTACCCGCCAATTTTTGGGGAAGCGGCATTTCGAGCTCACCCGAATTTCGTCTTATAAATTGTAAACTGTTGGTGGTATACAACCTTTGATAAATTACGCTATAGATGATATTTCACACAACAAAATGTGACGAAAAAGAGGTGAATTGGACTTCTGGTTAGGCCAAAATTACCCAAAAACTAAACGCTATACCACAAATGCCGCAGTTCCTCTATTTTGAAGACATTTCTAAGTTCCCTCCAGAAGTTTTTTTGGAAAATATCAAAAGAGCTGACTCTACATACGCTTTTTTTAATTTATGTGCATTCGTTGCAGATCTAATGTGCTTGCCACACTCTTCAGCGAATGTAGAACGAACTTTTTCTAAAACAAATTTAAACAAAACAAAAATCCGAAACCGTCTGGAATCTGATACATTAAAAGGAATATTGCTAGCCCAAGATTATTTAAAATTGAATAACTTTTCCTGTTATAATATTAAACCGCAAATAAATATGCTAAAAAATTAACGCAAAAATGTATAACTAAGAAACTAAAATGATATAGGAGGTTCGATTCGAGCTCAAAGAAAAAAATAATAATAATTGTTAAAATGACTGAAAACAAGTACATTTGGTATTTAATACAAAATTTATCTTTTAAGACATTTTTTTTATTTATAAAACAAGTAAGGAAGGTTAAGTTCGGGTGTAACCGAACATTACATACTCAGTTGAGAGCTATGGTGACAACATAAGGGAAAATAACCATGTAGGAAAATGAACCGAGGGAAACCCTGGAATGTGTTTGTATGACATGTGTATCAAATGAAAGGTATTAAAGAGTATTTTATGAGGGAGTGGGCCATAGTTCTATAGGTGGACCAGGGGTGACCCTAGAATTTGTTTGTACAATATGGGCATCAAACGAATGGTGTTAATGAGTATTTTCAAAGGGAGTGATCCTTAGTTCCATAAGTGGACGCCGTTTCGAGATATCGCCATAAAGGTGGACCAGGGGTGACTCTAGAATGTGTTTGTACGATATGGGTATCAAATGAAAGGTGTTAATGAGTATTTTTAAAAGGGAGTGGGCCTTCGTTCTATAGGTGTTCGCCTTTTCGAGATATCGCCATAAAGGTGGACCAGGGGTGACTTTAGAATATGTTTGTACGATATGGGTATCAAATTAAAGGTATTAATGAGAGTTTTAAAAGGGAGTGGTGTGAAGGCGTTTTCCAGATATCGACCAAAATGTGGACCAGGGTGACCCAGAACATCATCTGTTGGATAACGCTAATTTATTTATATATGTAATACCTGCCAAGATTTTAAGGGTTTTTTATTTCGCCCTGCAGAACTTTTTCATTTTCTTCTACTTAATATGGTAGATGTCACAACCATTTTATACAGTTTTTTCTAAAGTTATATTTCGCGTCAATAAAACAATCCAATTTCATCCCTTTTTTCGTATTTGGTATAGAATTATGGCATTTTTTTAATTTTTCGTAATTTTCGATATCGAAAAAGTGGGCGTGGTCATAGTCAGATTTCGTTCATTTTTCATACCAAGATAAAGTGAGTTCAAGTAAGCACGTGAACCAAGTTCATTAAAGATATGTCGATTTTTGCTCAAGTTATCGTGTTAACGGCCATGCGGAAGGACAGACGGACGACTGTGTATAAAAACTGGGCGTGACATCAACCGGTTTCGCCCATTTTCACAGAAAACAGTTAACGTCATAAAATCTATGCCCCTACCAAATTTCAAAAGGATTGGTTAATTTTTGTTCGACTTATGGCATTAAAAGTATTCTAGACGAATTAAATGAAAAAGGGCGGAGCCACGCCCAATTTGAAATTTTCTTTTATTTTTGTATTTTGTTGCACCATATCATTACTGGAGTTGAATGTTGACATAATTTACTTATATACTGTAAAGATATAAAATTTTTTGTTAAAATTTTACTTTAAAAAAAATTTTTTTTAAAAGTGGGCGTGGTCCTTCTCCGATTTTGCTAATTTTTATTAAGCGTACATATAGTAATAGGAGTAACGTTCCTGCCAAATTTCATCATGATATCTTCAACGACTGCCAAATTTCAGCTTGCAAAAGTTTTAAATTACCTTCCTTTAAAAGTGGGCGGCGCCACGCCCATTGTCCAAAATTTTACTAATTTACTTTTCTGCGTCATAAGTTCAACTCATCTACCAAGTTTCGTCGCTTTAGCTGTCTTCTGTAATGCATTATCGCACTTTTTCGGTTTTTCGAAATATTCGATATCGAAAAACTGGGCGTGGTTATAGTCCGATATCGTTCATTTTAAACAGCGATCTGAGATGAGTGCTCAGGAACCTACATACCAAATTTCATCAAGATACCTCAAAATTTACTCAAGTTATCGTGTTAACGGACGGACGGACGGACGGACGGACATGGCTCAATCAAATTTTTTTTCGATCCTGATTATTTTGATATATGGAAGTCTATATCTATCGCGATTCCTTTATATATGTACAACCAACCGTTATCCAATCAAACTTAATATACTCTGTGAGCTCTGCTCAACTGAGTATAATAAGTAAAACGAAATGAATTGAAAACGATTTTATATGTTGTATGTGGCAACAAAAAATAACAATCAAAGACAATTTTCAGAAAAACGCTTTTAAAGATAATATTGTTGAATGAAATCCGGCGATCTCATTTTGGTTTCCGGCGAATACAATCGTACGTCCCCTGGTAATAACCCAAATTCGTCCTAACTCAACTTTGGTTGCTATTGGTTGTTGCCATAGATATGACGATTTTTGACGATTTTTTGGGCGGCGTCTGACGACTTGGAAAAAAAATATTTGGCAACGCTGCCGAGATGGTCGGGCTAGTACCCTCTAATGGTGCTTTTTACTGGAACATACTAGAGCTGCATGCGGCAAAGAACCACTAACATAGGTAACACTCCCCAAAACCTTCGGGGAGTGTTTTTATCACTACAACAACAACAATAACCTCGCGAACATTGTCTTGCTAGAGATTTACTTTACCTCCATAATTTTTAGAGTTTCTCAAGATATTTCTGGCGTTCAGTTGTTCTCTCCTATCACCCTTTTTCTGTTTCACTTTCAGCACTTCCAGTAAATCGCTATCACTTTTTCTATGTTTTCCCTTTTTTCTTTCCGCACGCTCTCTTTCCCCTTGTCCTTGTTACACTCTTTTGTTTTGCTTATATTCTCCTTCTCTTTTTTCTTTCCCTTTATTCACCTCTTTTCGCTCTAAATCAATATCTTTCCCGATCCACTGTTATATTCTATCTTCATTTCGTTTTCTTAGTTTTCTCCACTTTTATGCACTCCCACTCTGAATCTCACTCTTTCTTTCTCTCCATATATCTCTCCCTTTCTTTCTTCCGCTCCTTTTCGAACCATCTTAAGAGTTTTTAAATTAATGAGTAACCAGGCCTCTGCTTGTGTTATTTGCTCTTTTCTCGCTTTTTTATCTCTTTGCTAATTATGCCTTCTTTTTCTTTTACATCTTATTCCCTCTGCCCGTTTACGGCTTCCCTCTCTCCCTCTTCCCTTGTAATACTTCAAAATACCCTCTTTCCCTTTATTTATCTCACTCTTCCACTCTATCTTTTTCTTATTTCTTCTTAATTAACTCTTCTTACATGCCCTTTCACTCTGTATTTCACTTCCCTTTCCTCAATATTTCTTTTACTGTGTTCTTCTCTTCGTTCTTTCGCCCGTCCGTCCTCTCCTTTTTCCACCACTTCACTTTCTTTAGCGCTCTCTAATCTTTTTCCATTCCATTCTTTCCTTTTCTTTTGCTCACTATCCCTTTCTACTTTTGTTCTTTCTTCAATAATTTCTCCTGTTTCATGCACTCTCAAACTGACTCTCAATATCCTTTTCTACACCTATCTCACTCCCTCTTCTGTTGGAAAATTAAACATGCTACCACTGTACCACGGCAGTCATAACATTAATCTGGGCAAAAAAGCTCCCCTGTCACAAATCAAATCATAAAAAAAACTTTTTCGAACAGGCAGAAGAATGGACGATTTTCACGCACATCGGCTAGCGATTTTTGGAGAGATGATACCATTTAATCACTTCCTATACCGTTAAAAGTTTATTAAATTCGTTAGGTGGCTAAATAAGGGTGGGTTGGGGTGCCATATGGTTAATAAGACTATTTAAAACACGTATTTACGTATTGTTGTTATTGTTGCAGGTAGCAACCTTTGAAATATGAATACAATAAGTATTCAAAGACACCCTGACATTGACATTGTTGTGAATGTTGTTCTCGTTGTTGTTGCGAGCAATGCCAAAGGGTGTGCAGACATAACATTGATGACTTATTTGCAACATCAGCGAGACATTAGTGTTGGGAAAATTTCGACAGCGGTGCTAATATTATTAACATCATTTTTTGTATTGTTCTTTTTTGTTGTTGCGGTTTTAGTTTATGAAGGTTAAGCTGTTAATGACTTCAGTTCAAAAGCTCAAGCTTTGCATGGAGAAGTTTTAAAGCGCAGTTGGAGGGTAATTAAAATGTAAAAGATGTTGACAGGAATGCAAAATTTTCAAAATAATTTTATGAATAGTAAAGCTGTCTGAGTAGTTAATTATACCCAAAAAAAGTCCATAAGGGAAAGTAGAATAAAAACAAGTAAGGAAGGCTAAGTTCGGGTGTAACCGAACATTACATACTCAGTTGAGAGCTATGGAGACAAAATAAGGAAAATCACCATGGAATGTGGTTGTATGACATGTGTATCAAATGGAAGGTATTAAAGAGTATTTTAAGAGAGAGTAGGCCATAGTTCTATGGATGGACGCCATTTAGGGATATCGCCATAAAGGAGGACCAGGGCTGACTCTAGAATGTGTTTGTACGATATGGGTATCAAATGAAAGGTGATAATGAGTATTTTAAAAGGGAATGGGCTTTAGTTCTATAGGTGAACGCCTTTTCGAGAAATCGCCATAAAGGTGGACCAGGGGTGACTCTAGCATATGTTTGTACGATATGGGTATCAACTGAAAGCTGTTAATGAATATTTTGAAAAGCAGTGATCCTTAGTTCCATAGGTGGACGCCGTTTCGAGATATCGCCATAAAGGTGGACCAGGGGTGTCTCTAGTTGTACGATATGGGAATCAAATGAAAGGTGTTACTGAGCATTTTAAGAGGGAGTGGGCATTAGGTCTATAGGTGCACGCCTTTTCGAAATATCGCCATTAGTGTGGGCCAGGGGTGACTCTAGAATGTGTTTGTATGATATGGGTATCAAATGAAAGATGGTAATGAGTATTTTAAAAGGGAGTAATCCTTAGTTCTATAGGTGGACGCCTTTTCGAGATATCGCCATAAAGGTGGACCAATGGTGACTCTAGAATGTTTGTACGATATGGGTATCAAACGAAAGGTGCTACTGAGCATTTTAAGAGGAAGTGGGCATGAGGTCTATAGGTGGACGCCTTTTCGAGGTATCGTCATTAGGGTGGGCCAGGGGTGACTCTAGAATGTGTTTGTACGATATGGGTATCAAACGAAAGGTGTTACTGATCATTTTAAGATGGAGTGGGCATTAGGTCTATAGGTGGACGCCTTTTCGAGATATCGCCATTAGCGTGAGCCAGGGGTGACTCTAGAATGTTTGTACGTTTGTATCAAACGAAAGGTGTTACTGAGCATTTTAAGAGGGAGTGGGCATTAGGTCTATAAGTGGACGCCTTTTCGTGATATCGCCATTAGGGTGGGAAAGGGGTGACTCTAGAATGTTTTTGTACGATATGGGTATCAAATGAAAGGTGGTAATGAGTACTTTAAAAGGGAGTAATCCTTAGTTCTATAGGTGGACGCCTTTTCGAGATATCGCCATAAAGGTGGACCAAGGGTGACTCTAGAATGTGTTTGTATGATATGGGTATCAAATGAAAGATGGTAATGAGTATTTTAAAAGGGAGTAATCCTTAGTTCTATAGGTGGACGCCTTTTCGAGATATCGCCATAAAGGTGGACCAATGGTGACTCTAGAATGTTTGTACGATATGGGTATCAAACGAAAGGTGCTACTGAGCATTTTAAGAGGAAGTGGGCATGAGGTCTATAGGTGGACGCCTTTTCGAGGTATCGTCATTAGGGTGGGCCAGGGGTGACTCTAGAATGTGTTTGTACGATACGGGTATCAAACGAAAGGTGTTACTGATCATTTTAAGATGGAGTGGGCATTAGGTCTATTGGTGGACGCCTTTTCGAGATATCGCCATTAGCGTGAGCCAGGGGTGACTCTAGAATGTTTGTACGATATGGGTATCAAACGAAAGGTGTTACTGAGCATTTTAAGAGGGAGTGGGCATTAGGTCTATAGGTGGACGCCTTTTCGAAATGTCGACATTAGGGTGGGCCAGGGGTGACTCTAGAATGTGTTTGTACGATATGGGTATCAAATGAAAGGTGGTAATGAGTATTTTAAAAGGGAGTAATCCTTAGTTCTATAGGTGGACGCCTTTTCGAGATATCGCCATAAAGGTGGACCAAGGGTGACTCTACAATGTTTGTACGATATGGGTATCAAACGAAAGGTGTTACTGAGCATTTTAAGAGGGAGTGGGCACTAGGTCTATAGGTGGACGCCTTTTCGAGATATCGCCATTAGGGTGGGCCAGGGGTGACTCTAGAATGTTTGTACGATATGGGTATCAAACGAAAGGTGTTACTGAGCATTTTAAGAGGGAGTGGGCATTAGGTCTATAGGTGGACGCCTTTTCGAGATATCGCCATTAGGGTGGGCCAGGGTGACTCTAGAATGTGTTTGTACGATATGGGTATCAAATGAAAGGTGGTAATGAGTATTTTAAAAGGGAGTAATCCTTAGTTCTATAGGTGGACGCCTTTTCGAGATATCGCCATAAAGGTGGACCAAGGGTGACTCTACAATGTTTGTACGATATGGGTATCAAACGAAAGGTGTTACTGAGCATTTTAAGAGGGAGTGGGCATTAGGTCTATATGTGGACGCCTTTTCGAGATGTCGCCATTAGGGTGGGCCAGGGGTGACTCTAGAATGTTTGTACGATATGGGTATCAAACGAAAGGTGTTACTGAGCATTTTAAGAGGGAGTGGGCATTAGGTCTATAGGTGGACGCCTTTTCGAGATATCGCCATTAGGGTGGGCCAGGGGTGACTCTAGAATGTTTGTACGATATGAGTATCGAACGAAAGGTGTTACTGAGCATTTTAAGAGGGAGTGGACATTAGGTATATAGGTGGTCGCCTTTTCGAGATATCGCCATTAGGGTGGGCCAGGGGTGACTCTAGAATGTTTGTACGATATGGGTATCAAACGAAAGGTGTTACTGAGCATTTTAAGAGGGAGTGGGCATTAGGTCTATAGGTGGACGCCTTTTCGAGATATGGCCATTAGGGTGGGCCAGGGTGATTCTAAAATGTGTTTGTACGATATGGATATCAAATTAAAAGTATTAATGAGGGTTTTAAAAGCGAGTGGCCCTTAGATGTATATGTGAAGGCGTTCTCCCGATATCGACCAAAATGTGGACCAGGTAATCCAGAAAATCATCTGTCGGGTACTGCTAATTTAGTTATATATGCAATACCACTAACAGTATTCCTGCCAAGATTCCAAGGGCTGTTGATTTCGCCTTGTAGAACTTTTTCATTTTCTTCTACTTAATATGGTAGGTGTCACACCCATTTTACAAAGTTTTTTCCAAAGTTATATTTTGCGTCAATAAACCAATCCAGTTACCATGTTTCATCCCTTTTTTCGTAGTTGGTATAGAATTATGGCATTTTTTTCATTTTTCGTAATTTTCGATATCGATAAAGTGGGTGTGGTTATGGTCGGATTTCGGCCATTTTTTATACCAAGATAAAGTGAGTTCAGATAAGTACGTGGGCTAAGTTTAGTAAAGATATATCGGTTTTTGCTCAAGTTATTGTGTTAACGGCCGAGCGGAAGGACAGACGGTGGACTGTGTATAAAAACTGGGCGTGGCTTCCACCGATTTCGCCCATTTTCACAGTGAACAGTTACCGTCACAGAATCTATGCTTCTACCAAATTTGAGAAGGATTGGTAAATTTTTGTTCGACTTATGGCATTAAAAGTATTCTAGACAAACTAAATGAAAATGGGCGGAGCCACGCCCATTTTGAAATTTTCTTTTATTTTTGGATTTTGTTGCATCATATCATTACTGGAGTTGAATTTTGACTTAATGTACTTATATACAGTAAAGATATTAACTTTTTTGTTAAAATTTGAATTTAAAAAAAATTTTTTTTAAAAAGTGGGCGTGTTCTTCATCCAATTTTGCTAATTTTTATTTAGCACATATATAGTAATAGTAGTAACGTTCCTGCCAAATTTCATCATGATATCTTCAACGACTGCCAAATTACAGCTTGCAAAACTTTTAAATTACCTTCTTTTAAAAGTGGGCGGTGCCACGCCCATTGTCCAAAATCTTACTAGTTTTCTATTCTGCGTCATAACGTCAACCCATCTACCAAGTTTCATCGCTTTGACCGCCTTTGGCAATGAATTATCGCATTTTTTCTGTTTTTCGAAATTTTCGATGTCGAAAAAGTGGGCGTGGTTATAGTCCGATATCGTTCATTTTAAATAGCGATCTGAGATGAGTGCTCAGGAACCTACATACTAAATTTCATCAAGATACCTCAAAATTTACTCAAGTTATCGTGTTAACGGACGGACGGACGGACGGACGGACATGGCTCAATCAAATTTTTTTTCGATCCTGATTATTTTGATATATGGAAGTCTATATCTATCTCGATTCCTTTATATATGTACAACCAACCGTTATCCGATCAAACTTAATATACTCTGTGAGCTCTGCTCAACTGAGTATAAAAATGGGAATTATGCTGCGCCACGGATTGGCTTTGCTCGTTCCAGAGGATTTTGTATAATGAAGGATGATGCAATAAATCAGGCATGTGAAGTCAAAGCGAATTCAGTGCCAGGTATTGTTATCCCAACAGCTGATTGCTTCTTCTTGATAATTTTCAATACAACGCTTATACGACAATATGGCAGTTAGACGAAATCAATGAAAATTTTCTTTTGACTTGACATTCTTCTTCGCGGCGAATTGGTTGAATTCAGTTTGCCAACACCTGGTAAGGATTTGCCTTGCCTTACTTACTTACTTACTTAATTGGCGCTTAACCGTCTAAACGGTTGTGGCCGTCCAACAAGGCGTGCCAGCCGCTCCTTCGCTCCGCCAACCGGCGCCAATTGGTCACGCCAAGGGAGTTTAAATCGTTTTCCACCTGGTCCTTCCAACGGAGTGGGGCCGCCCTCTACCACTGCTTCCATAGGCGGGTTCCGATAGAAACACTTTCTTGGCCGGAGCATCATCTTTCATTCGCATAACATGGCCTAGCCAACGCAGCCGCTGCGTTTTAATTCGCTGGACTATGTTAATGTCTGGCGGCCACCGTGGTGTGATGGTAGCGTGCTCCGCCTATCACACCGTATGCCCTGGGTTCAACTCCCGGGCAAAGCAACATCAAAATTTTAGAAATAAGATTTTTCAATTAGAAGAAAATTTTTCTAAGCGGGGTCGCCCCTCGGCAGTGTCTGGCAAGCGCTCCGATTGTATTTCTGCCATGAAAAGCTCTCAGTGAAAACTCATCTGCCTTGCAGATGCCGTTCGGAGTCGGCATAAAACATGTAGGTCCCGTCCGGCCAATTTGTAGGGAAAAATCAAGAGGAGCACGACGCAAATTGGAAGAGAAGCTCGGCCTTAGATCTCTTCGGAGGTTATCGCGCCTTACATTTTTTTTTTTTATGTTAATGTCTGCGTATAGCTCGTACAGCTCATCATTAAATCTTCTTGGGTACTCGCCATCGCCAACGCGTAGAGGTCCATCAATCTTTCGAAGAACTTTTCTCTCGAATACTCCCAAAGCCGCTTCATCTGCTGTTGTCATGGTCCATGCCTCTGCCCCCTTTAGCAGGACGGATACGATAAGTGACTTGTAGAGTATGATTTTCGTTCGCCGAGGGAGGACTTTACTTTTCAATTGCCTACCTAGTCCAAAGTAGCATTTATTGGCAAGATTGATTCTTCGCTGGATTTCAGTGCTGGTGTTGTTGCTGTGTTGATGCTGGTTCCCAAATAAACGAAGTCTTTTACTATTTCGAAATTATGGCTGCCAACAGTAGCGTGGTTGCCAAGGCGTGTATGAGCTGACTGTTTCCTCGATGGCAGCAGGTACTTCGTTTTGTCCTCATTCACCATCAAACCCATCTTTACCGCTTCTTTTTCCAGTTTGGAGTAAGCCTTGCCTTGGGTGAAGTTAATACTACTGGATTTGAAAATACTTGACCTCATAAATTTAAGTGTTGCTTCTTGACTTAACTATAGCGTTGAGTTTTTCGATATACACTCAGAAAAAACTTCTCCCGATTGAAGAAAAATGGGAATGAAATGGCATTAAGAAATTCTTCCTCGTTCGCATGGCCAAAATTTCTTCAAAATGGGGAAGAATTTCTTAATGCCATTTCATTCCCATTTTTCTTCAATCGGGAGAAGTTTTTTTCTGAGTGTAACGAAATACTACATTAATGCATTTCTGAAATAACTATGAAGTAACGAGCAGCAAAATAACTCCTGTCGCCTGTATTTCTTTCTGCAGGAGGATTTATTTCGTTTTCCTGAGAAGAAATGGAAAAGTTTTACTCACTGGAACTGAATGGCTGGATCTTTAGAGCATCACATTGTATTCACATTGGAATCTGGAAACATACTAATTGTGGATGTGTCTCTGGGAGGCTTACAATACGAAAACTCGAGATTGACGGTATACGGTTCTAAGACCCAACATTTATCTATGTAAATCAAGCGTTGCGTGGTTGCCAAGGCGCAAATGCGTTTTGTCCTCATTCACCATCGAACCCATCTTTACCGCTTCTTTTTCCAATTCGGAATAAGCAGAACTAACGGCGATGATATCGATGATATCACCGTCATTGTGGAGATAAGGAAAGAAAATTTCTAACCAATAGCCACTTTCTTAACTTGCTATTGTATATGGCTTAAAGTTAGGTTAGGTTGAACTGGCCGGTCAATAAAGACCTCACATAGATTTGTTACCACAATTTGTTTGACGACCAAACAGAAGAACCCCGATAAGTACTTATGTTATAGAAAAACTCCGTACTTTTGCCAAATACTAGACGTTTTTTAGGACTTAGCTTTGTTGCTGCCTCGATAGCAGGCAAACTCTACCACATCTAATAGCTGGAACCTTGGCCTGGCGAGCGCACGACACGAACACAGAATATGCTCCACCGTTTCTTCCTCCAGCTCGCACTACCTACATCTGATGTTGCTGACGCGGCCTAACTTTTAAGCATGTGATGCAAGATGGCAGTGTCCAGTTAGTATGCCCATCGTGAGCCTTAAGTATTCTCTCATCAGAGATATGAGCCACTTTGTAAGTCTAAAATCGTAGACTATACACATGAAATTATTATTTTATTCACGCCTTTCCTGCTTGGTGGATCATATAAAACTCCTATCGGATTTTGATTTTTCTCAAACGGATTGGAACGTCAACCATCGATTCAGCGAGTGTTGCACCCTCCTTTGCCAACTCATCGACCTTTTCGTTACCATCTATCCCAGTATAGGTGTATAGTTCGGCGAAGTTATTCCAGTTCTTCTTTGCATTCCAGAAGACTTCATGACGAAACACTGTGTGCGATTATTGCCTTAATCGCCGCCTGACTATAAATATATATAGTTACGCGACTGACAGATATCTTTCGAAAGTCAGACACTGTACCATATATTCCTTTTGTCAGATATTAGATGGCGCTATACTGATATGACCATAAGGTCTGCACTCAAACTGCCCAAGGCCTTAAGCCCAACATGTTGATCTTGGCCATAAGGTCTGCAGGCGAGTTGTGTATGGTTTTGAGTTCGTTATAGCACAATTAGTAAGATTTCATTCTGTTCCCAATATCTGCCAATTCGTATTTCGTGAAGGCACACAAAACGTGGATTATATACATAAAGAAACCTTTGGCCAACGCTCAAGGCTCGCTTAAATTAGTGTGGACACACCATCAACTAGATAAGCCTCCATATTAAACGCCTCTTCTATACTATGGGTGATGGCTCATATTTTCTTACTCTCATTTCTCTTCTTCTCTGTCTTTTTCTTCTAAGTTACACTCTCATTCGCTTTGGGCGTTTATAAAGAACCGGCAGATGCTAATGCCGGAGGATTCCGTATGCTCATTTCCTTGTTCTGATAGTTCTTTGATTTGGTTTGACAACTCACTGAATCTTTCTATTTCCCTTTTTTTATTTATTTTCATATTCGTCCATGTTTTTCATCTTCTGTTTCGTGTTTCCTTACTCTAAAGATTCTAAGAATTTGTTGTTGTAATTTGATTCATGTCCACTCGCTTGTTGTCGAATATCGCAGACTTGTGTTCTGACAACAATGCTACCAGGTTCGCTAGGGCGATTTTGGCTACATCATAGCAAGAACGACATTCATTATTTTCTAACGATAAATCAGACCAATTTGGAGCACAAAGGCGAATCAAGCCTTTCATAAACATGTGAAGCGAAGCCAGTAGAGGTACCCGCTTCCCGTTCTGGCCTAATCAGCGTAGTCTTTATGCTGTATGTTTAGGTCAGATATGATGACAAACTTAAGGAGTGTTTGTTTTTTTCGTCAATACGGTAGAGCCTTTCAAGGGCGAAAGTGGGATGGCTTCTGATAGCCATTTAACTCGGAATTAACCTGGGCGTTTTTTTTGCCTGCGGTTCAAGCAGCTCGCTACTTCCGGTAGCTTGCAGCCAGGTAGCTTCAGTGTAGCCGCTGAATATCTGTTATGAGAGAAAGCAACAACTTGGCACGACCATTCGGACATAATCGGTAGCGTTTTACCACCGTAATACGTAGCTTTTAGCAGGTATCTTAGATCAGGTCGCTTACTATACACCCGCCTATCCAAATAAATCTTCCCGCTGAGTACGTTGTGCACTGTGGAATTGTTGCCGGTATCTGGCTAATTGATGTCCTGGTAAAAACCAAAGGCCGAGTTCAACAAAATTCAAGAAGTGCGATGGATAAAGTATGTGAAATTTACTGGTGGGTTAATTTTAGCTACGACGATGTAGTGATCCGAGTCGATGCTAGACTCTCGAAAAGGGCCCAAATATAAAGCGCTGGAAACCTGCCGTTCGTTTATCATAACGTTGTCGATCTAATTGCATTAATCTGGGTCGGAAGAAAGTAGCTTGATATATATTTTTTAATTTAAATCTAGTGCTAGATATGACTATGTTTGGGCACCGGCGAAGTCAATCAGTTCATTAGGTAGGTTCCCTCATAGAGGAGGAATTTTCGCACTGTGTGACTAAAAACACTTTGGCATTGAAGTTGCCAACTACGACTCGCTGTGCATTACCTTTGGACGTTTGTTTTTGATACTAGGCGTATGATACTGATTTTTTTAGATTCTTCATTGAACTGAAAGAAATAAAATGCTAGGAATGGTCCCCTTGACTACTGCTCATTCTTTAATCAAGTGACTGAAAAATGGTTTGTTGCAAAAATACTCAAGTCACTTATAAAATGTTTCGCAAGTGGTTCAGATACGTAGAACAAAGGGAAGGAGTTCCCATCCATAGCTATCGAAATATCGTGCATTAAGCAGCGATGAGATAATGGTAAATGAAGAAAGTTCCATCATTTGTCGGAAGCACTGGAGGTCTTACAAACCATAGTTTATAAGTTTGACAAAATTCTTCGGTACTTTCATACTCAACATATTCATTTGTCACACATTAGCGATACATATGTCTTCATCTCTTCTAACAAGTTTATATGCGCCCTTTATGTATTTGATTTACCCAACAAATATGTATAACAATGCACCAGCCAACACTTAACCACGCACGAACGCAGCCAGAGACACAAGCTCATGCCCTACTGCTGTCTTATGCTATGCAAATTGCTTTACACAACCTAGCAACAACGAGGTTTGATGAATGGACATTTAATTTTGAAAGCTTGTTTCTACGTTACGCTATGTTGTTGGTCTTTTGTTGTTACGTTTTATGTTGTTTTTTCATTTAGCTTTTGAATGCTTTATTTTTATACTCACTTGAGCAGAGCTCACAGAGTATATTAACTTTGATTGGATAACGGTTGGTTGTACAGGTATAAAGGAATCGAGATAGATATAGACTTCCATATATGAAAATCATCAGGATCGAAAAAAAATTTGATTGAGCCATGTCCGTCCGTCCGTCCGTCTGTCCTTTAACACGATAACTTGAGTAAATTTTGAGGTATCTTGATGAAATTTGGTATGTAGGTTCCTGAGCACTCATCTCAGATCGCTATTTAAAATGAACAATATCGGACTATAACCACGCCCACTTTTTCGATATCGAAAATTTCGAAAAACCGAAAAAGTGCGATAATTCATTACCAAAGACGGATAAAGCGATGAAACTTGGTAGGTGAGTTGAACTTATGAGGTGGGTTTGGTCAAAGGCTGAGGTATGCTCAAGTCAATCCAGAGTCGGATGGAGGTCCCACTTCCACCACCTAAATAAATACACAGTAAATTAGTGTTTTTATTTCGAACACACACACACACGCGGCTCTTAGGCTAAAATATCCACAACCTTGAATCCAGGAGAGAGAGAGAGAGAGAGAGATGTTCACTAGGTAGTGTCGCTGACTATATAGTGTAACCAAAGGACGACGGCTCTCCACAGAGAGAGGGAGATAGAGTGCTAGCTAAGCGGTGGCTGAGATGGTGAAGACGACGGTGGCTCTCGCTAAGGGGTGCTAACGGTGGTAGTAATGTACCATCGGCAGAACCGACCTTGTAACTTTTACCTCCCTTCGACCCAAAGGAAGTCCCTGGAATGTATTTATATTGGCTCGGGCAGTTTGCCAGGGTAGTGGGGAAATCCGCGGGGAAAAGCGGGGAATTCCTTCCTACCCGAGAAGGCTGCTCGTGCATTACCTTTCCAGTGAGTAATAGGGGGTGTAAATCCCGTCTTACCCACCGGAAATGTGGGTAAATCGGCAGGGCGCCCGATAAGCAGGGGGGGAGTACCATCGGTGGAACCGACCTTGTAACGCACCCTCCTAACCCAAAGGGCACCCCTTGTCGACCGCTGATGGCGGCCGACACGCACTTTACTTAACTACGGCGAAGTGTGCCTGGTGTATTCCGGCCAATCATTATATTCATATGTAACTATGAACACATTGAGAATTATGCTCGCATTGTCGCGCACAGCGCGCCACGAACGAAAATTCCCAAGCATTGTGCGTTCACCATCGCTGGCTTGCCTAGTGCTTGCGCGATGATTGTTGGGCCAGTATGTATGTATGTATATGTATGTCGGTACATACAATACTAGGGGTGGGCAGTAAATGGAAAATATAACGTTAGGGGTGGGCGCTAAATGGGAAATAGATATTGTGGCGTAGCATTTGTTACGTTACAAACTGATGATGCAGAATAGAAAATTAGTAAAATTTTGGACAATGGTCGTGGCACCGCCCACTTTTAAAAGAAGGTAATTTAAAATTTTCGCAAGCTGTAATTTGGCAGTCGTTGAAGATATCATGATGAAATTTGGCAGGAACGTTACTCCTATTACTATATGTATGCTTAATAAAACAAGTAAGGAAGGCTAAGTTCGGGTGTAACCGAACATTACATACTCAGTTGAGAGCTATGGAGACAAAATAAGGAAAATCACCATGTAGGAAAATGAACCTAGGGTAACCCTGGAATGTGGTTGTATGACATGTGTATCAAATGGAAGGTATTAAAGAGTATTTTAAGAGAGAGTAGGTCATAGTTCTATGGATGGACGCCATTTAGGGATATCGCCATAAAGGTGGACTAGGGCTGACTCTAGAATGTGTTTGTACGATATGGGTATCAAACGAAAGGTGATAATGAGTATTTTAAAAGGGAATGGGCTTTAGTTCTATAGGTGAACGCCTTTTCAAGAAATCGCCATAAAGGTGGACCAGGGGTGACTCTAGAATATGTTTGTACGATATGGGTATCAAATGAAAGCTGTTAATGAATATTTTGAAAAGCAGTGATCCTTAGTTCCATAGGTGGACGCCGTTTCGAGATATCGCCATAAAGGTGCACCAGGGGTGTCTCTAGTTTTACGATATGGGAATCAAATGAAAGGTGTTACTGAGCATTTTAAGAGGGAGTGGGCACTAGGTCTATAGGTGCACGCCTTTTCGAAATGTCGCCATTAGGGTGGGCCAAGGGTGACTCTAGAATGTGTTTGTATGATATGGGTATCAAATGAAAGATGGTAATGAGTATTTTAAAAGGGAGTAATCCTTAGTTCTATAGGTGGACGCCTTTTCGAGATATCGCCATAAAGGTGGACCAATGGTGACTCTAGAATGTTTGTACGATATGGGTATCAAACGAAAGGTGCTACTGAGCATTTTAAGAGGAAGTGGGCATGAGGTCTATAGGTGGACGCCTTTTCGAGGTATCGTAATTAGGGTGGGCCAGGGGTGACTCTAGAATGTGTTTGTACGATATGGGTATCAAACGAAAGGTGTTACTGATCATTTTAAGATGGAGTGGGCATTAGGTCTATAGGTGGACGCCTTTTCGAGATATCGCCATTAGGGTGAGCCAGGGGTGACTCTAGAATGTTTGTACGATATGGGTATCAAACGAAAGGTGTTACTGAGCATTTTAAGAGGGAGTGGGCATTAGGTCTATAGGTGGACGCCTTTTCGAGATATCGCCATTACGGTGGGAAAGGGGTGACTCTAGAATGTTTTTGTACGATATGGGTATCAAATGAAAGGTGGTAATGAGTATTTTAAAAGGGAGTAATCCTTAGTTCTATAGGTGGACGCCTTTTCGAGATATCGCCATAAAGGTGGACCAAGGGTGACTCTAGAATGTTTGTACGATATGGATATCAAACGAAAGGTGTTACTGAGCATTTTAAGAGGGAGTGGGCATTAGGTCTATAGGTGGACGCCTTTTCGAGATATCGCCATTAGGGTGGGCCAGGGGTGACTCTAGAATGTTTGTACGATATGGGTATCAAACGAAAGGTGCTACTGAGCATTTTAAGAGGGAGTGGGCATTAGGTCTATAGGTGGACGCCTTTTCGAGATATCGCCATTAGGGTGGGCCAGGGTGACTCTAGAATGTGTTTGTACGATATGGGTATCAAATGAAAGGTGGTAATGAGTATTTTAAAAGGGAGTAATCCTTAGTTCTATAGGTGGACGCCTTTTCGAGATATCGCCATTAAGGTGGACCAAGGGTGACTCTACAATGTTTGTACGATATGGGTATCAAACGAAAGGTGTTACTGAGCATTTTAAGAGGGAGTGGGCATTAGGTCTATATGTGGACGCCTTTTCGAGATATCGCCATTAGGGTGGGCCAGGGGTGACTCTAGAATGTTTGTACGATATGGGTATCAAACGAAAGGTGTTACTGAGCATTTTAAGAGGGAGTGGGCATTAGGTCTATAGGTGGACGCCTTTTCGAGATATCGCCATTAGGGTGGGCCAGGGGTGACTCTAGAATGTTTGTACGATATGGGTATCAAACGAAAGGTGTTACTGAGCATTTTAAGAGGGAGTGGACATTAGGTATATAGGTGGTCGCCTTTTCGAGATATCGCCATTAGGGTGAGCCAGGGGTGACTCTAGAACGTTT
The DNA here is from genome assembly GCF_040869045.1 of Eurosta solidaginis. NCBI lineage: Eukaryota > Metazoa > Arthropoda > Insecta > Diptera > Tephritidae > Eurosta > Eurosta solidaginis. The sequence continues at coordinate 39,101,914 of NC_090321.1, read as the reverse complement.
GTACGATATGGGTATCAAACGAAAGGTGTTACTGAGCATTTTAAGAGGGAGTGGGCATTAGGTCTATAGGTGGACGCCTTTTCGAGATATCGCCATTAGGGTGGGTCAGGGTGATTCTAGAATGTGTTTGTACGATATGGATATCAAATTAAAAGTATTAATGAGGGTTTTAAAAGCGAGTGGCCCTTAGATGTATATGTGAAGGCGTTCTCGCGATATCGACCAAAATGTGGACCAGGTGATCCAGAAAATCATCTGTCGGGTACTGCTAATTTATTTATATATGCAATACCACTAACAGTATTCCTGCCAAGATTCCAAGGGCTGTTGATTTCGCCTTGTAGAACTTTTTCATTTTCTTCTACTTAATATGGTAGGTGTCACACCCATTTTACAAAGTTTTTTCCAAAGTTATATTTTGCGTCAATAAACCAATCCAGTTACCATGTTTCATCCCTTTTTTCGTAGTTGGTATAGAATTATGGCATTTTTTTCATTTTTCGTAATTTTCGATATCGATAAAGTGGGCGTGGTTATGGTCGGATGTCGGCCATTTTTTATACCAAGATAAAGTGAGTTCAGATAAGTACGTGGGCAAAGTTTAGTAAAGATATATCGGTTTTTGCTCAAGTTATTGTGTTAACGGCCGAGCGGAAGGACAGACGGTGGACTGTGTATAAAAACTGGGCGTGGCTTCCACCGATTTCGCCCATTTTCACAGAGAACAGTTACCGTCACAGAATCTATGCTCCTATAAAATTTGAGAAGGATTGGTAAATTTTTGTTCGACTTATGGCATTAAAAGTATTCTAGACAAACTAAATGAAAATGGGCGGAGCCACTCCCATTTTGAAATTTTCTTTTATTTTTGGATTTTGCTGCATCATATCATTACTGGAGTTGAATTTTGACTTAATTTACTTATATACAGTAAAGATATTAACTTTTTTGTTAAAATTTGAATTTAAAAAAAAATTTTTTTAAAAAGTGGGCGTGTTCTTCATCCAATTTTGCTAATTTTTATTTAGCACATATATAGTAATAGTAGTAACGTTCCTGCCAAATTTCATCATGATATCTTCAACGACTGCCAAATTACAGCTTGCAAAACTTTTAAATTACCTTCTTGTAAAAGTGGGCGGTGCCACACCCATTGTCCAAAATCTTACTAGTTTTCTATTCTGCGTCATAACGTCAACCTATCTACCAAGTTTCATCGCTTTAACCGCCTTTGGCAATGAATTATCGCATTTTTTCGGTTTTTCGAAATTTTCGATATCGAAAAAGTGGGCGTGGTTATAGTCCGATATCGTTCATTTTAAATAGCGATCTGAGATGAGTGCTCAGGAACCTACATACCAAATTTCATCAAGATACCTCAAAATTTACTCAAGTTATCGTGTTAACGGACGGACGGACGGACGGACGGACGGACGGACGGACGGACGGACGGACGGACATGGCTCAATCAAATTTTTTTTCGATCCTGATTATTTTGATATATGGAAGTCTATATCTATCTCGATTCCTTTATATATGTACAACCAACCGTTATCCAATCAAACTTAATATACTCTGTGAGCTCTGCTCAACTGAGTATAAAAATAGCAAAATCAGATAAAGACCACCCTCACTTTTAAACAAAAAATTTTTTAAGTCAAATTTTAACAAAAAATTTTATATATTTACAGTGTATAAGTAAATTATGTCAACATTCAACTCCAGTAATGAATGCCATAAGTAGAACAAAAATTTACAAATTAAAATTGTGAAATTTGGTAAGGGCTTAAATTCTGGGACGATAACTTATTTCTGTGAAAAAGGGCGAAATCGGTTGAAGCCACGCCCAGTTTTTATACACAGTCGACCGTCTGTGCTTCCGCTCGGCCGTTAGCACGATAACTTGAGCAAAAATCGATATATCTTTACAAAACTCAGTTCACGTACTTATCTGAACTCACTTTGTATTGGTATAAAAAATGGCCGAAATCCGACTATGACCACGCCCACTTTTTCGATATCGAAAATTACCAAAAACGAAAAAAATGCCATAATTCTATACCAAATACGAAAAAAGGGATGAAACATGGCATTTGGATTGGTTTATTGACGCAAAATATAACTTTAGGAAAAACTTTGTAAAATGGGTGTGACACCTACCATACCATATTAAGTAGAATGAAATGAAAAAGTTCTGCAGGGCGAAATAAAAAACCCTTGAAATCTTGGCAGGAATACTGTTAGTGGTATTATGGTCCACATTTTGGTCGATATCTGGAAAACGCCTTCACATATACAACTACCACCACTCCCTTTTAAAAGCCTCATTAATACCTTTAATTTGATATCAATATCGTACAAACACATTCTAGAGTCACCCTTGGTCCACCTTTCTTGCGATATCTCGAAAAGGCGACCACCTATAGAACTAAGGCCCACTCCCTTTTAAAAAGACTCATTAACACATTTCATTTGATACCCATATCGTACAAACAAAGTCTAGAGTCACCCCTGGTCCACCTTTATGGCGATATCTCGAAAAGGGGACCACCTATACAACTACCACCACTCCCTTTTAAAACCCTCATTAACGACCTTTCGTTTGATACCCATATTGTACAAACGCATTCTAGAGTCACCCCTGGTCCACCTTTATGGCGATATCTCGAAACGGCCTCCACCTATGGAACTAAGGAACACTCCCTTTTAAAATACTCATTAACACCTTTCAAACACCTTTTGTTTGATACCCATATTGTACAAACGCATTCTAGAGTCACCATTGGTCCACCCTTATGCCGATATCTCAAAAAGGCGACCACCTATACCTACCACCAATCCCTTTTAAAACCCTCATTAATACCTTTAATTTGATACCCATATCGTACAAACAAATTCTAGAGTCAACCCTGATCCACCTTTATGGCGATATCCCTAAATGGCGTCCACCTATAGAACTATGGCCCACCCCCTCATAAAATACCCTTTAATACCTTTCATTTAGTACACATGTCATACAAACACATTCCAGGATTACCCTCGGTTCATTTTCCTACATGGTTATTTTCCCTTATGTTGTCACCATAGCTCTCAACTGAGTATGTAATGTTCGGTTACACCCGAACCTAACCTTTCTTACTTGTTATTTTTGGTCTTTTCGTTTTCAACATTATTTTTGTTCCATATCATGGCGCTATGGCGTCCAAAAACAGAAACATTTGAAATGTCGAGTTCAGGGTCAATACATAGATGGAGTAACAAAAAGGGCTGTATGTATGTAGTATATACAAAGCGACACCTAAAGGTATGCAACTATTTTTGCATGCACGCGCCAAACGTGTGTAAGCTTCTTCCCAGAAGTGAAATGAGCTAGATGCAAGCTTCACACCATCCCGATTTTCTCATAAAGCCGGCCTGCTCTACAGCGCAGCGACATATTTTTCAGGGTAGAAACTGAATGTAAACAAACGCTGAGTTAACTCAGAAATGAATCTGCGGGCATAGGCGAGTCACGCGACGTGCATCTTTCATTGTTTTGTACCTACAGGTTCTGACACGTTGATTAAAAAGGAATATCCTATATGGGTATAGGGCCTTCCCCTATTCTTCTTTACGTAGCTCCAAATATACTTTAGAACTAAGTTTGTTATCTGGTCTAGAGTTAACCTAGCGTTGGTCAAAAGGCATCGAATACGGTTTGCTTCCACTATTGACATCGTGGAGGCCACACTACAAAGTACGGTGAACTTACCTCTGCTTTAGCCTATTACTATAAATGATATTCTAGGAAAATTCGAGAGAAATGGTGTGAAGATCGTAGCGTACGCTGACGATGTAACGATCCTGATTTAGGATACATGCACTTTCGTTATGAGTGAAATCATGAAAAGAATGTGACAAAACAAATTGGGTGGACACAGGGATGTGGTCTTAGGTTGAATCCGGAAAAATGGATTTCTTACTCTTTACGAAGAAGTACAAAGCATCTTACTTTAAATTTCCAAAAGCTTAACTTCCAGCAATTAACCATATCAAATAGTTCCAAGTATCTGGGACTAACAATCCATTGTAAACTCGACAGGAAAGCGTTTACCTAGGAGCAGGTGTGAAAATCCTACATTACTTTCTACGTTTGTAAAACGATGTGCGTTAAGAAATGGGGTCTTGGCTAAGAATGGTGATATGGCTATGCTACGGTGGCTTTATAAACCATCTTAAACCTGCTTCCGACAGCATAATCATACTAAGTACGTATGTCAGCACAAACCCCTCTGAGATTCAGGGAATCTATGGGATGTGAGGATACTCAGAAAGAGCACAGCAGTTACCTTAATTAACTTTCGGCAGGAAATTCGAAATTTTTACTGGATAAAAGCTTAGCATACATGGAAGAGCACCACTAGATGTGCAATATTAAGAGCTACCAATGCTACTGGCCGAACTACAATGAGAGTCTACAAAGTAGATCTGGGGCCGACACGCATAAACTTATAGCAGTCAGCACCGGTCATTGAGTCATAGGCACGCATGCAGAAAGGATGGCTATTCCGCATATTAACCACTGCGGAAATTCTAAAGATATAACCACCAAAGAGATTGCTAAGCAGTTTCTGTCTGTTACTAGAACACGTATAAGTTCCTTCGGTAGCCCCTTTTTGGAAACTCCCGGTAACGGAATAAGGGGATTCCAAATATTCCTGATTTTATTAACAACGCGGTTTGGTTGTAGTACATATCCGAAGTACCATTCAGAACAGTCAGACTAGTTAAATGTCATCAAAAAGGCTATTTAAGAGATATTTAGATGACCTGAGTCGCTGCCTTTATACCTACCACTTACCTACCGAAGTCGCTGTGACGCATTCAAATAACAAATAGTGCCTTATTTTTCCCTGGAGACAGAGGAAATAGTGGGACTCCAAAGAGAGTTAAAACTGACACCTTAACGGAACATTATCGCTACAAGAACAATAACAACATCTTCACGAACGGATTTGTAATTGTAATAAGTGTTGTCCTTTTCGGACCAGTTTAAATATAGTCTTACAATGTTAGTTCCAGGCACGTTACACTGCAGGGTTTCTTGAGCGCCTTTGGACTAAGCCTAACAATAGTGGATTATTCAATTTTAATTTCATTTCAAAATGGAGGAACCTACATATTTGCTTTGGTACGGGATACATCAAAGGAAAAAGCGCAAATAAAAATGTTAAAAAAGTGGCTCATTTGCATGTTTCTCAGCTACTTTTTAGTAACGCCAAAGCAAAGTACTCTTGATGCTACTTCAGAGTTGGGCTAATTTCAATAATCAAATAATTTCAAACTAAAAATATAAAAACAAAAAAGTGTGTACTACGTACTCGTGAATTTCGATGTGTAAACGTACAGGTGTACGTCAAGAAAACGAATGTTTTGAAATTAACTATAACTTACCCATGGGCTGAAATTAAACCTCCGCGGTAGCAACTTTACCAGAAAAAATTAGGCTGACGGCAGAGTGCTCGCTCGAAGCAATGTTAAGCGAGAAGCGATTTTTATTGCTATATATTTTACGAGATTGAAACGTTTCGGGCACTCGGACAACTTTTCGAATTTTTTGTCTCTCTTTATATTATAGCAACGCTTCTCTCTTCCACTCTGTCGTCAGCCTTATTGGTTATAACTCATACCGACAAGTACTTGCTTTATTATTAAGTTATTTTCGATAGTGAAATGACATCGTCGAGTTATCGGTTTGTTATCGGCTTGTTATCGTTTTCGGCTTCTTATTGCTTTCTTATATCGGCTTCTTATCATCGACTTTATATTGATGTTTTATGTTTCATAATATGCCGCAGAGTGGTCGATAACAGTCTGACAAGAAATTGATAACACTCCTATAAAAATCATAAATTTTTTGATAACAAATCGATAACTTTAAGATCACTAACCACTAACTCTTTGACGATAAATCGATAATATTTTGTTATCAAATCGATTAGTTTTCGATGATAAAGCGATAACTTTATTTTAGCAAATCGATAACTTTTGGGTACCAAATCGATAACCTTTTCTATAATAAGTCTATGTTTTAGCTTAATAATAAACCTTCAAATCATCGATAACACGCTGATAACTAATACAAAGAATCGATACCTTTTTTATAACTAATTGGCCACTTTTCCATAGCTTATCGCTAACTTTGTGATGAGAAATCGATAACCAAGATAAATCAGTAACTTTTTCATAGCAAATCAATAACTTTTTGATACCATATCGGTAACCCTTTGCTAAATAATCGATAACTTTCCTTTTTCATTGGCAGGACGAGACCTACATGTTTTACGCTGACCCACCGTTCAGAGCCAGGACAGATAAGTTTTCAACAAGAGGGTTTCATGGCAGCAATACATTCGTAGTGTTTGCCAAATTACTGCTGCGGGGGGCTGCTTAGAAAAACTTTGTACTAATTGTAAAAACTTGTTCCTAAACTATTGATCTTGCTTTGCACGGAAGTTGAGACCAGAATATTCGGTGTCGTAGGCGGTGCAGACTACCATATCACCACGACGATACCGATAATAAATCGATAACTTTTCGATAAAAAGTCGGAAACTCATTGAAACCCTTATTATATTAATAACACTTCGATAGAAAACCCATACCTTTTCGATAACACACCGATAACTCGTCGATAAAAACAAACATTGTCGAATGTACACTGATGGCAAACCGATAACTCTTCGATAAAATATGCAAAACATGCCCACTTCCAGTCGATTACAAGCCGTTTACGCATCAATAACAAACATTTTATTTTATTTATGTAAGGCGCAATAGCTTCCGAGAAGATCTTAGGCCGAACTTCTCTTCCAATTTGCGTCGTGGTCCATTAATTTTCCTACAAATTGGCAAGGCGGGCCTTCTTGTTTAATGTCGATTCCGAACGGCAACTGCAAGGCAGATCAGTTTTCACTGAGCAGATTTTCATGGCAGATATACACCCGGAGTGCTTGCCAAACACTTGCTTAGAAAAATTTTCTTCTAATTGAAAAAAACTTGTTTCTAACACAGGATCTTCGGTGTGGTAGGCGGAGCACGCTACCATCACACCACGGCGGCCGCCCATAGCGAACATATAACACATCGATAAAGTCTTAAGCTTTTACTTCTAATCCTTTCTTTCCTATACACTTCTTTTCCTTTCTCTTTTTTCCACCCTATTCCTCTCTTTGGCTTTTCTTACTTTGCCTTGGCTCCACAACCATGACGATAACCACAAACATCGTTATATCATCCACATAATCATCGAAATTGTTAAGATGTAAAACAACGTGTTTGTTTCTGCTAGTACCCATCCCTGTGTCCTAGGACACATATTCTTCCCTTGATACACAGCAAAAAGTATTCCTATTTGTTATTCCTTTTACCACTTTTCTCTACACAAATTACAACGAAATTGTCTTTCGTAATAATTTATTCAAAGCTCATTTTATGCTCTATTTATATTCTTTGCTCATATTTGTTGTTCATTACGCGTGCTCTCTCTCTCTGCCTCTGTACTCTTCTCTATGTTGGCTGCAGACTGCAGTTATTTAATACCATTTGTGGTTCTGTTGCGGTTTTTGGCTGATTGTTCATAAATTATTGTACTGCAATGTGTTTACTAGTTTTTCTTGTTCTTTCTTTGCTCTTTGGTCTTTGCTTCATTGGAAACCGCAATATATTTTACAAATAATTGTATTTTTAAGGCTTGGAGCTCGAATGCAAAACATTAATTTTAAAAGCATATAAATAAAATAAAAGCGGGAATTGGATTTTTTGAAAAAGCCGCACATGCACTTTTCTCTTATTGAAATTGCTGTTGTAAATTGAAGAGTAAGGCTAACTCATTAGGGCATAGAAAGTGTATCAAGTTTATTTGGAAAATACAATAAATGTTTCAGATTAGCCTCAAAGACCGTCATGCTAGGAGAATTTTTGAAATACAGCACTCGCCTTTCATAAAGACTAAACGGATTCATCGACTGAAACAGGTATAGGAGCATAGGCTCGGGCGCCATAAAATAGCACTGGGATGATAAATGATTTATATAGTGAGCTCTTTCTTTGCAGAAAGCGACTTTTATATCTAGCTTTAGTCTCTCTCACTACAACAACGTAATCACCATTAATTGGCGTTTAAATGCTTGGGTCATTCCTGCTTCACACTAACTAGTACCACTTGGGACAATACAATCTTCCTTTATTTTTGTCCCCTAAATCCGGGACGAACTTAGCCTTTATTTGCTGCAGAATTTGCGTCACTATACAAACACTCTCTGACCAGGAGTTTCTCTATTAAATCGCACAACATGGTTAGCAATCGAAGACTTTACGCTTTTATTAGCAGAGATATGTTCTTAACCTCGTACAAGTCATTGATGAATTTTCTTCCAAACAGTAATCAGGGACAGAACAATAAAATTTGTGAATAACTTTTCTCATGAAAAATATAAGGTCTGTCCAGCATCTTCCAGCGCAATTATGAGACAACTTCACTTTCTCGCTTTCCACTTTCTTCATACAGCAAGGGTTTCCGATATTATCCTACAGGGTGCGTGCTCGGGCGCCTTATAATAGCGCAAGTATGAGAAGTGAAATACAAACCATGTTTATTGTTTGTGGAGGACACCTCTACATTCCCGCTATTTATTCTCTCTATACCTCAAGAGCTATTTCATTTTTTCCGACAGAGAAGCGAATTTCAAACGTGATCTTGGTTTGTGAAGAGACAACTTTATTTTCTTGCTTTCCTTTCTCTTAATAAAACAAATGCTCAATAAAACAAATGCTGCCATTTTCTACGACAGTTTTCATGCTCGGGCGCCACATAACAGCACAACTATGAGAAGTGAATTCAAAATAGTGATCTCTGTTTGTGGGGAGACAACTTTACCTTATCGTATTCTATTCACTCAATGCCGCAAGGAGTATACTCTCTTCTTCGCCTGTGGGTATTCTCGGGCGCCATATAACAGTAGGTATGATAAGCCTTTTATACAGCGAGGTCACTGTTCAGCGAGAGCAAAATTTAGTTATCGCTCTCATACACTCACAACAACACTTGGAGTAACATTTCTAGATTTGCGTAAGCAACTTATTTTTCAATTTTCCATTGAACTATCATACTGGGTAAGTTAACAATGGGGTAAAGTACGCAAAACCAGATATCGTATTGAGATTTAACTTCATATCTTATCTGAGATTCCTTAAATCAAATCCGCAAATAAAATCTGAGTTTTTTGCAGATGTATGACGTCATTTGCCAACCAAGTTTTCGAAATTATTCCAATTTTTCTTTAACTAAGCAACTTACGTAAATATTTAAGATGTTCATTCATTTTTAATACATTTTGTTCTTTGCACTGTCATATCAGTAAAAAGTTACTAACTTAAACTCAACAAACCTTTAAGACACAATACTTCACTGCTACAACAACAACAACAACACAATACTTCTTGGAAAAACTTTTCATCTCCAAATTCACAAAATCCACCACATATTTTGTATCAGTTCAGTATGCTTCAGTAAATTTCCTCTTATCATGACTGTGCATACTTTTAAATACTTTTCTTTTTCTTTTTTTTAATATATCAACATATATACACATCCAACCTACGAGTGTATGTTACAGATACAAAAAAAGGATATGCACAAATACTTTACAAACATTTGACTTGGAATCCGGAAGCATGCTCATTCGCTTCTAGGCACAGTATGTGGGTGTGGAGTTTGAGGTAGAAAGGAATGAAAATATTTATATGCACACTGAAAAATAGAAGAAAGAACTTTTTTTCTTCAAACTAAATGCCAAGCAACTGCCAAACGTTTACGGAAATGCGTCAAAGGACTGATTGTAGGAAAATAGCAAAGTAAGAAACCAAAATTCTAAAGATGTCATTGTTTATGCAGTATTTTGGGTGTGTTAACTATCAAAGAGGAATTTCTTTAGAATATTTATTTGGCATTAGTTGGCACTAATGGTGTGGAAAATTAACAAAAAGAAGTGTTGAAATACGTAAGTGTTCATAAAGATGATAAAAGTGCGAAGTGAGGGAATATTGTGAGATATTTAGACAAGTAAGGAACACGGGAAATTTGACATTTATTTGTGAAGGAAATTTTATGTCATTAGCTTCTCGATCAAAGAGTTACACAGAGAGGCTCTGTAATTTTAATTATCACTTTTATGATTTCGTTCTAGTGACTACTACTCGAGCATCTACACCTCGCTGCCAAAATTGGGTGTCGATAAAAATACTTTTTGGGGCGAGTGCCTTTATTCTTCTATATTTAACAGAGAAGTTAATTCCATTTTCGTAGAACTCTTCTTTCGAATATATTAACTATTTATTTGCTTTTGACTGCATTTCTGCTCGGGCGCCATGTAACAGCCTACGTTTGGTACGTTATTACAGAATAAGGTCTTTGTTTATAGCCCAGGACTTAACTTCTCAACTGCCTACTCAGTACAAAGCGGAACTACTGAACAAAAGTGAATTTCCGTTAGATTTCTGTGTTGGAAATTCCAACACTTTAAAAGCTGGCTTCCGAACCGACGATGTTCTTGATAGTTTGGTGTTTGTATCAGTCTAAAGAAAAACTTATTTTTAATGTTAGCACTGACCAATCGCCACCGCTAAAGGTTCTAATTTCATTGTTCAATTCTCTATACCAAACAAACAACAAAGATGCGTTTACTGGTGGATGGAAGGAATAGCAGCGATAAGGGGAAACTTCTCATGCTTAAGGCGTGTATAAACAAGAGCGTGAAGTATAGAAAAAATCAACGTTCAAGCAAAAGCATACAAGTAAGAAAGAAGCAGTTGTAGTCCGCTAAAGTGAGCAGCAAAAACCGCATTCAGAGAAACTTCGAGTAAATTCCAACAGGGACTCATGTAGAACTCCACCATTTCAGCAGAAAAATGCCGAAACCACAGCTAGAAGGCAGAGAAGCGCAGATCAGCATGCCTATAATATATTCGTCATTTACCATAGAAGAGCTACACTTTTCGGCAATTATCCTGATAAGCAATAATGCCCCGGGGCCAGAGAGTATCCCAATAAAAGCCATTAAAGAAATTACAAAAAAGCACAAAAAGTCCTGCTGGATACGACTAGGAAACGAAGTGTTTCCTGCTGCTTGGAAAAAAGAACACTTGGCATCAATTAGTAAGAGTAGATGGGACATAAGCTCGCCAGCAGCGTACCACCCACATGCAGACTTAATATGGTCAGAAAACTTTTTGGCTTCCAAAAGCATGTATATCAGCCGCCCCTGAAAAAGCAGGAGGTCTAACGAACAATCAGCGTGTCTTAAGACCCTAAAACTGCACCATATAAAAGGCATCCCTTCCAGCGTAGACGTAGGATACCAAGGCAACACTAACTCTAAGGCATTCCCCTTGCAAAATTAGTACAGCAGATGACATTGCCGAATCACGCAAACAAAGCAGAAAATCGCGGTTTGTACCTAATGAAAAAAGTACACACTGCTAGAAATTGGCTTTGAAATTTTCGCAGGAAATTCGGCCAGAAACAAGATGTTCAACAATTTAGGCTTAAGATTACACACCCAACTAAATACTGAGCGCAAATAAGTTGCATTAGAAAGGCACCTTGAAATCTATTTTTGCCTAACAGATTAATGACTGATGATTGAGAACTGTAGACGGGCACCACCCTACTATCGAAAAATGACCGACGACCTGAAAAGAAGGCTATGGGAAGCAAAAAAGGAGATGAACAAGTTGCGTAACATGGGTACTTCAAAAGATATATATCTCTACAGAATAGAAAAGATTGAAGATACGAAGTGCTTTTACGGCAATGCAGATGAGGACAATGACAGGATGAGGAAAAAGGCAGCCAAATCGTAGACAATAATTATACGAAATTTATGGGCTTATTTTTGAAAAGTAGCCAATTTTTTATCAAAAATGTATGGATATGTTTAAAAAAGTTATCGATTTGTAATGTAAAAGTACCGATTTTTTAACAAAAAGCTATCGATATATTTTAAAAAAGTTATCGACTTGTATTCGAAATGTTATCGATGTTTTACAGATTTATTTTCGAAAATTTTTTGACTTACTGTCAAAAAGTTATCGACTTATTGTCGAAAAGTTATCAATTATCTATCGAAAATTTGTCAATATCCTGTTATCGTTCCTTATCGGAGTATTATCGATTATTTAACGAGTTGTTATTAAACAGTTATCGATATGTTTAAAAAAGTTATCGATTTGTGATCGAAAGGTACCGATTTTTAAACAAAAAGCTATCGATATGTTTTCAAAAAGTTACCGATTGTTTACAGACTTATTTTTTTTTTTGAAAATATATCGACTTACTGTCAAACAGTTATTGACTTACTGTCGAATAGTTATCAATTATTTATCGAAAATTTTTCAATATCCTGTTATCGATTTCTTATCGGTGTATTATCGATTACTTATCGAGTTATTATCAATAGGTTATCGATATGTTTAAAAAATTTATAGATTTGTAATCAAAAAGTACCGGTTTTTTTAACAAAAAGCTATCGATTTGTGTTCAAAAAGTTATCGATTGTTTACAGATTTATTTTCAAAAATGTATCGAATTACTGTCGTTGTCGAGTTGTCGTTTACTTATCGAAAATTCGTCTATATCCTGTTAACGGTTTCGTATCGCAGTACTATCAATTAATTATCGAGTTATTATTAAAAAGTTATCAATTCGCTATAAAAAAGTTATCAGTTTGCTGTCGGAGACTTGTCATTATCGACGATTTGTCGATTTGTTGTGAAACAGAACCCGATGAATTTTCAATATAAAATCTATGAGACAACCCTAACACATCGATAGCAAACCGATAAGAAACCAATTGGAAGCCGATAACAAATCGGTAACTCGACCATAATTCGCTATCGATCGTAAAACAATAACTAGGGCTAAAATTACATCTTTTTGGTGAAGTTACCTCTGTTGTGATTAAACTTCAGCTTATGGAAGAGCCCTAGTTAATTTAGAAACACGTACACCTGTACGCTTAGATATCGGACTTCACAAATACTTGGTACTATCACTTTTTTTGTTCACAGTTGTTGCTTATTTTAAATTATTTATCAAATTTCAAGGAACGCAAAGTGAAATAAAGTTGTGCGAATAAGTCTACATCTGCACCTTCTCACTTTTCCTTCTTTTTGTATCCTTTTTTTGTCTACGTTCCACAAGAAGTTGAAAACAAACATTTTCTTTCAATTAAATTTTTACCTTGAATAATATTTTTATTAAAACCAAACACGCATCATTTATTATTTTTTCCAACGTTCTTTAGCTTTTGATAGTGATGTTTGGTTAAATCAAATTAATTAAGCATTTTACATGCCAAAGAGAATTTTAGCTTTTTCTCAAATTTGCGTATGACGCAGCAGGCCATTAAAAGGTATGGGTAATGATTTTAAGTTCATTTAATGCGGGAGAAATTAAAAAAAGGAAAATCTAGAAAAAATTAAGAAAAAAACACACATAGTTACCAATTACATCCCCTCACACATTCTCGGAGCGCTCATAATTTAGGAATCCGATATGAGTTAAAACTGTGTGTATGAGCCGCAGAAATATTGTCATATAAGTGTTTTGGGACTCCGCTGTGATGAAAATTATGCGCTATATGCCAAGAGTGTTCGACAAACAAAGCAACTTTGGCACAAATATTTATATTTAATTTTGAAAAAATTGTCTTTCATATTCAATTTTAATAAAATTAGAGTTGACGTCCGTATGTCCTATATTTATGGGTTTCCTTCGAAATTCCTGTTCCTGTCCATGCGCCCAAAAACCGCCCCGATCTAGCCTATCCTAATCCCTAATATAAAGCTCATAAAAAGACTCCAAAGAGTTATATAAGAAGCAAATTATGAGCTGTTAATGAGCGTGTGGGAGTCTGATCGAACTTCTATTTATGCTCATATAATTTATGAAAAAACGGCGCATATCGGACGACCATTGCAAGAACGGAAATACACTGATTGGGAATCCTTTCTGACTCTTTTTTGACTAACAATATTTGCTGGGATATTCAATTTCAATAAAATTTTAAGTTATGTGTCTTCTTGTTCCCCTTTTGAATTTGCATGGACTCTTCTATCTCAGCATCTTAGTTATGATCGGCATTTATTAAATGTATGTATTTCGAGCAACACGGCCTATGTGGCATGCCCTGGTTGATCTATCGAGCCTGTCATTAATTAGAACTGAAGTCAGTATGCCCTACATTAATGAGTTTCCTCCGAAATTCCTGTTTTTCAACCAATGTTGAGGATTTTCTTCCCTAGTTTTAATGCCATGCGCTCAAAACCCGCCGGATCTAGCCAATCCAAACATTTATATGAAGCACATAAATGACTTCGAAAAATGTCATATAAGAAGCAAACCGTGGGCGGCTTATGAGCCTATTAGGAGTCATACCCGACTCTTATTTAGGCTCATATAATGTATGACATTATGCTAACCATCTCAATAAGAGAAATTGATTCACTCCGGACTCATAATTGAGCTCATAATGAGTGTAGACGATTTGAATTAGGACTTCTCTCTGACTCTTTTTTTAGTCTTTTGTGACTACGATATGATGAAAATTATGAGCTACATACATATGTATACACTAATAGTGTTCAGCAAACACGGCAACTTGGGAACAATTATTCATATTTTATTTTCAAAAAATTTTATTTCATATTAAATTTGAATAAAATCATACATATCGTTAGCTTAATGTGAAAATGTGCTAAGTCACTTTTTTTGAAAAATTGTATTTTAATGCAGTTTTAAAACTGAATTCAAAATACAACGATCACAAAAAAAATATTTTAATTTTTAATTTTTACGTGCTGTGGGCAATGATGTGTACATGTGCTAAGTCGTCAGCTCTTAAAAAAAATGTGCTAAGTCAACCAGTTAATAATATCAATCTGAATTACTAGTCTTCTTCTGTGACCACATTAAACCTTCCAGGTCATTCCCGCCCTCCCCCCCCCCCCCCCCCCCCCCTAGCACCATGAGGAACTTGAGGATTCCAGAGCCTCGGCTGTCAATTAAACATGATTCGCCACGGGTAGGTGAGGTTGACAATTGGGTTGGAGAAGCCATATATTGCGCTGGCAACCCCTTGAAGGAGTTGCGAACACAACCCCTCGAAATTGGATTCACCCAATTGAGACATGTCTTTGGTGGTTTGATAAATGCTTTGCGCTGACTTTTATCTACTTCAACTTTTACATGTCGATAACTACATGCTTTCTTACAGACTAGTTAAAAATAGAAAACAATTCAACCTTAAACTTACATAAATATGTTATTAAAATTAATAACACTACTGAATCTATTTGCTAGATGTATAGTCCTAGTTATAGGTTTATTCATAGCATAATTCGTTTTATGAGTTATTTCGATAAATAGCACAGGCCGACAAAATTCAACCATTATTCAGACCCAAAAACCAGACTATATATTTCCCGCAGGTTTATGATGCGCTGAATCCAAATCTGGCCTTGCTCTATCAGCTTTGGTTTTTGACATAATCCTAACCAAAAAGTGCAAAAAACACCGTTTTTGCCCATATTTGAGGTTATGTAACCTTGTAGATGTTTTCTTTCACCAAAATTAAAGCATGTCATCTTTGAACACAGTTCTTAGTCTTTCAAATGGCGTTGAGTTTGCTCAACTATCATTTTCTTTGGCTGAGATATCGCATTTTGAAGTTTTCATGTTTATAAATTTCCCTACACCTGAAAATCGATTGAGATAACATAGACAGGATATAGTCGATTACTAATTTTCTGGAATTGAGTTTTATTTTCTTAAAATTTTGCTTCACACCATAAGTTTGCTAACCCACCACACCCCTACACTATCTAACCCCCGGGTACCAAGTCACACACAGCCCTAACCCCTGGAAACCACCCCTATCATACCGCAAGGAGGCTAACCCACTTAACCCTGGGGACAGCGTTTGCTCGTATATTTTTCCAAAAATAAGTCGTATTTATCTAGTTATCTCACTCCAAAAGTGGGCTAACCAACTTAACTGTTAACCCATCAACTTCCGTATCCCCTAACCCCTAGAATTCACTCCTACCACACCACAAAATTTCAAAATACGATATCTCAGCGAAACAACATTATTTGAGCAAACTCAACGCCATTTGAAAGAATTAGACTTGTATTAAAAGATGTCATCCTTTAATTTTGGTGAAAGAAAACATCTGCAAGGTTACATAACCTCAAATATGGGCAAAAACAGTGTTTTTCGCACTTTTAGGTTAGGATATATCGAAGACCAGAGCTGATAGAGCAATTCGAGGCCAGATTTCGATTCATCGCATCAAAATCCTTCGAAAATATATAGTCCGGTTCCTGGTTCTGAGATGCTGTCGGTCTGTGTAATCTATTATGCCGAAGATCACGCAGTGGGATATATGGAATGAACAAATTAGATAAATCAGAGCACTTCGTGCTAAAGTTTACTACATTATAGGCAAGCATAAGTGAGATAAAAGTTCTTCTGTCATGCAAAGCCTCAAGTCCAAGCAATTTGCGCCTGCTGGTTTGTGATGGGAAGCCGTCTGGCCAGTGGAGCATTATTTGTAAAAAATGTTTGAATTCCCTCAATTTTATAGGAATTAGATTCATAGAAACGATTCCATATTATTGAGCAATATTCAAGACCACTTCTGACCAAGGATATATAAAGTGCCTTCAACGTCATAGGGTCCTTAAAGTCACTGGTGTTACGTCTACTGAACCCAACCATTGCAACAAATTTTGAAACAATGAAGTCAATGTGACTAGAAAAAGAGAGTTTGGAGTCAAAAGTTACACCCAAGTGTTTACTCTCTTGACAACGATTAAGAGACTTAGCATTTAGGTTGTAGATAAAGTATGTGTCTTTATGGAATAAGGCACAACACAGCTTTGTTTGAATTTATAAACAAATTATTGTCTGCGCACAATCCGCCAAAGGAGTCCAGATCAGAACTGTTATAAATAGTTTGACAAATAAATAGTATTTTTTGTCAAATATATAGTTTTAGTATTATATTTCAATCATTAAAGGGAAGGAGTGATGGGAAAACATATTGAGTAAAAAGTGCTAAGTCCGGAGAAAAAATTTGTTTTGAGTGGGGAAATTGTGCTAAGTCATAAAATAGCTATTGGGTTGGCATATATGATTTTTATTAATCTTTTTCAAAGCTTCTACACCCGAAATCATTGCAATTATGGTATCCTCATTCACAGTTTTGAAAAAAGGGTATTTCAAAAATTATTCAGTTTTTTTCGTCTCCTGTAAAATTCGTAAAAGTTGACTTAGCACATTTTCACATTAAGCTAACGATATGTGCATAGTAGATTATAACGTGTCTTGCTTTTTCCGATGTAAATTACCATGAACCCGTTTGTCTTATAATGTCCGTAATAATCAGCATTTTAACAATTTAAGTATTTCGGGCTTTTTCATTGTAACCACAAAACTGCCTCCGTGGTATGCTCTGCTTGGTCTATCGAGCTTTCTATGTACATATTTCGTTGGAGCTGACGTCGGTATGCCCTATTTTTATGGGTTTCTTTCGAAGCTTTTGTCTCTCAACCAATATTGATGATATGCTTCCACATTTTTAATGCCATGTGTCCAGAATCCACGATAATATATAAAAAGCAAATCATTTAATAAAAGCTGCCCATGAGCTTAATGGTATCGGACGCCTATTTAGGCTCACATAATGTAAGGGCTCATATCGAACGACCATCGCAAGAAGCGAAAGTCATTCATACCGAACTCATAAATGAGCTCATGATGAGCATAAACGATTCGAATTATACCTCCGTTCTGACTCTTTTTTGAATCCGAATGTTTGCTGGGACTTACATCGCATACATTTGCTTTTATATGTGTAATATTCATCAATAATAACCATTCAGATTAATCCAATTGACATGTGAACATTAAAACTTTGTTCATTTGCTTTGATTACAGTGATAAATTCATTTCGCTGAAAAAATGAAATAATCGATTTTTTGTTTTTGAAATACGTATGCTTTTTCATTATCGTATCGCATTGACAGCTACATTTGCCATGGCGTATTAGTAATTTTATTGAGGTTTTAATACGAAGCAAATTTTTATACTCAGCTCGCTTTGCACACAGAGTATATTAACTTAGATTGGATAACGGTTGTACAGATATAAAGGAATCGAGATAGATATAAACCCCCATGTATCAAAATCATCTGTATCGAAAAAAAATTTGATTAAGCCATGTCCATCCCTCTGACTGTCCGCCTGTCCGTCTGTTAACACGATAACTTGTGCAAATTGAATTTGAGCGAAATCGGTCGATAACCATGCCCACTTTTTCGATATCGAAAATTTTTTAAAGTAGAAAAAGTTAGATTTTGAATACCGCTAAGGTAATGTTAAGGCAAAACATTAAATTCCAAAAAAAATTTGGAATATGGGCGTGGCACCACCCACATTTAGAATAAGAAAATTTGGACGTTTAACAAGCCGCAAAGCAAAACTCGTTAAAGATATTTCATTCGAATTCGGCAGGCACTGTCTTTCCAAATTATATAGACTGAGTGAAGATAATCAAAATCGTTAAAGACCACGCCCATTTTTCCTAAAGGTCTACCCTTAACAAAGTTTGCAATAACTCTATTAAACCAATTTTTTAAATGGGCGTTCCCCGCCCCTTTTTTTTGTTACTCTTTCCAAAATACTTTCAATGCCATAAGTCTAATAAATATCTACCAATCCGAACGAAATTTGGCATAAAAAGATATTTCATAGCTAGAAATGTTTTCTCTGAAAATTTGCGAAATCGCCTGAAAGCTACGCACAATTTTTACATATATAACATTTTGGAAAACACGAAACCTGATTATTAATGATAGAATCTTGAAATTTGATGGTCGGACTGATATTGAAACTTTTAATAAAATTTGTAAATTTTTTGAAAATGGGCGTGGCACCTTCCCATTTAAAAATCAAATTTACAAATATTATTAATCATAAATCAAAAACCGTTTAACCTACCGTAACGTAAAGAAAAATTAACGAAATTAGTCAAGAACCACGCCCACTTTTATATAAAAGATTTTTAAAAGGGTCGTGGATGATAAAAGAAGCTATATCTGTCCAAAAAGAGCTTTATACCAATGGTTTTTCATTTCCCAAGTGCAATTATAACAAGAACAAGTAAGGAAGGTTAAGTTCGGGTGTAACCGACCATTACATACTCAGTTGAGAGCTATGGTGACAACATAAGGGAAAATAACCATGTAGGAAAATGAACCGAGGGAAACCTTGGAATGTGTTTGTATGACATGTTTATCAAATGAAAGGCATTAAAGAGTATTTTATGAGGGAGTGGGCCTTAGTTCTCTAGGTGGACGTCTTTTCGAGATATCGCCATAAAGGTGGACCAGGGGTGACTCTAGAATTTGTTTGTACGATATGGGTATCAAATGAAAGGTGTTAATGAGTATTTTAAAAGGGCGTGGGTCTTAGTTCTATAGGTGGACGCCGTTTCGAGATATCTCCACAAAGGTGGTCCAGGGGTGACTCTAGAATGCGTTTGTACGATATGGGTATCAAATGAAAGGTGTTAATGAGTATTTTAAAAGGGAGTAATCCTTTGTTCCATAGGTGGACGCCGTTTCGAGATATCGCCATAAAGGTGGACCAGGGGTGACCCTAGAATTTGTTTGTACAATATGGGCATCAAACGAAAGGTGTTAATGAATATTTGAAAAGGGAGTGGGCCTTAGTTCTATAGGTGGACGCCGTTTCGAAATATCGCCATAAAGGTGGACCAGGGGTGACTCTAGAATGTGTTTGTACGATATGGGTATCAAATGAAAGGTATTAATGAGTATTTTAAAAGGCAGTAATTCTTAGTTCCATTGGTTGGCGCCGTTTCGGGATATCGTCATAAAGGTGGGCCAGGGGTGACTCTAGAATTCGTTTGTGCAATATGGGTATCAAACGAAAGGAGTTAATGAGTATTTTAAAAGGGAGTGGGCCTTAGTTCTATAGGTGGACGCCTTTTCGAGATATCGCCATAAAGGTGGACCAGGGGTGACTTTAGAATATGTTTGTACGATATGGGTATCAAATGAAAGGTGTTAATGAGTATTTTAAAAGGGAGTGGGCCTTAGTTCTATAGGTGGACGCATTTTCAAGGTATCGCAATAAAGGTGGACCAGGGGTGACTCTAGACTTTGTTAGTACGATATGGGTATCAAATGAAAGGTGTTAATGAGTATTTTTAAAAGGGAGTGGGCCTTCGTTCTATAGGTGTTCGCCTTTTCGAAATATCGCCATAAAGGTGGACCAGGGGTGACTCTAGAATGTGTTTGTACGATATGGGTATCAAATGAAAGGTGTTAATGAATATTTTAAAATGGAGTGGGCCTTAGTTCTATATGTGGACGCCTTTTCGAGATATCGCCATAAACGTGGACCAGGGCTGACTCTAGAATGTGATTGTACGATATGGGTATCAAATTAAAGGAGTTAATGAGTATTTTAAAAGGGAGTGGGCCTTAGTTCTATAGGTGGACGCCTTTTCGAGATATCGCCATAAAGGTGGACCAGGGGTGACTCTAGAATGTGTTTGTACGATATGGGTATCAAATGAAAGGTGTTAATTAGTACTTTAAAAGGGAGTGGGCCTTAGTTCTATAGGTGGACGCCTTTTCGAGGTATCGCAATAAAGGTGGACCAGGGGTGACTCTAGACTTTGTTAGAACGATATGGGTATCAAATGAAAGGTGTTAATGAGTATTTTTAAAAGGGAGTGGGCCTTCGTTCTATAGGTGTTCGCCTTTTCGAAATATCGCCATAAAGGTAGACCAGGGGTGACTCTAGAATGTGTTTGTACGATATGGGTATCAAATGAAAGGTGTTAATGAGTATTTTAAAAGGAAGTGGGCCTTAGTTCTATAGGTGGACGCCTTTTCGAGGTATCGCAATAAAGGTGGACCAGGGGTGACTCTAGACTTTGTTAGTACGATATGGGTATCAAATGAAAGGTGTTAATGGGTATTTTAAAAGGGAGTGGGCCTTAGTTCTATAGGTGGACGCCTTTTCGAGGTATCGCAATAAAGGTGGACCAGGGGTGACTCTAGACTTTGTTAGTACGATATGGGTATCAAATGAAAGGTGTTAATGAGTATTTTTAAAAGGGAGTGGGCCTTCGTTCTATAGGTGTTCGCCTTTTCGAGATATCGCCATAAAGGTGGACCAGGGGTGACTTTAGAATATGTTTGTACGATATGGGTATCAAATGAAAGGTGTTAATGAGTATTTTAAAAGGGAGTGGGCCTTAGTTCTATAGGTGGACGCCTTTTCGAGGTATCGCAATAAAGGTGGACCAGGGGTGACTCTAGACTTTGTTAGTACGATATGGGTATCAAATGAAAGGTGTTAATGAGTATTTTTAAAAGGGAGTGGGCCTTCGTTCTATAGGTGTTCGCCTTTTCGAGATATCGCCATAAAGGTGGACCAGGGGTGACTTTAGAATATGTTTGTACGATATGGGTATCAAATGAAAGGTGTTAATGAGTATTTTAAAAGGGAGTGGGCCTTAGTTCTATAGGTGGACGCCTTTTCGAGGTATCGCAATAAAGGTGGACCAGGGGTGACTCTAGACTTTGTTAGTACGATATGGGTATCAAATGAAAGGTGTTAATGAGTATTTTAAAATGGAGTGGGCCTTAGTTCTATATGTGGACGCCTTTTCGAGATATCGCCATAAACGTGGACCAGGGCTGACTCTAGAATGTGTTTGTACGATATGGGTATCAAATGAAAGGTGTTAATGAGTATTTTAAAAGGGAGTGGGCCTTAGTTCTATAGGTGGACGCCTTTTCGAGGTATCGCAATAAAGGTGGACCAGGGGTGACTATAATATGTTTGTACGATATGGGTATCAAATTAAAGGTATTAATGAGGGTTTTAAAAGGGAGTGGTGGTTGTTGTATAGGTGGTCGCATTTTCGAAATATCGCCATAAAGGTGGACCAGGGGTGACTCTAAAATGAGTTTGTAAGATATGGGTATCAAATTAAAGGTATTAATGAGAGTTTTAAAAGGGAGTGGTGGTAGTTGTATATCTGAAGGCGTTTTCCAGATATCGACCAAAATGTGGACCAGGGTGACCCAGAACATCATCTGTTGGATACCGCTAATTTATTTATATATGTAATACCTGCCAAGATTTTAAGGGTTTTTTATTTCGCCCTGCAGAACTTTTTCATTTTCTTCTACTTAATATGGTAGGTGTTACAACCACTTTATAAAGGTTTTTCTAAAGTTATATTTCGCTTCAATAAAACAATCCAATTACCTTTCCATGTTTCATCCCTTTTTTCGTATTTGGTATAGAATTATGACATTTTTTTCATTTTTCGTAATTTTCGATATCGAAAAAGTGGGCGTGGTCATAGTCGGATTTCGTTCATTTTTTATACCAAGATGAAGTGAGTTCAAGTAAGCACGTGAACTAAGTTCATTAAATATATGTCGATTTTTACTTTAAAAAAATTTTTTTTTTAAAAGTGGGCGTGGTCCTTCTCCGATTTTGCTAATTTTATTAAGCGTACATATAGTAATAGGAGTAACGTTCCTGCCAAATTTCATCATGATATCTTCAATGACTGCCAAATTACAGCTTGCAAAATTTTAAATTACCTTCTTTTAAAAGTGGGCGGTGCCACGCCCATTGTCCAAAATTTTACTAATTTTCTATTGTGCGTCATAATTTCAACTCATCTTCCAAGTTTCGTCGCTTTATCTCTCTTTTGTAATGAATTATCGCAATTTTTCGGTTTTTCGAAATTTTCGATATCGAAAAGTGGGCGTGGTTATAGTCCGATATCGTTCATTTTAAATAGCGATCTGAGATGAGTGCTCAGGAACCTACATACCTAATTTCATCAAGATACCTCAAAATTTACTCAAGGTATCGTGTTAACGGGCGGACGGACGGACATGGCTCAATCAAATTTTTTTTGGATCCTGATTATTTTGATATATGGAAGTCTATATCTATCTCGATTCCTTTATATATGTACAACCAACCGTTATCCAATCAAATTTAATATACTCTGTGAGCTCTGCTCAACTGAGTATAAAAAGCAATAAATTCAAATTTTTGCAATTTTCTATGTCTCGAACTCGAAAAAAAATTAACGGATCGTTATAAGATTATAGCAGGAAATATTTCTAGTAGAAATGTACGGGAGCGGTTAAAGACTACGCCCAATTTTATATATAAAGGATGCTTAAAAGGGTCGTCGACTAGAATGATAAGTTATATCTCAGCGAAAAATTGTTTTGTATCCATGATATATCACTAACCAAGTTTTATTGCAAGAGGAAATTAGAACACATTTTTTTTTTATGTGCGACGCCGATCAAGGATTACAAAACATTTCTAAAAACTCAAAAAAACGAGCCCTTGTAACAAAATTCAAAAAAGTAATTTGTCTGAAATGAAGTGTACAATTGAAACACACGCTGAGTAGGTATATAAGTCCGGTTACACCCTTACTTGTTTTTATAGATTTAATTTTTTTGTTTTTCACATGTAGTCATAAATTACGCTCGAATATTAAATTTGTATTCAATTTAATTATCGGATGCTTTTAGATATTTTTCGCAGATTTTACCTTGTGTTTGTTGCTACACTGAAAGAAATGGTGCTAGTAAAATCAACAAATCTGTTCTCTTGTTCTTGACTTAACGGATATTCGGTGAAATTGATCGAATTACTGTTAATTCGACCGAGTTCTTTGTCAAGCGAACAAATTAGTTTAGTCATTTCAACAGAAGAGAAATTGTCGTTCTCAAGTTAACAAAATTCTGTAAAATTGACAGATTCCTGATCAATCTAACTGATTTTATTGTTAACACAACTGATCTCACTGGTCATTTCAACAGCGATCAACAGTCAATACCTGAGCAAATTTCAAAGATAATTTTACGCTCACTGCGCTCCCTAATTTGTACTTATGACGATGGTGCCACTTGTTAAAAAAACACCAAATAAGAAAACCACCAAATCGAAAAACACACAAAATGGGAAAACAACAAAAACCTAGTTTTTTTGTTACCAATACAAAACGAAAGCCCTTTTTTTGAATTTTTTTGTGCAAAAAATTATGAGATACCGGGACACCTATTTATCGGGTACAATTTTGCAACTTCTCCTCCAAGCGAAATGCGAAATTGCGCCCTCTTGTTGCAAAAGTTTTGTTGAACGAACAGGATTTTTGCAAAGTTAGTAACATTTTGTTCAAGTTTTTACGAATTCTCACTCAAGCGAACGCATCTAATAAGATAATAAAAACATCCTTTTTTAATGTTGATATTTCCGATAACATAAAAGTTTGAGTTGTTTTAGAATCGTTTGAACTTAAAGTGTTACGCAAATTAAACTTGCCGAATTACATGTAAAGTTACTCCAGCGGTGAATTACCATCTAGCGATTTGATTCTCTACTTTTCTAATACTTACAAGTTCTCTATTTAAAATATTATGTCAAACATTTATACTAAAAGTTTTTTTTCGAAACAATCAAGTGTGGCAACTACATGCGAAAGAAGAAATTGAGAATGAGTTGAGCTGTAACTGAAAGAATTGAGAAACAGTTTTATGACTACTATTTTCATTTCTATTTGCAAAGCGAAGTTCAAAACTATAAATTAAAAAAATTATAAAATATAAAATTTGGTTGAAAGTGTGTTTAATAAAACAAAATAATAAAGTGTATAATGTTTAATGTGTGCCAGCATATTTGATGTGCGCCCAAATGAAGTTCGGTTAGTAAGTGCCACCTTGGTGTGATGGTAGCGTGGTCCGCCTACCACACCGAATGCCATGGGTTCACACCCCGGGCAAAGCAACATCAAAATTTTAGAAATAAGTTTTTCCAATTAGAACACTATTTTTCTAAGCGCCCCTCGGCAGTGTTTGGCAAGCGCTCCGGGTGTATTTCTGCCATGAAAAGCTCTCAGTGAAACTCATCTGCCTCGCAGATGCCGTTCGGAGTCGGCATAAAACAAGTAGGTGCCGTCGCGCCAATTTGTAGGAAAAATTAAAAAGGAGCACGATGCAAATTGGAAGAGAAGCTCGGCCTTAGATCTCTTCGGAGGTTATCGCGCTTTACATTTATTTTTTTTTTAGCACGTGCATATTTACGTATGTATGTATATGGCAACATTCAATTCAATTTATTTAAATTTTTAAATACACAGTTTTAGATGATATGGCTTTTTAAATGAACCTTACAACTTTAGTATTATAAGTGAGTTTAAAATATATCGATTGCTAAAAATTAAAGTTGATATAAGGAAAAAAATCTAGCTTAGGAGACTTAAGATTTAGATTAGACAAAAAAAAACCTTGTTAAGTATCTTTTGCATTAAAGTTAATACTAGCTATAAATACTATTCATAAATATAGTACGCAGTTCAATTATATGATAAACTAGGAAATATTTAGATTGTAAATTAGTGGATTTGTAGATATATCACAGAGGCGTTCAAATTGTTCAGCTATTTTTTCAATACGGTCCGAAACGAGACTGATTTTGTTTTGTGTGTGCAACTTTGTAGTTGAAAAATGCCACGGCAAATCAAACATCATTTTCAACAACTTATTTTGTTTAACTTGTATTTTTTCAATATGCGTTTTGGCACATTTACCCCAAACTGGGCACCCATATAAAATTATAGATTGAAAAATAACTTTAGCAATTGTGGCCTTATTTTCATTACTGAGCTTAGATTTTCGGTTTATTAACGGATACAGAAGTTTTAGAGCTATACTAAATTTAGTTTGAATACATTGGGTGTGATCTCTAAAAAGTAATGGATCAAGTACAATTCCAAGATATTTGATATTGGTCGACCACTGCACCTCAGTATTGCATATATTTGGTTTAGAATTGGGATAGTAGGTTAGGTTAGGTTGGGTGGCAGTTTCCCTGATAGGGGAAGCGCACTTGGACAACATGACGGTCCGTTGTGATACCACATATAATAAACTAAACTAAACTAACGGTGACGTAGATATAACTACTTAGAGAATCGTTGAGTAGCAACGATAAAGTTCCGAATGATCCCGATCTCAACCTTGGATAGCTCCTCGGGAGATCCAAGTGAGTCACGACCGAAATAGTTTCGCCTAGTTCTGGCAAAAGCTGGGCAGTCAAGCATAACGTGATTTGGTGATTCCACCTCATCATCCTCCATACAGCTGCAGCAGGATGGAGTTTCCAATATATTGAGACGTACCGCATGGATACCTATGGGACAGTGCCCTGTCAAAACCCCAATGACCATCGATAGGTGAGCCTTAGTGAACCAAATTATTTCAGCAGACCTCCTGCCATCCACTTTCGGCCTGAAAGATCTTGATACCCTGCAAGACGTAGTGTCCGCCCAACGTTTGCTGAGCTTAGTCAAGGCCCAGCTATGGAAGAGCAATCCACAGGTGGCTAGCGGAATCCCGAAATCCCTACAGCCATCTTCATCCGGTTCAGTTGTACCGATTCGGGCTAAGAGATCCGCTTGACAGTTACCCGGAATATCACTATGGCCCGGGACCCAGATAATCTTAATTGTAAAATAATTCGATGCAATCGCAAGTGAGGTCAGGTACTCCCAGACCACCCTCGATCGCACTGTAGTTGAGCTCAAGGCCTTTATAGCCGCTTGGCTATCAGGGTAGATGTTAAATTCCCTAACCGTAGTAGCGCTGGATAGCATTTCATCCACCGCGTCCTTAATCGCAGCAACTTCCGCTTGGAATACACTGCAGTGATCAGCCAACTTAAACTTGCGGCTTACATTTAGCTCTTAACAAAAGACCCGCCCGCCAACCTTTCCATCCAATTTCGACCCATCCGTGAACAAGTTAACCGGCCCCATGCCCCAGATAATTCCTCTTCTCCACTCCTCCCTCAGGGGAATGACTGGGGTGAAGGTTGTACAGGGAGCGGCCGCCGGCATGCAATAGTCCGTCCTGTCCGGGATAAAGTCGAAACTAGTAAGAAGGCTAGAGTGTCCGAAATCAGAAAGCATATAACCCATATCACGAAGCCTGACCAACGACCGGGCCGCGGCTGCCTTTCCCGCAATATCTACTGGATGTATATTCAGCATGACATTCAGAGCCAAGGTAGGTGTTGTTCTCATAGCGCCACTGATACCAATAAGCGCCGTCCGTTGCACTGACACTAACATTTTGGAGGTGCTCGCCGTGTCCAGTGCTTTCCACCAGACCAGCACCCCATAGAGCAGAATCGGGAGAATTGGGATAGTAACAAGAACTTATTTTTCTTGTGAAAAAGAGGGATTGAGATTTGTTAACGTTGATTTTAACTCTCCATTTACACACATAGTCGATGATAATGTTCAGAGAATACTGTAGTATTTCCACAGACTTTTCACCAAACATACACATACATTGCGTAGTTACAACCAGGTAATGTTGGTATATCTGAGCAGTAGATAATATAGAGGATGGGGCCAATAACTGATCCTTGAGGAACCCCAGCAGGAATTAGTTTAAGGTCACTGAACTCATTGCCAACTTCTACAAAAAAATATCTATTAGTTAAAAAGCTTCTTACGATCAAATGCGCCGGAAAACCGTACTTAATTAACTTATAAATTAAACCATCATGCCACATAGTATCAAAGGCCTTCTCAATATCTAAGGATACGAGGGCAGTGGATTTTTTTTTGCATTAAGGTTTAGTTTTATATGCTTCCATAGTCTTTTAATTTGATGAGTAGTACTATGAAATTGTCGAAAACCAAACTATTCGTCTGGTATGATGTCGTTGGAAGGTAGAACCTCCCAAATTTTACACTTCAAGACCTGTTCTAGTATCTTGCTGAGGCTACTTAATAGGCTGATTAGTCGATAGCTAGTAACAAGATTTTTTGATTTACCTGCTTTGTGAATAGGAATAACGTTTGCGACTTTCCAAGTGTCAGGAAAGTATTGTATTTTAAGGCACAAATTAATTAAAAAGGTTAAATAATCGATTGTACTTTTAGAAAAGTACTTTATCATCACGTTTTTGATGTCATCAATTCCAGCTGCCTTTCTTGTACGCAGCTGACCAATGATATATGATAAAGTTTTGGAATCTACATAGTATATATGGCAACATACGATGGATAAAAATTGACAGAAATTTCGGTTGATTTTACTAGTCTTTCTTTCAGTGTAATTGACTTATATGCAGAAAAGTTTGAATAAGTTTCAAGGTTTTTGCAACTTTTTAAATTAAATTAAATTTTGCTATTGATGAGTTGCTGTTTTCGATATGAATACAAGAACAACAAAATTTCCAACGAATGTTCAATGGTAGAAAGAAAGACAGGTGGCAAATAATAAACTTCAATACCGAATTAGCTCAATTGATCAACTAAAGAATTGAACTAATAATATGGTACTAGTATTTTTTCTTCGTTATTGCTTTAAGTTTATTTTCAAAATTATTTTTAGATTTTTAGCTGGAGTGCTTTAAAAGCGTGTTTTTTAATTTTTTTTAAATATTGTTGTTTATTGTTTAAGCCTTTGGATTACAATCCTTACAGACTAAATTATAAAATTTACTTAAAATATTAAGAACAATCTACTTACGGTGTTCCGTATGAATCCAACTACTTATAGAACTGAATACAATATTATCAAAAAATTTGCTCCAGGGATCGACAAGTCCAGAGCAACTGTACTACTCAGGGAGTTGAACTCACGAATAGCGCGAGTTATAGGGGCATTATTTGCATAGTTGGTTCTAAAGTTATCACCGTAGAAAGGATAAAAATTCCGGAGAGTGCGTTGCGGCACATTGAAATGAATCTTTTCTAACAAATATGGACAGTCAATGGACCCATTAGTAATGTCATACATGAAGGATAAGCAGAGTATGGATCTACGACTTTCAAGAGACTTCTAACTTAAGAGCATAAGACGAGCCGAATAAGAAGGGATGGGTTCCGAGATGTAAGATTACTTGGTATCCAGATAAAAGCAGCATATTCTAAATGAGACCTGATAAAAGTTGTATAGAGCAGTTTGATAGTATAGGGTTCAGAAAATTTCGAGCTATTGCGTCTAACAAAACCAAGCATGGAGTATGACTTGGAAGTTATGTAATTTATATGTTTGGGAAAAGTATCACAGATTACGCATAGCTCCTTAATCTCACTAACGGATTGAAGATTACAATTATATATACCATATTTTGTATTCAAAAAGTTAACGGACTTAGAAAAGGTCATTTGAAAAGATTTAGACGTGTTCAAAGAGAGACGAGATTTCTCGCACCACAGATGTAGCTTATTGATGGCGTTTTGTAACTTCACGGTATCCTCTGCTGACCGAAAGCTAATGAAAAATCTGTGTAAATGCAATCCACCTGGGAACCTGCTGAAAAGGAGTCAATGCAGTATTCACTAAATACAGCTAGATTAGAAACTGTTGACCTATCAGCGAAGAATCCATGCTGATAGGGAGAAATGAGAGACTTAACAGCAAAGCTCAACTTTGCATTGACCGCATGTTCAAAAAGTTTTGAAATTTGTATTTGAATCTTGGTATAGGTCTATATTTTCGGACATCATTCTTGTTACGGCTCTTGAAAACGGGCGTTATGGAAGTGTGCTTGCAATCATCAATGAAAGCCACAGATATAAGAGACTTATTGAATATCAGTCTCAATGGATTAACCAAAGCCGGACAATTTTTTAGCAAAACGGGTGAAACCCCATCGACATCTGTTTGAGATGAGTATTTAAGTTTATCAATGGCTTTACTTATATCCTTGCTTCAAAGAGTGTTGCTCGGTGAACGGATTTAGTAACACCGCGTTTCCGGACACTTAAAAAGAAGAGAGTACACTTCGCAGGGGTGCACGCATCCTTCTACCTCAACTTTAGTCATGGTGTCTCTTCTGTGGTATGTCCTGATATGATACAACGTACTATGCAACTGTAATATGGAACCGAACCCTTCAACAGAAACTTCGTGATGGGTCCAACTCTGTTGTAACTGCTACTTTGCTTATATTTCCTCTAGAGTACTTGAAGGAAAATTTCTTGAGTGAACGATTTTTACAATAAAAATGCGATGGTTGCACTGCGAAAATGCTTTACGAACGAGTTCTGTCGGCGCTGAAAAGGACTCCTCTTAAAATAAACCTGAAAAGAAGTTCGAGCTCTGCTTCCTTCATTACTTCAAATTCGTTCGGCTTTCTCACTTAAGGGAGCATAAGGGAAAATTTGCCTTTGTCACGTTGTTTGTCTGCGATGGACTCCTGAGTTACTTAACCGATTTAAATTTGCACACCGTGTGCAGCTTGATCCAACTTCAAAGATAGGATAGCGTCCGTTTGAAGTTTCTTTCCGCCTTCTATCCGATCTATTGAACAAGAGAGAAGATAAAAGACGGAACGAGAAAGAGATAGATCTAGACGAAGATAGAGAGATATGGATAGATGGAGCGGAAAAGAAGTGAGGGAAAAGATGTTGAGGGAGAAAGAGACACAGGAAAAGGGAAAGGCAGATAGAACAGTGAATAAGAAGATAAGGAAAAGGGGCACATATGTAGACCAAATCTAGGGCAGAGCTATGTCTGCCGAGTCTGCTAGTACTTTTGTAAATATATTTTTTTCCACTCTTATAAAGGAAGTATTTAAAATTTCTTTTTACTTTGCTTACAAAAGCAAACAAAAATTGTGAATCAATCCAATTCAAATGTTGCCAAACATACGTCTTCCTATTTCTATTTCACAAACGCCATGTTTCTAATGACTTGCTGCTGATTGACTTGTGTTCATCAGCTGCTACCTGTGCGAGTGACACTATCGAAAAAAAGCAGGAAATACGAAAAATAATTTATTGGCAAAACAAGCTTTTGCTTTTATAGCCACTTGCGAAACTGGAATGCTTTAACTGTCATTCAAGTTGCATTTTCTGTTGCATGCTCGTGCTTGCGGGGTTGTGCCCTTGTAACATGGCTTACATTAAATTCTTTAGCTTCAATTTCAATCTGTATTGTTGTTGTTTTCCGCGTTTTGTTCTTATCAGTCACTACTTATTTGTGTTGTTTTGTGTTCGCTCGTTATAATTGCATTGCTTTCAACGGCACTTAGTCTAAAGCTTTCGTTTTATTCTTTCATTTTCTTTTCACTGCTAGCCTGCAAAAATTGTTGGATCATGTGGTCCACTTATGTCATACTGGAGTACTTACCATTCTACTCCACTGTAATGCAGCAATGGACCAACTCATGTTTCTACACGAACATATTGTGAGCCGATCATTGATCGTTTTTAACGATTGTAATCACCCTGCAGAAATCGCGAGTACTCCATGCATGCATGTATGGAGTACTCGCTATGGACCAACCGAGTGCTCCAAAATTAACCACAATTCATACAAAAAATATGGTCCAATTAACATTGCGATGTCCTAGGACTGGACCATATACTCCAGCTCCGCATTACATCAGAGTAATCCATGGAGTACCCACAGTCCAATAAACATCGTGTAATGATTACAATCGTTAAAAACGATCAAAGATCGGCTCACAATATGTTCGTGTAGAAACATGAGTTGGTCCATTGCTGCATTACAGTGGAGTATAATGGTAAGTACTCCAGTGGACCACATGATCCAACGATTTTTACAGGGCACTACACGATGTTTATTGGACTGTGGGTACTCCATGGATTACTTTGATGTAATGCGGAGCTGGAGTATATGGTCCAGTCCTAGGACATCGCAATGTTAATTGGACCATATTTTTTGTATGAATTGTGGTTAATTTTGGAGCACTCTCCTGGTCCATAGCGAGTACTCCATACATGCATGCATGGAGTACTCGCGATTTTTGCAGGGTACTTTCGTCAATGGAGCCCCCAAAATGAAATTTAATGGTATTTATTATTTTTTGTTGTTGTGACATTTTTTTTGTCCACACGTGTGCGCAATATTCTTAATGCTAGGTGGAAGAAAGCAAAATGCGAAAAGGAAAGAAATGGAGACATCTGGCTTAGTAGCCGAAAAATGCTATCATTGGTTTCTTTACTAATGAGGGAAGTTTAATTAAGTGGTATTTGTTGTTGTTGCATGAGCAGCTTAGAAAACATTGAATACCGTTGCTCAGCTACAATTTTGTATATATTGGTGGAAAACGTGTACTCTAATGGATTAGCATCAAATCTTATTAACGCAAAGCCTTAGATATAGCATTATTTATCACTGTGATTGTTTACCATTTTTACTGAGGAAAATCTTACCCCCCCCCCCCCCCCCCCCCTTTGAGAGAGCTGTTAATTGTACTTTGAGCGACAAAATTTGATTGGGCTACAATTGCTTTGCACCTGGCGTCCCCAGTCTCCTCTTGCGGGGAATTTAACCTTATGACGCCTGTTAAAACTTAGTGAGGACGTCAGACAATCAGATGGCGGAGCCACATCGGATTACCTCCTGAGTATACTACCGTCGCCATACTGAC
Source organism: Eurosta solidaginis (assembly GCF_040869045.1). NCBI lineage: Eukaryota > Metazoa > Arthropoda > Insecta > Diptera > Tephritidae > Eurosta > Eurosta solidaginis. Next base: position 39,069,302 of record NC_090321.1, on the reverse strand, counting down.
GTGAGTTGCAATAGTTAGATGCACGAAGTCTTACTGCCGAACAAGTTGCAGATTTACATATGTGAAGGTACAGAGGTAGTTGCTTTATGATCACATTTAGTGCGCCACCAGGACACGACCTGAGTGCACGTGTTACCCCTCCCAAGGCTGACCGCTGTACTCTGTTCATTTTATTGATGCTGTACTGTTTGTCCATGGGCGGCGACCATGCTAAGGCTCAATATGTTAGTGTGGGTCTGACAACGGCCGTATATAGCCACATTAAGGGTTTGGGTTTTAGACCCTAGTTTATTTTGACGATTGTCTTACACAAAACGAAGGCTATGTAAGCAGTTCGATTATCGATTTTCAGTTTAGCTTGCTGTCTATCTCAACGCCCAGATACTTGAATATTGTAGGCAGAGTGAGGGGAGTAGCATTTAGAAAGGGGGGTCGAAACTGTGGTATTTTATTCTTGTTATACTCAGCGCACTTTGCACACAGAGTATATTAACTTTATTTGGATAACGGTTGGTTGTACAGGTATAAAGGATTCTAGATAGATATAGACTTCCATATATCAAAATCATCAGTGTCGAAAAAAAATTTGATTGAGCCATGTCCGTCCGTCCGTATGTCCGTTAACACGATAACTTGAGTAAATATTGAGATATCTTCACCAAATTTGGCACACGAGCTTATCTGGACCCGGAATAGATTGGTATTGAAAATGAGCGAAATCGTACAATAACCACGCCCACTTTTTATACATATAACATTTTGGAAAACACAAAAAACTTGATTATTTAGTAAAGAATACACCTACAATGTTGAAATTTTACGGGTGATATTGAGGCTCTTGATAAAAATTTGAAAACAATTTTTTAAATGGGCGTGACACCGCCCACTTGTGATAAAATCAATTTTACAAATATTATTAATCATAAATCAAAAACCGTTAAACCCATCGTAACAAAATTCCGCGGACAGGTTGCCTTTACTCTAAGGAATGCTTTGAAGAAAAATTAGCGAAATCGGTTAAGCACCACGCCCACTTTTATATAAAAGATTTTTAAAAGAGTCGGGGACGCATGAAATAAGCTATATCTTTGCAAAAAAGAGCTTTATATCAATGGTATTTCATTTCTCAAGTGGATTTATAACAATAACCTCAATATTTTATGACTAAGCAATTTTCTATGTTTCAGGAGCCATAACTCGAAGAAAAATTTACATATCGTAACAAAATTGGGTACACATGTTTTCCTTATAGCAGAAAATATTTCTAATAAAAATGGACGGGATCGGTTAAAAGGCAACGGCAACTTAGATATAAAACAAATTTAAAAGGGTCGTATACTAGATTTATAAGCTATAACCTAGCAAAAAATAATTTTGAATCAATGATATTTAACACTGAAGGAAAAAGACTGGTAAAATCAACCGAAATACGGGTTAATTCAACAGAAATTTCTGTTAATTTTTATCCATCGAACAAGATGTTGAATCAACTGCGCACAAATCGTTAACCGTTTTAGTAGTCAAATGAACAAAAAAAGTTGTTGCGACAGCTTTGTACGAAACTACCTATGTTGCCATATAAATAAATAAATGTAAGGCGCGATAACCTCCGAAGAGATCTAAGACCGAGCTTCTCTTTCAATTTGCGTCGTGCTCCTCTTGATTTTCCCTACAAACCGGACTCGTAGGTACCATGTTTTATGCCGAGTCCGAACGGCATCTGCAAGGCAGATGAGTTTTCACTGAGAGCTTTTCATGGCAGAAATACACTCGGGCGCTTGCCAAACACTGCCGAGGGGCCACCCCGCTCAGAAAAATGTTCTTCTAATTGAAAAATCTTATTTCTAAAATTTTGATGTTGCTTTTCCCGGAGTGCGAACCCAGGGCATACGGTGTGGCAGGCGGAGCACACTACCATCACACCACGGTGGCACTTACTAACCGAACGTCAATTGGGCGCACATCAAATATGCTGGCACACATTAAACATTATACACTTTATTATTTTGTTTTATTAAACGCACTTTCACCAAATTTTATATTTTATAATTTATTTAATTTATAGTTTTGAACTTCGCTTTGCAAATAGAAATGAAAATAGTAGTCACAAAACTGATTCTCAATTCTTTCAGTTGCAGCTCAGTTCATTCTCAATTTCTTCTCTCCCATGTAGTTGCCACACTTGATTGTTTCGAACAAAACTTGTATAAATGTTTGACATAACATTTTAAATAGAGAACTTGTAAGTTATAGAAAAGTAAAGAATCAAATCGCTAGATGGTAATTCACCAATGGAGTAACTTTACATGTAATTCGGCAAGTTTAATTTTCGCAACACTTTAAGTTGAAACGATTCCAAAACAACTCAAAATTTTATGTTGTCGAAAACATCAGCATTAAAAAAGAATGTTTTTTATTATCTTATTAAATTCGTTCGCGTGGGTGAAAATTCGTAAAAACTTGAACACATGTTACTAACTTTGTAAAACTCCTGTTCGTTCAAACAAAATAAGAGGACTCAATTTTGCAGTTAGTTTGGAGGAGAAGTTGCAAAATTGTACCCGATAAATATGTGTCCCGGTATCTCATAATTTTTTGCACAGTAAATTCAAAAAAGGGTATTTCGTTTTGTATTAATAACTGAAAAACTTGTTTTTTGTTGTTTTCCCATTTTGTGTGTTTTTTCGATTTGGTGGTTTTCTTATTTTGGTATTTTTTTTTAAACAAGTGGCGAAATCGTCAGAAGTAAAATGTAAGAGAGCGCAGTGAGCGTAAAATTCTATTTGAAATTTGCTCATGCATTGACTGTTGATCGCAGTTGTAATGAACCAGTGGGATCAGTTGTGTCAACAGAAAAATCAGTTAGATTGACCAGGAATCTGTCAATTTTACAGAATTTTGTAAACTTAAGAGCGACAATTCGTCTTCTGTTGAAATGACTAAACTAATTTGTTCGTTTGACAAAGGACTCGGTCGAATTAACCGTAATTCGATCAAATTAACCGAATCTCCGTTATGTCAAGAACAACAGAACCGATTTGTTGATTTTATTAGCACCATTTCGTTCAGTGCACTTTTACTGTAAGAGGAAATGGGGAGAGATTTTTCTTTTAAACGGGCGGTGCCACCTAGAAAAGTAATTTATCTGAAATGAAATGTACAGTTGAAGCTCACGCTGAGTATATAATGTTCTGTTACACCCGAACTTAGTTCTCCTTACTTGTTTTATTCACTTGATTGTTTACCAGTTTTACTGAGGAAATCTAAAACACCCCCGGAGAAAAAATTGTTAATAATCGATCCCAACTTTGAGAGAGCTGTTACTTGTGTGGGACTAAAATTGATTGGGCTACAGAACCGCATACTCAGAAAAATTAAGACGACTTCAAAGAAAAAGAGCGCTTGGTTTGCACAACTTCAGTTATAAAATTCAAAGAAGCTCTTCTTAAAATATTGAAAATAAGAATAAGATGAATTGAACTGCCGAAATTTGAACACAAATTGTAACTGCTCTTTTTCAATCGTCTTCGGTATGTTTTCTTTTTTATTACGAGGAGGAAGCATCGAAAGCCTCAAAGTTAGTGTGGGAACCTCCTATCGTCTGAGTACCATTTGCCCTCCGGTGCTACCGTCAAGTTTTCCGTCGGGAAACTACATCAAAGTCTTGACATCTTATATATAAATAGACAAGATGAAAAAATGTGGAACCGTTTTCTGTTAAACTATAATTCTAAGGTATACAAATTATATATGTATTGATAGGAAATTTTGAGATGCACTGTTATCCATAAATAAAAAAAATTTGAAAAATCATTTTAATATAAAAAATTTAACATAAAAGTCACACCACTACACATGCACTTATTCATACTATTGACACGCTGTGTGTGTGTACTTGCTTTTTGTGTACTATGCTGAATCGTGAGCATGGCCGAGGAGTTGCTTTGTACACAATAAAAATTAAACAAAAATACACAGCTGATCATGCATCAAGTCTATTTCTTTTCTTTCCTTTGCTTTCCTTTCTTTTCCGTTCTATTCTTTTATTTTCCTTTCCTTTGTTTTCTTTTCTTTGCTTTGCTTTCCTTTCCTTTCATTTCCTTTCCTTTCATTTCCTTTCCTTTACTTTCCTTTCCTTTTCTTTATTTTCCTTTCCTTTCCTTTCTTTTAATTTTCTTTTTAATTCCTTTCCTTCCTTTCTTTTCCTTTCCTTTCCTTTCCTTTCCTTTTTTCCTTCCTTTCCATTTAGCTAAGCGTGGGGCAGTTAAGGGCGAGCAGTTTAATATGAGTTATAAGGGAGTAATTTGATGCGCTTGTAGGCGTATGAGTCGTGGCACAGTGGACGACGTACCCGACTCACACGTTTGGGGTTGCGGGTTCAAAGCCCACTGCAAGCAAGCATTTTTTTAATTTATTATCTTTTTTATTTTATAAATTACTATTTTAATGGACTGTATGTTATTTTACTTTGTTTATGGTGTATTTAAAATACGGGACGATGCAAAGCATCGGTACACCTTATTTATGATATCTTTATTTTAATGTATTTGTTTGTTATTTTTAAATTTGTTTAGAGAGAGGTCACTATGTACCTGTTACACCTTGTATTTATTCATTGGGGCGAGCACTGGGGGCTCCAAGGTATTGGCTGCGGGATGAGCCACCTTGTTTTGCTTTGAAAACACCCTTTATTTATTCATTGTGGGCGAGCACTGGGGGCTCTGAGGTTTCGCTCTAATGAGCCACCTCATCTTCTATTTGAAGAACCTCTTGTATTTATTCATGGGGGGTGAGCACTGGGGGCTCTGAGGTTTCGCTCTAATGAGCCACCTCATCTTCTATTTGAAGAACCTCTTGTATTTATTCATTGGGGGCGAGCACTGGGGACTCTGAGGTTTCGCTCTAATGAGCCACCTCATCTTCTATTTGAAGAACCCTTAAAAAATGTGATATGGAGGCGAGCACTGGGCTCTGAGGTATTGGCACCCCATCTTCTAGTCGAAGAACCTCTTGTATTTATTCATTGGGGCGAGCACTGGGGGCTCTGAGGTTTCGCTCTAATTAGCCACCTCATCTTCTATTTGAAGAACCCTTAAAAAATGTGATATGGAGGCGAGCACTGGGATCTGAGGTATTGGCACCCCATCTTCTACTCGAAGAACCTCAATTTTAAATTAAAAACTAAAACTATATCTTTAGAACATTTCACTAACAAGTTGAGAATTACAAGCACACGCAATGGCTAATGAAACAAACGAAAGAAAAAAAGTCATAATTTAAGTCGCTTAAACACCATTCCTTTCCTTTCCTCTCCTTTCCATTCCTCTACTTTTCTTTTCTTTCATTTCTTTTATTCTCATTTCCCTTCCATTGATTTTCCTTCCCTTTCTTTTCCTTTCCTTACCTTTCCCTTTCCTACCTCTTGTTTACGAGAAGCAGATTGATTAAATCATACCCTTCCTGCCAGGACAATATAAAATTTCCCTATTTTGAGCTTACTTATTCATTATATTACCCATCGAATGTTCCTATTATTATATTAAAATGACAAATTATATTTCTTTTATGTTCATTAACCGTCCATTGGTTTTCCTTCCTTTCCTTTCCTTTCCTTTCCTGTCCTTTCCTTTCCTGTGGTTGAATTTCAACCACTGGGCGAACTCTATTATATTATAAAACAATAAATGTAATGCGGGATAACCTCAAGAGGTTTAAGGCCGAGCTTCTCTTCCAATTTGCGAGGTGCTTCATTTATTTTTTCCTACAAATTGACAGAACGGGACCTACTTCTTCTATGCTGACCACGAACGGCATCTGCAAGGCAGTTGAGGTTTCACTGAGAGCTTTTCATGGCAGAAATACAATCGGAATGCTTGCCAAACACTGTCGAGGGGCGACCCCGCTTAGGAAGATTTTCTTCTAATTGGAAATCTTTGTTTCTAAAAGGTTGATGTTGCTTTGCGCGGAGCGAGAACCCAGGATCTTCGATGTGGTAGGCGGAGCACGACTTCATGGATTTTTTTTTTTTTTTTTTTTGTTATTTTATTTTTTGTAAATTTTTTTTTTATTTGTTACTTTTTTTTAGCCTACAATACTTGTCGATGGTTTTCAGCTCCGATGTAGTTACTTCCAACGGTTGAAGAGAACTTGTCTCCAATCCGATGTGTAAACCCTGACTACATGTGGAGCTACCGCGTCTACACTACTGCGTCGTTATTTCTATTATTGAGCCTTAGCATAAAATTTTCCAACAAAATTAGGTCGACTCGAAATTCATTTCAGACCTATGGTCCCATGGACTATATTACTCAGTATGACCCATAGATTCAGAAACTGGATGTGCACCTGAAGTTTTTCCCCCGATTTTTTCCCATACAATTTGACCCGCCCTAATACATATATATATGATAACCTCCGAAGAAATTTTAGGCCGAGCTTCTCTTTCTCTTGATTTTTCCTACAAATTGGCGGGACGGGATCTACTTGTTTTATGCCGACTCCGAACGGCATCTGTAAGGCAGATGAGTTTTCACTAAGCTTTTCATGGCAGAAATATGCTCGGAGTGCCTGCCAAATACTGCCGAGGGGCGACCCAGCTTAGAAAAGTTTTCTTTTTATACATTTCATGAAAATGAAATGGTATATTAATTTCGTCACGAAACCCAAAATTGTAAGTCCTTAAAGGAAAATAGATAGACCCACCATTAAGTATACCGAAATAATCAGAATGAAGAGCTGAGTTGATTTAGCCATGTGCGTCTGTCTGTCTGTCCGTCTGTCCGTCTGTCTGTTTGTATGCAAACTATTCCCTCAATTTTTGAGATATCTTGATAAAATTTGGTGAGCAGGTGTATTTGGGTGTCCGATTAGACATTTGTCGGAACCGGCCGGATCGGACCACTATAGCATATATCCTCCATACAACCGATTTTTCAGAAAAAAAGGGATTTTTGTAATATCTTACTCAATTTAACAGATTGAAGCTTCAAACTTCACCGTATACTTTCGTATATTGCACAAATTGTTGCCTGAAAAAATTGATGAGATCGGTCGTATATATAGTATATATCCCCCACAACCGATTGTTCAGATAAGAAACTTTTCGTAATTACTGCCCTATTTTAAGAGCTAGAGGCTTCAAATTTCAACGAATTCTTACGTATATAGCATATATTGTTGTCTGAAAAAATCATACAGATCGGTGATATATATAGTATATATATGGTGATATATATAGTATATATAAATATTTTCGCAATTTAAGCTCCATTTTAACAGCTAGAAGTTTCAAATTTCACCAAATGCTTACGCGTATAGTATATATTGTTGTCTGAAAAAATCATAGAGATCGGTGGTACATATATTATATACCCCATATAAACTCTATTTTTTTGCCCCTTTTTTACGGCTAGAAGCTTCAAAATTCAAAACATTTCATCAAATAGTTACGTTTACGTCATATATTGTTGAAATACGTGATTCGTAGTCATAGTTTTAACACGCAGACCACAAAAAACCTGCAACTTTGCATCCTCACACAAAGTACCTACCTATTTTTTATTTTATATTTATCTTAAAAATCGTTTAGGTATGTAGATCTGTTCACTAGATATTTGTTATCTTATACATCAGATTATTCGGAGATTACGAACGGGATAAGAATATTGTTCAGCCCCATTCATGAAAGGTATGAAGTCTTCGGCATAGCCGAAGACAGTCCCGTCCTTACTTGTTTTTAATTAAAAAAGCTTGTCTCTAAATTGTTGATGTTGCTTTGCCCGGGGCGTGAACACTGGATTTTCGGTGTGGATGGCGGAGCACGCTACCATTAAACCACGGCGGCCGCAATTTTCGATAATAAGTCAAAAAACAAACGATAAAAAAACGATAAACATCAATATCAGTTCAAAGTATACCCAAATTCGTCTCGAAATTACATAGCAGATAGGTAAGGCTATGGGTGCCTAATTAGTAAGAATGGTACCAAAGTAATTCTGAAAAGATCTCCAACTAATCGCGAAGAAGATAAAAACATAATGCTGCAAGCCTGTACTAAACCCCACATTTCATTACCAATTTCGAGCATTTCAGTGTGAAATCCATATTTTGTACGCTAGATTATAGCTCTATACTACCAAAATCGAATTCAAACTCCATACGAACATGCTGTTGTTGTTGTAGCGAACATCCACGAAGGTTTTGGGGAGCGTAATCGATGTTCATGGTCCTTTGCCGGACATATATTTGACACGCTCCGGTAACAAGCAACAATAAGGTACAAGGCCGACCATCTCGAAAACAATTTATTATGACCACATTCAACCTTCTAGGCCATACCGCTCCCCCCGCCCCTAGTTCTATGAGAAAATTGTGGTCGCCAGAGCCTCACCTGCTAAAGAAACAAGATTTGCCAATTGTAGATGGGGTTAACAGTTGGGTTGGGGAAACTATATATGGCGCTGGCAACCACCTGAATCCTTACAAGCATAAAGAAGAAAAAATTGCAACTCATCCTCTTCATCCATCTTTAATAATAAAAAGTTTCCTCCTTTCATTACTTAATATTATTAGTCCTTGCGAGCTGCATTATTTTCTCTCGCCATAAATTATTTTCAGCTGCAATTTTAATACCTGCCATGTGGTAGGCAAGAAACATAATAAGCTCATCATACACGTACATTAATATTATACCACAAATTAAAAGTTATTGCTTATGAATTTTTTGCGCGCATTTTCATGCATTACCATTAATGCACCCATAATTCTGCCTCTATCTGCTGCCATCTAAAGAAATTTTTATACTCAGTTGAGCAGAGCTCACAGAGTATATTAAGTTTGATTGGATAACGGTTGGTTGTACATATATAAAGGAATCGAGATAGATATAGACTTCCATATATCAAAATAATAAGGATCGAAAAAAAATTTGATTGAGCCATGTCCGTCCGTCCGTCCGTTAACACGATAACTTGAGTAAATTTTGAGGTATCTTGATGAAATTTAGTATGTATTCCTGAGCACTCATCTCAGATCGCTATTTAAAATAAACGATATCGGACTAAAACCACGCCCACTTTTTCGATATCGAAAATTTCGAAAAACCGAAAAAGTGCGATAATTCATTACAAAAGACAGCTAAAGCGACGAAACTTGGAAGATGAGTTGAAATTATGACGCACAATAGAAAATTAGTAAAATTTTGGACAATGGGCGTGGCACCGCCCACTTTTAAAAGAAGGTAATTTAAAAGTTTTGCAAGCTGTAATTTGGCAGTCGTTGAAGATATCATGATGAAATTTGGCAGGAACGTTACTCTTATTACTATATGTACGCTTAATAAAAATTAGCAAAATCGGAGAAGGACCACGCCCACTTTATCTTTACAGTATATAAGTAAATTATGTCAACATTCACCACCAGTAATGATATAATGCAACAAAATACAAAAATAAAAGAAAATTTCAAAATGGGCGTGGCTCCGCCCTTTTTCATTTAATTTGTCTAGGATACTTTTAACGCCATAAGTCGAACAAAAATTAACAAATCCTTTTGGAATTTGGTAGGGGCATAGATTTTATGACGTTAACTGTTTTCTGTGAAAATGGGCGAAATCGGTTGATGCCACGCCCAGTTTTTATACACAGTCGTCCGTCTGTCCTTCCGCATGGCCGTTAACACGATAACTTGAGCAAAAATCGACATATCTTTAATGAACTTAGTTCACGTGCTTACTTGAACTCACTTTATCTTGCTATGAAAAATGAACGAAATCCGACTATGACCACGCCCACTTTTTCGATATCGAAAACTACGAAAAATGAAAAAATGCCATACGATACAAATACGAAAAAAGGGATGAAACATGGTAAGGTAATTGGACTGTTTTATTGACGCGAAATATAACTTTAGAAACAACTTTATAAAATGGTTGTGACACCTACCATATTAAGTAGAAGAAAATGAAAAAGTTCTGCAGGGCGAAATAAAAAACCCTTAAAATCTTGGCAGGTATTAAATATATAAATAAATTAGCGGTATCCAACAGATGATGTTCGGGGTCACCCTGGACAACATTTTGGTCGATATCTGGAAAACACCTTCACACCACTCCCTTTTAAAACTCTCATTAATACCTTTAATTTGATACCCATATCATACAAACTCATTCTAGAGTCACCCCTGGTCCACCTTTATGGCGATATCTCGAAAAGGCGTCCACCTATAGAACTAAGCCCCACGCTCTTTTAAAATACTCATTAACACCTTTCATTTGATACCCATATCGTACAAACATATTCTAAAATCACCCCTGGTCCACCTTTATGGCGATATCTCGAAAAGGCGAACACCTATAGAACGAAGGCCCACTCCCTTTTAAAAATACTCATTAACACCTTTCATTTGATACCCATATCGTACAAACATATTCTAAAATCACCCCTGGTCCACCTTTATGGCGATATCTCGAAAAGGCGAACACCTATAGAACGAAGGCCCACTCCCTTTTAAAAATACTCATTAACACCTTTCATTTGATACCCATATCGTACAAACATATTCTAAAATCACCCCTGGTCCACCTTTATGGCGATATCTCGAAAAGGCGTCCACCTATAGAACTAAGGCCCACTCCCTTTTAAAATACTCATTAACTCCTTTCGTTTGATACCCATATTGCACAAACGAATTCTAGAGTCACCCCTGGCCCACCTTTATGGCGATATCTCGAAACGGCGTTCACCAATGGAACTAAGGATTAATCCCTTTTAAAATACTCATTAACACCTTTCTTTTGATACCCATATTGTACAAACAAATTCTAGGGTCACCCCTGCTCCACCTTTATGGCGATATCTCGAAAAGGCGTCCACCTATAGAACTAAGCCCCACGCTCTTTTAAAATACTCATTAACACCTTTCATTTGATACCCATATCGTACAAACATATTCTAAAATCACCCCTGGTCCACCTTTATGGCGATATCTCGAAAAGGCGAACACCTATAGAACGAAGGCCCACTCCCTTTTAAAAATACTCATTAACACCTTTCATTTGATACCCATATCGTACAAACTTATTCTAAAATCACCCCTGGTCCACCTTTATGGCGATATCTCGAAAAGGCGTCCACCTATAGAACTAAGGCCCACTCCCTTTTAAAATACTCATTAACTCCTTTCGTTTGATACCCATATTGCACAAACGAATTCTAGAGTCACCCCTGGCCCACCTTTATGGCGATATCTCGAAACGGCGTTCACCAATGGAACTAAGGATTACTCCCTTTTAAAATACTCATTAACACCTTTCTTTTGATACCCATATTGTACAAACAAGTTCTAGGGTCACCCCTGGTCCACCTTTATGGCGATATCTCGAAAATGCGACCACCTATACAACAACCACCACTCCCTTTTAAAACCCTCTTTAATACCTTTAATTTGATACCCATATCGTACAAACATATTCTAGAGTCACCCCTGGTCCACCTTTATGGCGATATTTCGAAACGGCGTCCACCTATAGAACTAAGGCCTACTCCCTTTTAAAATACTCATTAACACCTTTCGTTTGATGCCCATATTGTACAAACAAATTCTAGGGTCACCCCTGGTCCACCTTTATGGCGATATCTCGAAACGGCGTCCACCTATGGAACTAAGGATTACTCCCTTTTAAAATACTCATTAACACCTTTCTTTTGACACCCATATTGTACAAACAAATTCTAGGGTCACCCCTGGTCCACCTTTATGGTGATATCTCGAAACGGCGTCCACCTATGGAACTAAGGATTACTCCCTTTTAAAATACTCATTAACACCTTTCTTTTGATGCCCATATTGTACAAACAAATTCTAGGGTCACCCCTGGTCCACCTTTGTGGCGATATCTCGAAACGGTCTCCACCTATGGAACTAATGATTACTCCCTTTTAAAATACTCATTAACACCTTTCATTTGATACCCATATCGTACAAACGCATTCTAGAGTCAACCCTGATCCACCTTTATGGCTATATCCCTAAATGGCGTCCACCTATAGAACTATGGCCCACTCCTTCATAAAATACTCTTTAATGCCTTTCATTTGATACACATGTCATACAAACACATTCCAGGGTTTCCCTCGGTTCATTTTCATACATGGTTATTTTCGCTTATGTTGTCACCATAGCTCTCAACTGAGTATGTAATGTTCGGTTACACCCGAACTTAACCTTCCTTACTTGTTTTATATGTATTACGTGATAGTTTTGGCATGATAGAAGTAATTTCAAATAATAAAATTGACTGTGAAAACTTTCTGAAATTGCTTTTATACTGTTGTGGTTTTTGTGGTAAATGCAGTAGATAAAAAAAAGATAGGTAGATAATAAATTGCCATCATCCGGTGGCAAAATCCTGAGCCAGATAAATAATTTTGCATGTAAATGCAACAACAACGATTTGAGCCAGATAAATCCAGATAGAAGTATGGTTCAATTTGTGAGCCAGATAATTTGTTAATTACTTCTTTTTAGTTTGGCAACGCTGCCTTTAATAAACCTACTTTTTCAAAAATAGATGTCGCTGCTTAGCCTTTCGCCGTATGAGTTAAATGAAGAAGAGCGGCGGCATCTGCATATCACATTTCACGTGTGCGAAAATTTTACGACATCTGCTTCTCAAGTCTCTGAATGATCCAGAACATTCCCGTGAGAATTTAGCGTGAGCCGGAGCTGTAAAACTCACTGGAAGACGGCAAATGAGTGTTTATGGAAATTAGGGGTGCTAAATAATTTCACAGGTCAGTGACTTGGTCACTTCTACTGAAAAGTCACGGTTTTTCAAAAGGTAACCGTTCTACATCATTTCCAGTGGTTAATGAGAAAGCGTCACTTAAAAATAGGAATAGTCAATTGTAAATGAGAAACCGTCATATTAAAATGAGAATAGTTACATGTAAATGAGAAAGTGTCAGTGGGAAATAAGATTTGTAAATTGTAAATTATATAAGTTAATAGTAAATTAGAAAGCGTCAATTGTAAATGAGAAAACGTCATATGGAAATGAGAATAGTAAATTGTAAATGCGAAAGCGGCACTGCGATATGAGACAAGTCATTTGGAAATGGGAAATTGTCAGATGTAAATGCGAAAGCGTCATATGGTAATGAGAGTAGCTAGATGTAAATGAGAAAGCATGCATTCATTTATTTGGCGCGATGTCAGTGTCTGTAATGTCGTCCATCGACGGAAGTTTGGCATGAGTGTATGCTAGGCCAACGATTTAAGTATCAGCATTAGCTGAATAGAGGATTAGCTGATACTTAAAATGGCCAAACGGGAGTGCTACATTTGGCACTGTTGTTGTTGTTGATGTTGTTGTTGTTGTTGTAGAAGATAAGCACACTCCCCGAAGGCCTTGGGGAGTCTGATCGATGTTGATGGTCCTCTGCCGGATGCAGATCCGGTACGTTCCGGTACCAAGCCCGACCATCTCGAGAACGATTTGTTATGACCACATGAGACCTACATGCGCTACACAGCCCTTTGAATCTATTTGATATTTTAGTCCCCTCTTACGGTATATTCTAACCCCCTAACCCGCTTGTGGAATTTGGCACTGTGCTCGCTTATTCTTATCCCTATTGTGACTATCTGGTGAAAAGTAAAAAACATAGGTGCAGGAACACCTTACGGTACCTTTGACAAACGTTTGTTGTACATAGAGCAACACCTGCTATGTTTATGTAGATGAATCCGTGGATGAACTGCGCGAGAGCACACCAGCATTCAACATCGTTTTATGGAAATGCTCCCTCACACCAAGATACATATGTCAGTCGGGACAAAAGCAATTTCCCATCAAGTGTTATTGTCCTTAGAAGATATGCCATATACATAGCTTATCTTTATTACCATTTTTATATTTTCAATTACAAATTATGTTTTCGCATTTTCATTTGATGCTTTCGCATTTACAAGTGACAAATCGCATATTCATAGCACACTTTCGCATTTAAAATTGACTATTCTCATTTACAATGGACTATTATCAATTCCAATTGACGCTTTCGAAATTTCATTTTACTCTTTCTTATTTACAAGTGACTATTCTCGTATCGAAGTGATGCTTTCGCATTTACACTTGACTATTCTCATTTCCATATAACACTTTCTCATTTATTTATTTATTTATTTATTTGAGTCTTTAAATTTACAAATTTTTACAGACTAGCATAATATTAAGAGTACAAAGATCTTACATAACTAATTAGGGTTACATACGAAGAAGTGCAGTCAACACCTGAAGAACTGAAAAACAAATTGAGATCCGCACAAGCCCTCGCAAAAGGCGCGTTTACCGCATAGTTGGTCCATGCAAAACTAATTTTAAAGGTCTAAAAGTGCCGCAAGTTTCTGCAGGCAATGGTTTTGGACTGTAATAGTCAAAAAGTAGCAGTGTTAATCACAGTCACAGAAACTTGTCTCCAATAAGCAAAAGCAGTAGTAAGTTGTTTCACATCTTTTTTTGCACATAGAGTTTCTATCCCAAGTATGTGCTTAAAATCACGGTTAGTTAAACCCAGTTTTTCAGTTCGAGTTTAAACTCCAGTGAGTTTTGTCGATTTGGTTCTTCTTTTTCAATTTTAGCCTAACCAAGTACACTTCATAGATCTCGCAAAAATCGCATTAATTTTTAACAATTGTTTATAGAAGAAACATATATGAAACCTTTCAATGAAAACTGTCAAAAATCAATACGAATTTTAAGAGACATTTAACTTGTACTTTGTTAACTGAAATCGATTGGGCTAAAACACTGTATAAAGAAAAAGCTAAGAAAACTCCAAGTGAAAATATCGAAATTTTCGTAAACTTTTGTAGAATTTTCTAATATTTCTCCAAAACGTTATTGAGATTTGTTGGCATACTTTCAGTTACAGCGTTTATCACAATTTTTTCTTAAATGTCGAAAATAAAAAATGGGAGTTTTATTGACGAAATTTTATAAAAAAAATTTGCCACTGCTATTTTCGTGCTCGCTACTGTATATATTCCATAGCACGTAAGCAGCTTAGAAATTTGGTAAACAAATAAAGACTATCAGGTGCAGCCTAACTACAAAAGTTTTAGTGCGCAATTCTTTACAAACAACTTTTGTTAGCAACTCCAAAAGCAGAGAAGCATTACTTTTCCGAAAAAAGGTACATAGTTAACAAACAACTTCTAACTAGAATAGGTAAGAAGTTAATAAATTACAGTAAAGCTGTAAAAGTTTATTGCTGGATAAATTTTGTAAATAAATTTTTGTATTGAATTGATATGAAGGGAGAAACCCTACAAGATTTATAAGGAAACTTGTTTAAATATAATTTAGGTATATAAATATCATCTAGTTGACAATTGGATTATTTACATTTAGTAAATAAAGCGGGAATTTCACACACTCTACGTCGCTTTTGAATAAAAACTCTATATCACCTTTAGTTGAAACCTTTTAGGGCCGTTTTCACAATCTCTAGTTAAGTTGAAACCTTCTCCTATGTTTCCAACAGTTTTGAGATTTTAAATCATAAGTAAATCGGTTTTGTCTCTCTTAAAATTTTTGATGTAATGCTCACAGCAATAACTAATACAAATCTGCACAAGGAAGCGCATTTCTAATAGGGATCCTCATTCCACCATCCAATCTACCATTAGCACTCATATTTATGCAGCTTATGCCCGTCGGATGAAGAGCAATTTCAACATAGCATGAATACACAAATATTTATGTTAAGTACGTGCATATGTTTGCATATATATTTGCATATGTGTAAATATTAGCTTTGTTCTTTCCGCCATCCCAATAAACAATTTTATTACATTTCCATTACCCCCCAAGGGTACTCAGGCTCAGCTCAACTAACCACTGTTAGTTTTTCAAACACAAAGACACATTTTTAATACTGAGATTTCTCTAATTACCAAATTGGAAAATTGAATTTTCTCAAATCCATCTCAAACACGACTGGAACGAAATGGCATGGAAATTAATGTTTCCAAAAATTTTTGCATCTCTAATAGGTTTTCGTCGTTTTTAAACGGTTTTATTTAGCTTGACTTGAGACGGCGGCCGTTGTAAACGAATTTTGTAATTAAAATTTAAGTAACTTCCCGATAAGCTACAAGCTTGAAACTTGGAATATAGTTCAGAACCCCATGACAATGCACTAATAAGATAAAAAAACTCCGATAGGTGGCGCATGGATCGAAATATTTCAAAAAATCGCATTTGTGGTCCAATTTGGCTCACATTTGGAAAACAAAATATATACATGAATAGAAAGCGACCTATGAAAAAAATCGCCTGTAGGTGGCGCAAGGATCGAGATATTCAAAAAAATAAGCTACAAGCTTGAAACTTGGAATATAGTTCAGAACCCGATGACAATGCAGTAATAAGATGAAAAAAATCCGATGGGTGGCGCATGGATCGAAACATTTCAAAAAATCGAATTTGTGGTCCAATTTGGCTCACATTTGGAACACAAAATATGTACATGAATAGAAAGCGACCTATGAAAAAAATTCCCGCTAGGTGGCGCAAGGATCGAGATATTCCAAAAAATCGTATTTGTGGTCTGATTTGGTTCACATTTGGAACACAAAATATATACATGAATAGAAAGCGACCTATGAAAAAAATCGCCTCTAGGTGGCGCAAGGATCGAGATATTCAAAAAAATAAGCTACAAGCTTGAAACTTGGAATATAGTTCAGAACCCGATGACAATGCAGTAATAAGATGAAAAAAATCCGATGGGTGGCGGATGGATCGAAACATTTCAAAAAATCGAATTTGTGGTCCAATTTGGCTCATATTTGGAACACATAATACATATGTACACGAATAGAAAGCGACCTATGAAAAAATCGCCTCTAGGTGGCGCAAGGATCGAGATATTAAAAAAAATCGTACTTGTGGTCCGATTTGGCTCACATTTGGAACATATATTACATACATGTATAGAAATCGACCTCTGAGAGAAATTAAATAAAATCGTTGGGCGCATGAAATTTCTAAAAATGTGAGGCCTAACATAACCTTATTATAGTTCAGTTGGTCTTATATATGACTATCAATTGTCCAACGCTTCTATTTAATTGTCTGATCAACGCCCTAGATTGATGAGGAGTGCGATGACTAGTACCAATGACCTACCTAATTATTTTCCAGCTTTTAGTATTATCATTATTTAATGTAAGTATTGTTTTCAATAAACCCGTCTAACTTAAATTTTTTTTTATTATTTTATATATTACTTAAAACTAAATATATTCTCAAACTCTTCTTCAACCTTAACTTTAAACTAACTCAATATTTGAGAAACATTTGAGAAAAACGTTTCAATAATTGGTACGAAAGTATTTGTCTGTGACACGATCTATCTTTGATCTGTACACACACATTATTGGCATTTTATACCCAGCTGTACTTATACACAGGTATTAAAACGTTAATTGGATAGCGGTTGGTTGTACAGGTATGAAGGAATCGAGCTAGATATAGACTTCCATATATCAAAATCATCTGTGTCGACAAAATATTTGATGAAGCCATGGCCGTACGTCTGTCCCTCTGTTAGATATCTTCACCAAACTGGGTATTTGGACTTATCTGGTACCAAAATGGATTAGTATTGAAAATGTGCGAAATCGGACGATAATCATGCCCACTTTTTCGATATCGAAAATTAAAAAAATGGAAAAAATTAGATAACACAAAAACAAATTTCGCTAAGCTAATGAAACGTGGTAGTAGGTGGATTGGGTTATGCCGCAAAACATAAATAACAAAAAATTTTGGAAAATAGGCGTGGCACCACCCACATTTAGAAGAAGAATATATGGAAGTTTGACAAGCCGTTAATCAAAAGCCGTTTAAGAAATTTTGGAGATATACTATCCTTGCCAAATTATATATACTGAGAGAATATATTCAAAATCGGTTGATGACCACGCCCACTTTTCCTAAAGGTCTAACTTTAACAAAGTTTGCAATAACTCTATAGCATTTAACTACATTTAACTGATATTCTACTTCAGTAGTGGTATGGTTGATCTAAGAACAAATCGTAAACAAATTTAGAAAATGAGCGTGATCTTTTTTTTTACTCTTTCTAAAATACTTTTAACGCCATAAGTCAAACAAAAATTTCCGTGTGATAATAATAAGAAACATGATATAATAATATTATAATAATAATAAGAATTATAAGATCTTGTACCGAGATTTTATACTGGAGGAATGCATCAGATTCCGCTCAGCATGATTTCGGAATGCAGTGGATTCCAATCTTGCTGTTGGAATGCAACAAGATTCCAATCAGCATGTCATGGGAATCCGGAAGTGCTACGAGTAGTGTAATGAGAATGCGCCATCACAAGGCATAAAAAAGTAACATGACATGTTGGAATGCACCAGATTCCAATCAGCTCGATGCCTGACCCATAAGAATATACTGCCGGAATGCATACGATTCCGGTCAGTGACTCGTGAAAAACGTGTTTTTAACTTTGTTGGAATGCACCAGATCCCAATCAACACAGGACTGTCTTGTTCCGTCTTAATGATACATGTTGATAAATGTTCCTCCATCCTTATACGAGATAGTGCCTGTTTTTTACGGAAGAAATAAATGCCGGCAAATTAAATTAGCTTGTATCTCTTAAATTAGATATGCAAGTATTGCATTACGTATAGTGGCAAGAGTACATTCAAGACTGATACAGCTATACAAGTCATTGTAGTGCGCGCACCAGATAAGAAGAGGATTATTTTTAGCAAAGTTTCGTCGACAAAGGGGTAAATAAAAAAGAACGTAGTGTCTGGATACTCTAGGGGGAACCACAAAAAAACAAGCGACTGAGAAGGTCCGCAGAATCAATTTCTCCAATAATGAGCTTATGGATGAACAATACCCCCAGTAATATTCTCCGATTTTCCAGAGTAGGTAAGTAAATAAGAAGAAGTCTACTTCTGTATGGAGGAAGGTGGAGACTTGAGTCCCAATTAAGGCCGCGCAATACGAATATCAAAAATTGCTTTTGAACTGACTCAAGACGCTTTATATGCTTTTGAGAAACAGGGGACCAAACGCATGAGCAATACTCGAGTATTGGACGAACCAGCGATGTGTAAAGAACCTTAGTGAGGTACGGATCATCGAACTCTTTAGCCCATCTTTTAGTAAATCCAAGTAAACCCAACGCTTTATTGGCAATAGATTAAATATGCATGTTAAAACTCAATTTCCGATCAAGAAGGACAACTCGATCATTTGCAATAGATATGTGCTCCAAAGGCGTACCATCTATTACATAAGGTTTCAATGCTGGCTTCACTCGGTGAAATGTCATATACTTACATTTAGAGCAATTGAAAGCTAGTAAATTTGTTGTGCACCAACGTTGGAACGAGTGTAAGTCGGCCTGAAGAAGATCCAAGGAACTTAAATCGGTAGGACAGTAAGTATAGCAAACTTTTACATCATACGCATACATTATAGTATAGGAATATAATATTGTGTGTTGCAAGTCATTAATGAAAAGGGTAAAGAGCAAAGGGCCTATATGACTTGCCTGGGGTACACCGGAGGAAACTCCGAACGATTCCGACAGATTGCACCTGAACAGGCCTTTTGGGTCCGGTTAGAAAGATAGCTTTTCAGCCACATTGATAGGTGAAACGGAAAGCCCAGTAAATCAAGCTTATGAATAAGTAACTCATGGTTGACGGTATCAAAAGCTTTGCTGAAGTCCGTGTAGATGACATCCGTTTGCTTGTTCGCTAACAATCCTTCCATAACTATAGAGGTGAATACAAGCAAATTTGTAGTGGTTGACCTTTGACGAATGAAACCGTGTTGGCATGGAGATAAAAGACTAGAACACTGATATTGGAGTTGACTGGTAACAATCTGTTCTGTTGTTAGTGTAGAAATAGATAAACTGAATTAAGCAAGGAGACAAATACAAGCAGGATAGCCTAGTGGTTAAGGCAACTGCAGTTTCACGTGTGATTCGCGGTTCGAATCTCGGTGAAACCTTTGATAACATTACGAAATATTACGAAGTATTATTGCGCATTCTTATAACACTATTAACCAGCTAAAGCAAACAACAACCGCGTTTCAAGTGCACGTCTGGGTATGTAATGTTCGGTTTCACCCGAACTAAGACTTTCTTACTTGTTTCAGCATCAGGTCGATGCCGCATTGGAAATAGTCGACCCGTTGTTTGTTGGGTAAGCATAGTACTAAACTGGCTGCTATTCTGTAACATTTACATTTATTAGTATTTTCCCAAGAGCCGCACAAATACCAATGCAAGCACATGTTGGGTACGTAACTTGCGAAAACATTTCAATAACTATAATTACATACGAAAGCATAATGTTAGCAAATTTTATCCTCGATGTCACCACACACAATCGAAATAGTGAAATAGTGTGCCATTGAACGACTATGGGGTTAGGATCTGAATGAATTGCTATGGAAATTTAGTGAATGTCGGATGTCGGAAAGTAATTAAGCTGGCATATGTACACGTGTGAACATTCGAATACAGAAGGCGTATGTAATGACATATTAATATAGCAAGATGTGGTTACTTGGCGGTTAGAACTTGGATGATGTAAAATGTAACTAACGGCATGTGAGATCTGAAGATTTATAGTGAATATCAAAATAGTTAAGAAAGGATATTCATGTACATGCAAATCATGCTAATATGCGAAAACTCTGTTAAAGAGCTACCAGCACATGCTCAACCATCACCAATAGGCCATTTAATATTTTATCGATAGATGGCGCATTAAAATTAGAGAAATATTTATGTCGAAAATGGGCACACCTTAGAACTCATTAGAAACTCTTCAGGTACATAAGCAAAGCCTTTGAACTGATGGATTGCCGGTGGGTCATCAAGTGTATCCACTCTGCAAATTTCTTCATCATTTCCGGGCCGAAGAGTCACTTAACCATAACTTGATCACGAATTGTAATGCAAGAAGAATTCGACCCACCTAACGATACACAGGAAACTCATATCTGATTTTTTGATGATTTGAGGTCCTATGAGTTTTACCATGTAAAGTTGAGGTTAGGTTTAGAGGGCATACAAGAGGGCTTCCCTACCCGAAGACTTTTTGTCTATTGTGAGTGTCCTTCAGAACAGCCAGATACGTGCAAAACCGTTCGACCAGATACTTCTTAGATCCTTTTCAATAATCAAGAGTGAAAACTCTACCAGTTTAGCTTCCGCCAGACTTTTAAAAACCCATGAGACCGAAAATTTTACTCGTCTTGTTTGCAGTACAGGGCATTAACTGACAGAGTGAAGCCTCTCACCTAATGGTGCAATATGCCACCACTGATCTAATGCCCCTAAGTACTATCTTCAGATTTGTTTTGATAGGGATGTTGACTGTTCCTTTGCTATACAATCTTGGACATAAGAACCTTGAGACCACACAGAAAGTTATTGTTGTTGCTGAAGTTGAGGAGCTTGGGGTCGCCAGAGCTTTGCCTGCTAAATATGTGCATGATACATGCATATTTGTAACAGGATTCACCTCGCATAGTTGAGAATGGCAATTGGGTTGAGGAACCTATGAATTGCGCTTATCGACCCCTTGCACCCGACATAGAAAGTTCTTTGGTCTAACAGTGTATTACTTCTGTACCTAACAATATATTCCACGATTTTCCTCAAGAGGTAACCTAGTGTCCCTGTAGCCCAGTTTGGGAGTTGAGCTTACTTTTGGCAAAACTATGGATACATTCCGTCTATGTGGGGTTCTAGAGCTGTCAGTTCAACCTAACCTAATCAAGTCTAGAACCGTTTATGCATGTTTCGTTACCAGCGGGAATCTGTCTTGGAGCACTCCAGTTGCTCACTCTATGGCTTAGACCTCGCCACGGAAGGCACTAAAAGAGTCAATAAGTCGACAAGACTGATTGTCTTGCAGGTGCTTCAAATACAGCACGGCCCATCCTCATTTTCTATTTTTGAACCGTCCGTGTAGACTGGAATGGCATTTACATCTGTCAGGACCTCCCCCACTCTTCCCTCCAAGGATACAGTGTCCGTAACAGAAGTAAGCGCAGGTTTCACAACGTTTAATCGTCCTTTTTCCATGTTAACTTCTACAGGTTGGATTCTTTTAGTCTAAGAGCCCCTAAGCACCTAGCTAATAATGATGTTTAAGCCTTCCTGGCATACGCTTATCACTCCACTTAATTTTCGCAGACATGCTAGCCTTTGCACCTTCCAAACGTTCGGTCTCTTTATTCAGTCGTTAAAGGAATTTACCTGTAAACAACATGACTAAGTTGTCGGTGTATGCGTATAACCCCATTTCTTGTGGTCGGAAGGTTTTTATGATCTCGCTGACTACCTGTATCCAAAACAGAGCCGAAAGCAAATCTCCTTTGCAGGTGTTCCTGGTACTCATTCTATATACCGAGTACTGGCTTTACAACTTTAGAACTATAGGATCCGTGTCGGACAAGTATCAAGCAAAATGCTTCCTTTCTAACGTTATTGAAGGCAAGCAATTTTCTCGATGACGTTATTCACCTTATGAAGGGTGCTTTCAGCCGACTTCCCAATCCGGTATGTGTACCTGAGGAAGTTCGCGTTGTACTTATGTGGAAGTCAATATGTACCTTCAGTGTTTTCATTTTGAAGTTGGAGTGCTTTATTGGTTTATACTTTCTGGCTCCTAAGTGGTTTACTTTGCCTACTTTAACAAACATGCGAAATATTCGTACCGTTTTTTCCGAATAGCGCTTAAGTTACAAGCTGAACTCTTTATCGAATAGGTTGGTATATCTTAGTTGTACCTTCTCGGGTTGAACTTAGGGCCCCCTAAAAATCAGTTTCTGCAAAGCAAGTACTTCAAACACAAAGTTTATTCATTCTGAGACTGTTTTCAAAAACGCATGTTTTGAAAATTTTTGAAATATTATCAGCAACCTCCTAAAAGTAGGCGGAGCATCTGTAACATAATATGGTAACAATTTATTATCCTAAAAATATTTTAATGATTTCAACTAAAATGTCCTCTATTTAGTTCATGAAATAAACTTATTCATGGACGAAAAAGTAGTTAAGGGAATACTTAAGTGCTTTTAAATGTATGAAAAATGTGAATTTAAATGTTGCATAGTTTTAGGCGCATTTTATACCATTTTAGATATCTTTACAGATGTTTACTAATGTAAGAAGCAAAAAAAAAAAAAATTAAACAGTGGCTCTTTTGCTTTATATCTGGCTTTTGTAAGCTTTTTACTTCATTAAAATATTTTTATAAAACTTGAGTACCTAACCAAAACAGAGCTACCTTCCTTCTACCTTCTCAGTGCTCATTCATGTATGAACTATGTACAAATATTTGCATTTTCGTCATGGTAGTTATACAATTCGCACTCGAGCATAAAATTTTAATAACCAGCAAATGTAGAGAAAAATACTTAAAACAAGTGGCAGCATAAAACGTAGCTGGACCAAGGTTGCCACCCAACTGCTCTACGCTCTTCTTTCTAACCTTGTAAATTTGTATTTAATTTTTACTTTCTATAAAATAAATTATCACTCCAATTAACATTAAATTCAATTGCAACAAAACAAAAAATTCAAATGTTTAATTATGAAATTTGACTAAAAACCGGCCAGCCCTTCTACTGCTTTTTAGTTAATGATGCGCCTGTAAGTATACTTCAATGCTGGGAGCTACATATAGAACAAAAGTAGCAACTTCTCAGCATATTGCTTTTGCACCACTTATCTTCTGGTCTATTATGCTGCCTTCGCAATTTTATTTATATTTAAGTGCCACAAGAGCTATCGTGAACCACTGAAGTGTACCAAACTACTGCAAAGTATTGGCTTACCCCTCATGCGCTTTCGTTTTACTTGCAGGGAGGTTTCTTATGTCCTCTCCCCCGTATTATACCAGCGAGAGCAATCAAGAAATTAACAGATTGTTAGCAGAAAATGAGGTACTTCAATGCGAAATATGATTATTTGATAGCATTTGGAGAAAATGAAACATAAAATAATTTGTATGCAAATGAGCCGTTAAATTTGTTGCGGAGCCATAATGTTTTTTCTTGGTGTTGCAGATTCGGATGTGACTGAAAAGAATAATGCATGAACATTTTAATAAAACAATTTGGCATATGACTGAGGATTTCAAGACCGGGGTCTTCCCATACCTTCTGCAGGAATGGTAATGTCGACCAGGTAACTGACGTACTGAGTGTATTTAATTTGAAGGGAGTCCACTTCTACTCACAGCTAAGAAGATGACGAAAGGAATACCTCAATCGCTGTCGACATAATATACTTTCAATCAACCGACTTTAAAAAAGTGGGAATAACAATATTCTTGATAAAGTATAACTACAGGTAACGACAACCTCGCGCCGGACATTTCCATTTCTTGGAGACAAAGAGTTAGTCGGATGAGCGCATGCCTCCCGATTTGGATTTGAATCTGCAATGCCCAGTACACAAGACGATCACGAAACTCACAAAATCCGCCTCAGATTCTATCCAACATAGCATGCGGAAGGCTAAAGCCCAAAATCAGCCAACTGGTTAGACCTTATCAGTCATATTCTGCAGAAGTCTCACTTATTATCTTTTTGTCGAAAAAAAAGACAGCCTTTAATGGCGCGAAAGAAGTTCTTTACATGCTGCTATGACTGAATTTGGGTTCCCTCCATAGCTTATATGGCTTTCCATTCGACAGACTTTGAGCAACACCACCAAAGGATCGCCAATCGAAACTGAATGAAACTTTAGATAAGCCGGCACTCTGTCGTGCCATTTCTTTTACCTGATGCTTGATACCGCTGCGGTAAATATATATAAGTTAAGGCAACCGCTTACCAAGTTGACCCTTACCAACGGCCTGCACGCGCAACTTCATTAAATGCTTCATCATCGATTTATTTGTAACAAACAACAGTCAGCAATAAGCACAGTAAACAACAGTCAGCAACGATCGCAGTAAACAACAATCAGCAATAGTTCGATTTTGGGCAATAACAAGAAATAGGGCACACATGCAAATGCAACGTGACGTATGGCCAATGATAGGTGTAATTTTAAGTTAAGACATTCATTGTAATTATTCTTAAGTTGAATCACAACCAATAAATATGAAAGCGGACACAAGTCCGCTACCTTTTTAAAAATATAAAACGTACTATAAAACGTTAATTTATATCTAAGAGCGTACATTTGCTGGCGGATGCGGATGGTATTGAATCGTTGCCCTTAACAAATTCACCGTGGGTTCTGAATTAAATAAACATACGAAAAAATTGGTATTACAGGGACAACACGAGGTACTTGCGTTCAAAAAAATCTGCATATTCGTGCCTTAGTAGCCATCATTGTTTACTTGTATAAATTCGAGAATGTGAAGGACTTCATATGACATGAGCCCAATGAGACGAGTAAAATTACAAAGGCTTCGCTCGATAGGACATGTAATGCGAATGAAAACTTCTTCGGCTAAAAAATTATGGAAGCAGACGAAGGAACTCAACTTCTTGAAAGAAAAAAAATACTTGATCTCCCTTTGGCTCCCAATTGGCGTCAGTTAACGCGAAACAAGGATAGCCAGCGTCACTTGTTGCACGTAAGCCTAAATCTCCCCGACGGTTAAGCACCAGTTAATGGATGAATGAGTTAAAGTTTAACATATAACAGCATCGCGCTAGAAGTGACTCCAATTGAACACAAATATTCCTCTGAAGATTGCATTCTTACAACAACCTGAATAGACAAGATCAACTTTTTATAAATCAAAAGGAAATTGTATGTATGGCACCTTGCTTGGCCGGAAGGCTGCTCCAAGTCAAGAAGATACTTGATGTTCGCCCTAAAATGAGCGTTTGTTTCTTGCTATGAAAATTATTTTCATGCGTCATAAGCAGGCATCACATGGCAAGCCCTAGGTATGGTATTCTGGCAAACGACCAAAGAGTTTTCCTGAATTGCTTCAGTCATATGGACGCATGTGCGTCATGATTGACAGACTGAGTTCTTTGTACCCAACAATGTTTTTAAATGGTTTATCCGCAAGCTTTGGTTGTGGCTGCTGGAGCAATAAAAAATAAACCCTGAAGTTTTTGGAAAGTCTTCCCGATGTTTAAAATTCGTTACCAAATGTAAATACGGCAAGCTTCGTATCTAGCACCTTAATATACCGACTATTTCGGGAAGGATTTAATTTAATCACGTCCAAACTTCCAAGTTGTTCCACCCCTTATTTCTCCTTCCGTAATAAACTTGGCTTTCATAATTACAACAGTATTCGCCTCGTGAAGGTAAGGTTTACACTTGGTTTGGGGAAGCTGAATGTATTTAAAGCCCAACAACTCCTTGAATCGTCTTTAACTTGACGTTACCAAAACTTCGAAATTGGAACTTTATATTTTCCAGAAGAAAATTGTGCCTTTGGCAGGATTTGATGGGAATAAGTCCAAAACCAAAGGGCATTCCTTTTGCCAATAAAAAGCTTGATTGGGCTGAGCAGGCTATGGAATCCCATATATTAATGGTATAAGATGGGATAGGCTTTCGCAACAAGGTTAAGTTATGATATGTATGAGCTGGATCTAGGTATGAACAAAGCTCAGTGAATAAAACTGCACAAGTTTCGGAGGCAAGGTCATGAGGAAGGATAGACACTGAGTTGTTAGAAACAGATGAAGCGGAGGGCTGCCTCAGCTCCCGTTCGTTATATCGAAACAAAGTCATCCATGTGGGGTGACTTAATAAACAAAAGCGAAAATCAGCTACGCGATAAAGCGGCAACTAAAGAAGCTACGAATATTATTGCAGCACACAGATAAGTGCTCCCGCTTGTAATTTATCGAGGTGACTGCGTTGATTTCGTTTGATCATTTCCCTTCATCACTTTTCACAGGTTTTCTGTTAGTTTTTGGACCATATACATTTCTTTATCGCTTGCAATAAACCTTCAAAGCTTCGTTACAATTACTAACATGGCTTTCATTTTCAAGCAGCATGTAGTTTTATATTTTGAAACACAATAAACTTCCCAACTGTCACCTGTAAAATATAAAGTGAAAGGAAATAGCTACTGTAATTAAAGTCAATTACAAAAAATGTTAACATACTCAAACTACTTAGTACCTTTTGCGTCATCTTGAACGAGTCATAAGAAATCAACGTTAAGCTATATTTAAATGAATAAAGGTTAAGTGAAAAGTCCTTGTAATTTTACACAATACATACATTACGCCTACAAATATTTGCCTACATTGTTCTAATTTAAAACAAGTTTAGCAAAATATACATATTTAGTTAAAATAATTTGCGAATAGTTAAAGGCCTGTGGCTGAGTGCCATGTAAACACAGTTTGTTCACATATTATTTTATTCATGCAGGCAAAATTGTTTCGCATTCATTTCCACTTTCCTTACCATAGTCACCGCATTCGGTCCACATGCATAGTAAACTTACTACCTTGCTTCCGTTTTAACTAACCGTACTTCCTCTCATAGCGCTATGGCATTAACTATCAACCAAATAACTGCAAACATTGTCCAATGCAGCACTAACTACCTAGTACTGTCATTTCCTTTTTCATTCTTACCATGTTAAGCTTCCTTTGAACGCACAAACGCACGAATGGACAAACTGTAAGGGAATTTAAATAAAGTATTCATAAAAGAGAAGCATAAACGCAAAGCGCTATAAAAAAAGTAAACAAACCATTAAAATATGAAAAGTCCCCGCTGAAATTTGGGTAATTGGAAATGCTCAGCGCAAACATTGCTCCATCCACACAAGCGTAAAGCTTTGCCATGGCAGACAAACTGGCAGGCAATAAAGTGCTGTTATAGTTGACAGTGACAGTTGGACAGCGTTATGCTCCA
This sequence comes from Eurosta solidaginis, assembly GCF_040869045.1. Lineage (NCBI taxonomy): Eukaryota > Metazoa > Arthropoda > Insecta > Diptera > Tephritidae > Eurosta > Eurosta solidaginis. The sequence goes on along the minus strand of NC_090321.1, from coordinate 39,041,342 downwards.
TAGTCTAGTGGTGATGATTGTCTTTGTTGCTGGCGTTGGGCGTCAACTATGCAACAACAGTTTGCGTGATGATGAGAGACTCAACAGTGTTGTCTCAACTACAGCAATTGAGATACTAATGTGTTTGGCTTTATGCTGAATATGAAGTTGACAGACTGCTTAAAAGATCTGATGCTTAAAATGTTCCGTTTTTCTCATTGTGAGCTATATTTTGTTAGCTCTGGTAAGCTCGGAATATTTACCAAACCAACCAAAAACCACCTGCTACTCACTAGGAACATGGTATGAATTGAAAAATATACGTTTTAAAGTGAGTAGAGCGATGGGATTGCCATGTAAGCAGGCTAGTTATGTTATTGTACGACCAGAGTTGCTCAGGTAAGTTTCAGAGCAAAGAGCCGGGATTCGTTGCCAGTTTGAAAAAAGTCTGCGGTAACGATTGTAAATACTTTTTTTTTCTGAAAGCGCTGCAGCATACATATTCCTTTGATAGGGAATTGGTACAAAAACCCCAAGACCTGCCGAAATATGCTTAACTTTTGGTCTGCTAGGAAAATCTCTAAACTAAGATGAAGATAACATGGGAGACAGCCGCGCAATCTACAGTTGTGACCTAGAGGTTACACGACTACCTCCAAACTGCTGCTAGTCGGGTGCAAATCGGATCAGTTGACGGAGTCACCTGTACTAATAACGTTTAAAACTGAGCTATATGTATTTCAATTATCAAGAGTTGCAACTTTTTCATTACCAACTACGACGGAACCAGTTCAAAACGGGCTCAAACGGTCTGGAGAGCGGGGTAACAGCCATTTCGTAGGACATCACATTGTTAATATTTGGTATTGTCTCATTGAATTCCACCATTTTCACTGAATCGACTAACTTTTTTATATAAAATGTCGCTTAAGAGGCAAGCCATTGCTTGATATCTAGACCTAGCTATTACGAATGACTTGAATTAATTGAGTCGAGTCTTCTGGATCGGTTTCGAGCAATAATTAATTGAATTTCGTTTCAGAATTTGTCATATTTAACTGCAAGGCACCTGTGCCCGTATTACGTTCAATGATTCGTGATGGAATCTCTTTTTTTATATCTGATATATATGTATATAGGATCGGATTATTGCAATATGTGAATTGAAATTGACAGCGACAGTTTCACAGTTGCATAGTTATCGTTTAATCGAAAATGGTTTTCAGTCCTCGAACGTAAAACGTATAACCGGCCGGTCATAGACAGCTCACAGTTCCAAAATGTCTATCACCCAATGCCAGCTAAAATCAAATCCTGTGGCAGCACTGCTGCAGAGAATAGAATCTCTTTGAAAAGACTGTTAATAACATAATCAATGTCAGCACTTTAAAAAGCAAATCGACTCTCTTAAAATGAATTTAACAAAAAACACCTCCCACAGTTTAGCCCAGTTTCTATTTGGTAAAGCTAAAAAAATTAACGCTACAAAAACAATAACAACAGCGGCGTCTTAGGACGTGTACAACATTTACGAGACGCCCAAAAATAGACACAAAGCAAAGTCAAGTTCCAACATATACACACAATTTATGAGTATTTGAATGTTGTTTATTTTTTTATAAACTTAACTTAAAGCTGTTCAGAGCCAAATTGTTTAAACATTGCCTGGCACCCAAAATTTTTAATAATGCTTAAAGTGGTAAGAAATCTGGCATAAGTAGACGCAGATAATACTTTTAGGGTCTTAATAAAAAAAAAGGTTCTCAGAACCCACTTCCAAATTAGTTAAGCTCGAATCTTCATTCAGGTACCGTATTTCCTCATAATGCTTGAGGAGGTGTCTTTTTCCTCCTGCGAGGTGTGGCCTCTTCAATCAAATGTCTGCTGGGATGCCCAAATTTCTGGGTATTCAACAAAAACTGTTTGTTCAGCAATCATTGTGTGTGTAGGTGGTATTCTCGAAACATAAGAAGACAGCCGGTAGCAGTTCTGAGAGCAGTCCCGGTCATATAAGTATAGAAGGTAACGAAAAGTCCAAAGAGTTGGTAAAGGAGGATTCAGCACTCGCTGAATTGACGGTAAACGATCCAGTCCGTTTGGGAGAAATCAAGAGGAGACAGGAGTTGCATATGATCTATTAAACAGGAGTGCAGGACTGTAAAATTTCTATGAACATACGATATTAGACTCACAAAGTGGCACATACCTTTGAAGAGAGATGACTTAGCTCACGAGGGGGAAAATAACTGGACACTGCATTTTGGCGTCACATTCTTATCAAGTTAAGCCTCGTCAGGAACAATAGATGTGGGAAGTGCGAGCTGCAAGAAGGAACGGTTAAGCACGTTCTATGTTCATTCATTGCACTCGCAAAGTCAAGGCTTCAGCTGTTAGAGACGGCAATTAAGCTAGGTCCTAGAAAACTTCTAGTATTTGCCAAGAAGACGGAAGTGTTCTGTGTCCTTGCACCTAATTGGGGTTTTTACGTTTGGTCTTCACACAAATTCTGGTAATAGTTTGGACACATTCAGTCTATGTGAAATCCTTATTGAACGGCTAGGTAAATTTAGCCTAACCTAAGCTAGTCAATGAGGTGTCTGTATCAAATTTCAAGAAAATTGCAACACAAATATGATTTTTTTGGGATAGATTTTGACCCGTGGATTTTTGCCGAAAAAAAAAGAGTTCTAAATGTTAAGAGGCGAGCATATGTACCAAATTTCAGCAAATCTCACCGTAAATAAGATTTCAAAAATCGATCCACTTCCTGGAAAGAGAACTTTTCAAATACTAACTTAATAAAAGAGGCACTCCTGCACGGGATTTCAAAAAAAATCGCAACATAGATACGCTTTATTACAATAGGTCCTCCACAAGTCTACTTTCCTCGAAGAAAATTTTCTCAACTAGTAATCTAGTCAAGGAGGTACCCCTATTTGAAACATATCGCACCATAAATGCGATTTTTTAGAATAGGTCGCTTTTGGTGCACTTCCACCAATAAAATATTTCTCAAAAATTTACTTCGTCAAAGAAGAACACCTGTAAAGAATTTGAAGTGACTCGCGTCATAAATAAGATTTTTTGGAATAGGTCCGCACGTATGGTGAGTTTCTTCCGCAACCGTAAAACCCCTTAAAGAAACACACAAAATTTCATCTAAATCGGTCCAGTCATTTAGGAAGAGTTTCGTCGTAAACACACGTACAGAAGTAATATCTATATGTATACAAGCAGACCCGGCAGACGATGCTCTGCCCTAGCATTGGTCTATCCGCATAACTTTTAAGCAGTTTTTACCTCCTACTATCCCTTTCCTTCTATCCACCTTTTCCTTATCTTTTTATTCACTATTCCCTCTGCCTATCTCTATTTCTGTGTCTCTTTCTCCCTCTCCCCCTTTTCCCTCACTTCTTTGCCGCTCCAACGATCCATATCGCTATTTCGTCTAACTCTATCTCTTTCTCCTTCCCTCTTTTCTATTATCTCTTGTTCCTCTCCATCCCTTTTTTCCCAGCCCCAGTCTCAGTTCCAGTTCCAATCCCAGCCCAAATCCAGTTCCAGTGCTAAACCCAGTATAAGTCGCAGTCTCAGTGCCACTACCAGCCTCAGTCGCAGTCCGTACTCCAAGTCCCAGTCCCAGTCAATCACTACTCAATTTTCCGAAAAAAGTGTCATAAGTACTAATCTAGGCAAATCTAGGTAGCCATATGCCCAATTTCAGGTAAATCGAACCAAGAACAGAATTTGTTCGAAAAAATCGGTCCGTGGTCCTCTTCACTGAAAAATGTAACGTAAATGCTATCTAGGCAAAGGGCTACCTATATACCAAATTTCAGGAAAATCCAACCGTGAATAGAATTTGTTCCAATAGATCAGCCCCTGGTCTACTTCCGGGAAAAAAAACATCACAGGAACGCTGTCCTATCTTAAAGTTGGATCAAAGTTGCATATGGTGTTCAAATTTTACTGAAACCGGTTAAGTAACTTAGGAATCCATCGCGGACAAACAACGTGACACGAAATTTATATATATTAAGATTAAAACAGGGAAATAATTATTTTGATACTCTAAAAAGCGTTTTGGTGCGTTTTTTGGTACGAAGACAAATATGCGAACGGCAGCACTGGTTGCATAGGAAAATCTTAAATTTATATCACTGTAACAGCAGGTATAGAGCAGCCAAAGTAGCAGGAATAATAACAGTCGAATTAATTATATTAGCAAAATATTTATAAATTGAAGGTTTTCAAAATGTTGGAGACATGGATTCAATTCTAATCGAGTTTGATTAGAATAGCACCACCCGAAAGGGAAAATAAACTAAATATGCTGCAACTGCCTACACACCCTAATTCATACTTACCTTTACCTAAAAATACATATAAGAAATAATGATACTTACCGTTTTGCATATCTATCTAAAAAAAAACCCAATTGCTGTACATATTGACATCTACTCTCCTGGAAATGTTAATTATACTAACCGAACCGTTAATATAACTTACCATTCCAAAATAGCAGCTGCTTGGTCGGCTGTAACAAGCTGCTGCTAGTTTCAGTTCCGAACTAATTCTCGCTACATACGCATATAATAACGTAATTAACGTGCTTTCAAAGTTTCATTTAAGTCAAAATTAAAGTTTTATAACTAGAAAGGAGGTGCAGTGCGGTGCAACAAATATACTAATAGACATTGTTATTTAAAAATTATATAAATTTTATACAAAGAAAAAATTTAATAAATTGCATCTTGAATTTTTATACATTGGATCGAAAGTGCGGTGTTATTTTTTCATCAAAAGCGTAATTTTATTCACAAAATTTTTTGTTCCTATAAATGAACCGGACTAAGTGTATAAAGGAAAGAATAAAATAATTTAGAACAAGTAAGGACGGGACGGGACGATCGATTGTATGGGCTATATATTATATATATCTCCGATCGAAGTGATTTTTATAAGAAATCTTCTATGATATTTTAGAATAAATATCACCAAGTTTAACGTTCTTATATTGGAAATTAAGGGAGAAATTGCCAAAAATCTTTCTATCTGAATCAGTTGTATGGTATATATACTATATATAGCTCCGATCAAAGTGATTTTTTCAGAATATCTTCTATGATATCTTAGAATATATATCACCGAGTTTCACGTTTATATTTTCTAAATTGCGGCAGGAATGACCAAAATCGTCTTATCTGAATGATCGGTTGTATGGGAGATATATGTTATAGTGGTCCGATCCTACCGCATCCGACAAATGTCTAACATAATACAAAAATACATCCTTGTGCCAAATTTCATTGAGATATCTCAAAATTTGAGGGACTAGTTTGCGTTCAAACAGACAGACGGTCGGACGGACAGACGGACATGGCTATATCAACTCAATTCGTCGGCCTGATCAATTCGGTATACTTAATGGTGAGTCTACCTTCTATATTTCTCAACGTTACAAACATCGGCCCAAAGTTAATATTCCATTTCATGTTCATGAAAGGTATAAAGATGTTTAAGTTAAACGGTTTTATTGAACACAATACTTACATTAAGCAGTAATAATACTAAAAGATAGAAAATAATTAGGTAGGTCCTAGGTACTAGTACCATCACACTCCTCATTAATCTAGGGCCTTGATCAGAAAAATAAATAAAAGCGTTGGGCGCGTGCAATTTCTAAAAACGTGAGGCGTATCTTAACCTAATTAAGGTTCAGTTGATCGTACTTATGCATATATGCAAATATTATTTGTAAAGATATGAGCGGTTGACTATCTGACGCGACCCACGCTTTTTTGCACCGCCACCGTGGTATGATGGTAGCGTGCTCCGCCTACCACACCGTATGCCCTGGGTTCACACCGCGGACAAGGCAACATCAAAATTTTAGAAATAAGGTTTTTCAATTAGAAGACAACTGAAATTTCACTAGCAAAATTTGAACTTATGCGCTCCAAAGTATTTTGACGTCACAACTGCCGCGAAATTAATTTTTTTAATGAAATTTCACTAACAAAATTTTAACTTATGTGCTCCAAAGTATTTTGACGCCTCTTCTAACGGAACTTGAATTTTTTACTGAAATTTCACTAGCAAAATTTGAACTTAAGCGCTCCAAAGTATTTCGACGTCACAACTACCGCGAAATTAATTTTTTTAATGAAATTTCACTAACAAAATTTTAACTTATGTGCTCCAAAGTATTTTGACGCCTCTTCTAACGGGACTTGAATTTTTTACTGAAATTTCACTAACAAAATTTGAACTTATGTGCTCCAAAGTATTTTGACGCCTCTTCTAACGGAACTGGAATTTTTTACTGAAATTTCACTAACAAAATTTGAACTTATGTGCTCCAATATGAGCCTAATCGGACCACAAATACGATTTTTTTTTTGAATACCTCGTTCCTTGCGCCACCTGGCGCCGATTTTTTCATGTGTCGCTTTCTATTAATGTATGTAATATGTGTTCCAAATATGAGCCAAATTGGACCACAGATACGATTTTTTGAAATATTTCGATCCATGCGCCACCTATCGGAGTTTTTTTCATATTATTGCATTGACATCGCGTTCTGAACTACATTCCAAGTTTCAAGCTTGTAGCTTATCGGGAAGTTACTTATATTTTAATTACAAAATTCGTTCACAATGGCCGTGCAGCCGGCCTGTCAAGTCAAGCTAAATAAAACCGTTTAAAAAATTATTTAAAGCGGTCATACCGTTTTTGAATATTAGCTAAAATATTTTTCACTTGAGATTTTTTTTAAGTTGTTTACTGCAAATGCTCCCTAAAGGGCCAGTTAATGGTGACTTAACCGTAACCAGATAAAACAGCTGATCGAACTAACCTTATGGAAATCAATGTAATCGATTAGTGGTGCCATTCCATAACGCTAAAGCCATAACCATAACATAGCCAACTAATTGGTTTTTGGTTTTTCCCCATATCCACAACCTAAAAATATTTGAGTTGGAGAATTTATTAACTTTTTGTAGATTTTATTTATTGTTTTGGATACGTTTTGACTAAGATACTTATTTTTTGTGGTATATGTTTGCAATTTTTTGCATTTTCTTCATTTTTATGAAATTTTCAAGATTTTTAGGTTAAGGCACCAATAACTGATGCCAATTTGATATAGATAAGTAAAAATATGGTTATGACTATGGCTTTATGACTATGTCAACTTTAAGTCGATCTTAAATCAGATCGAAAATAACAGAGAAAAGAAAAAATTTTTAAATCGGTACAGATGTTTTTCAGCTTTGAATTTACTAATAGGTCCGACACATAAGCAATATACCCGCGACTAAAATACCAGATTCAAGGGGTGTGTAGCGCAACCCTCCAGGTTGCCAGCGCAATATATAGCTTCTCCAAACCTAATTGTCAACCTCACCTATCCGCGGCGAATCCTGTTTCACTAACAGACGAGGCTCTGGTGACCCCAAGCTCCTCATGGAACTTGGGGGTGGGGTTGGCCTGAAGGTTTAATGTGGCCACATAAATCGTTCCCGAGATGGTCGGGCTAACACCTTAATGGTGCTGTGGTACCGGAGCGTACCGGATCTGTATCCGGCAAAGGACCATCACATCGATAACACTCCCCAAAGCCTTCGGAGCAACCTTATCGCTACAACAACAACAACAACAATACCAAATATATTAGCAAGTATTTTTGTTGTGCGTAATAAACTTCAATTTTACAAACGCAACATCTTGGTTGATTGTGGCGATGTTATTGGAATGCATAAGCTTGTGTTAAACGCATCTATATGAAAAATGTTATTGTACCGCGGCCTTAACGCACACAAATTCATTTTTATATACAATGTAGATAAAGATTAAATAATTAAGTATTTTTTAAACAATTTTATTTTTCATTTGTATCTTTTCCAAATAACTCTTTTTTTTATACTTACCTTGAATGGTTTTTTGTTATCCGTTTCGATTTTCGATGTTTTGCTATCTGTATCCATATTTGTTATATTACTTTTAATTGCTTTTAAGGTTTATATTTACATATGTATGTATGTTTATTTTTCCGCTGATGTTTGTCAAATACACTTACGCTTTATTATTTGGTTTTGTTTTAATGAAATTCTACTTCTCGTTCTTTCATGATTTTAATGGTAACTTTTTTGTTTGAATTTAAGCCCGCATTGTTTACGACAATACTATTATGCACACAGTTTTGTTTTTGTTATACTCACATATTCACTATTAATGCCACTGCTTCTTCTTCTACGCCAAAACTGGAGCACGCGTTGTTTGTGTGTACAAATGTAATGCACTTGAATTGTCTCGACAGCGCCCAAAATGTAGTATCAGTGCACGAAAAACAAAATGCAACAACACAAAAGTGAGAAGTATTTTTGTTTTATATACAGAAAACACGTTGCCAAAGAAGAACAACAAAAAATACGCAAAAAAGTCGAAAGACTGCTGTCAACGGACTGGCACCTCCACTCTACACTAAATACTGGCAACACAGCTACACAATCAGTGCCTATCAAACTGTGTGCATGTATTGCAAAGAACAAAAGAAATCACTGAACTAAACGTTTTTGGAGATATGTATGTATTTTGTTTTGGTTGCAGTTTAATTATTTTTATTTAATTAACTTTTTAAATGCACAATTTTAGTTTTATGTCTTGAGCCAGTTACCACAATCACTTGGCTATCAATTCACTGCATGCAGCAGCCACCAGGCAACATCCCGGAGCTATGAATTTGCCAGCGCCCTTTTTGTATTTCTTTGTTTTTATTTTCTTTTTTTTGATGTTTTCGTTTTCTTTTCGCTGCTAATGTTTACCGCGCACTTAATTTCTTACAAATTCACAGTTATAAGCACCGCCGGTGAATGACGATGCTGACTCTGCTGTTAAGCCGTTTTATAGGCTCAGATTCTGAAGTCTCGCGTATTGGGCTGGTATATGCGCGAAGCAAAAACAATTATAGAGAGTTAACAGTGGCTGTGTATGTAGTAAAACTCGCATGAATTTTTATCAGCAAGCAAAAGTAATAGCTCGCTAAGGAAGAGCACTTAACAGCGTTCACTTGATGCGCTCTGCAAGTTACTCTCGTAGTTCTCTACATACTACATATTAACTCTGTAAACGCTCAACGAACTCCCAGCTGCACTAAGCATGCATGTTCACACAAACACATTTTCATCATCGTTTTCTTACCTTCTATAAATTTCTCCACGCATTCAATAGATACGCCCCACAATTACGTTGTTCAACGTCATCACTCGTAATTGCTAGATACTCCTTGTTGCTGTTAAGTGAATCCTGGCACTGGTGCTGCACAAAACTGAAGAACCGGATCAAAGGGTACCACCGACAGTCATACTTACTTAAATGGCGCTTAACCGTCTAAACGGTTATGGCCGTCCAACAAGGCGCCCCAGTCGCTCCGCCAACCGGCGCCAATTGCTCACACCAAGGGAGTTTAAATCGTTTTCTACCTGGTCCTTCCAACGGAGTGGGGGCCGCCCTCTACCTCTGCTTCCATAGGCGGGTTCCGATAGAAACGCTTTCTTGGCCGGAGCATGATCTTTCATTCGCATAACATGGCCTAGCCAGCGCAGCTGCTGCGTTTTAATTTGCTGGACTATGTTGATGTCTGAGTATAGCTCGTACAGCTCATCATTGAATCTTCATCGCCAACGCGTAGGGGTCCATATATCTTTCGAAGAACTTTTCTCTCGAACACTCCCAAAGCCGCTTCATCTGCTGTTGTCATGGTCCATTCTTCTGCCCCATGTGGCAGGACGGGTATGATAAGTGACTTGTAGAGTATGATTTTTGTTCGCCGAGAGAGGACTTTACTTTTCAATTGCCTACCTAGTCCAAAGTAACATTTATTGGCAAGAGTGATTCTTCGCTGGATTTCAGTGTTGATGTTGTTGCTAGTGTTGATGCTGGTTCCCAAATAAACGAAGTCTTTTACTATTTCGAAATTATGGCTGCCAACAGTAGCGTGGTTGCCAAGGCGCGTATGCGTTGACTCTTTGCTCGATGACAGCAGGTAAGTACTTCGTTTTGTCCTCATTCACCATCACCATCTTCTTTTCCAGTTTGGAGTAAGCAGAACTCACAGCGCGGGTGTTTAGGCCGATGATATCACTGTCATCGGCATATGCCAGTAATTGTACGCTTTTATAGAATATTGCTCCATTGCGGTTAAGTTCTGCAGCTAGTATAATTTTTTCCAACATCAAATTAAAGAAATCGCACGATAGGGGGTCACCCTTTCTGAAAACTCGTTTAGTTTCGAACGGCTCGGAGAGGTCCTTCCCATTTCTTACTGAGCTGATGGTGTTGCTCAACGTCATTTTGCACAGCCGTATAAGTTTTGCGGGGAAACCAAATTCAGACATAGCGGCATATAGGCAGCTCCTTTTCGTGCTGTCCAAGGCGGCTTTAAAGTCGACGAAGAGGTGATGTGTGTCGATTCCCTTTACACCGGTTTTTTCCAAGATTTGGTGCATTGTGAAAATCTGGTCGATGGTAGATTTACCAGGTCTGAAGCCACACTGATAAGGTCCAATCAGCCGGTTCACAGTGGGCTTCAATCTTTCGCACAATACACTTGAAAGGACCCTATATGCGATATTAAGAAGGCTGATTTCACAATAGTTGGTGCATTTTGCAGTATCCCCCTTCTTGTGGACTGGGCAAAGAACACTTAGATTTCAATCGTCGGGCATGCACTCGTCCGCCCATATTTTGCTCAGAAGCTGCTGCATGCGCCTTACCAACTCCTCGCCGCCGTACTTGAATAACTCCACAGGCAATCCATCAGCGCCCGCACCCGACAGTCGGGTTTGTCTAAATAAAGGAAGCGGACTAATGTGGTTTGAATAAAGGTAAGGTTAGGTTGAATTGGTTGGTTGGTCGGAAGCTTTCATAGACTGAATGTGTCCATAGGTTTACCAGAATTTTGACCTATACCAAATTGAAAAACTCCGTTAAAAACTGGGACCTATGTTGTAAAATAATTTTTCTCCTGTCAAACACTGTATAACGAATTTTGGAATATTCTTGATTACGCTGCAGCTTATGTATGGAGTAAAAACTCAAATATTTAGTTTAGCAAAATATTCTTTATTGACAACACTACTTTGGTTGTAGTACTTCACAATCCAACTAATCGTGTACTTCACTTGCAGCATTTTAAAATCAAACTGATTCGTGACTCCACAGCTTGCGCTGCTTTTATACTCTCTGTTGCCTGGTTCGCCTATTTCTCTTAGGGTCTACACCAGTGATCACCAAAATTGAAACTGTGACCGTATTGGTAAGAGTAAAATCTTCGTAGTGGTAGTAGCTGTTTAGATGTTGATAAGCGACTTTTAAACTAAAGACAATAATAATATGTGTGAATAATTATTTTACTAACTGACGACCACTGGTCTAGACTTTTCATGAATAGCCCTCTCGAACAGCTGCTTACTTAGCTGTTGTTTTGCATTCATTTACTCAGAAACTATATTTCAAAATCCACGAAAGACTGGTCTCAAGAATGCGACTTATCTTACCTAAATATATTAGCATGGTTCCAAAATGCTTCAGCATAAAGATTTCATGAAGTGCTGCAACATTCGCATTGCTTCTACCCAATATGTTTAACTGAAACTAAACAGACGACCACTCTTTCCATATCCCATCCTTGGGTTGCTATCCGGAGCCTGGATATGCAAGAACATGGCTTCCCTATTACCAGCCCTAGACATAGACATTAATGTATTGCATGATTTCTGGATCCTGATTAAAATATGCTCATTGAATGTATTGCAAAGTTCCCCGATACTCCTCCTCAGGCTAATTCGTCTCAATTCGTGAGATATATCTTGAATTTCGAAGCAGTTAATGTGGGACTTATTGCAAAGTGAGTGGAAATACCTTAACAGAATCTGTAACTGTTCATCTGATATATCCAGCACCAATACTGGACTTCATATCCTAGAAACCCGGATTTTTTTGAGATTCCTAACATTTACAAACGGCTTTCAATTGCTCTCTAAAGTTCATCTGGTGCTCGACACGAGTAATAAAAGTTTTGCGAGCTTATCCGTTTAACTCAACTTATACGGATGGAAAGAATACAAGAAATTTCGGCGAGTTACCCCACCGAGGCAGCAGCTCTAACCAGGGAAAGTGAGTAATCTCATTACCTCAATCGGAGGCTTTATCGGCAATAGCAGAAGGCTGGTAAATGACCCAACACAAATGAATAAAATGGAAAATCTTTTTTAGCTTCACAAAACACAACAAAGAGGTTTTTATTGCAATAATATTGTATGGAACCCCAAAAACTGAGTGAGTTTTACACCGAATAAATATATTGTAGGCTAAACCTGAGGAAGCCATCAAGAGGGCCAAAGCATTCAAGTTTATAGGGCCGGGCGACATTGCCATTATTACGCTAAATCATCTTCGATGTATGCCTGCTTGACATCTAGCCAAACAAGTAGGCTTAATAATCTAGCGCTTCTTGCTTCTTCCACCACTATTTAATCCCTGCGTACTTAATTTATTTCTTCGCCTAAAGGATATACCATTGTTGCACCCATTAGCCTTCATTCAGTCTCTGCAGAATCGGTTCTTGGAATACTCAAAAAACTATCGACATCACTACTTTGCTGTTTTGTCTTTTGTGTGTCAGTTTGTTCGCCTTTCCGTTTGTTTGTCAGTCTTTACCTCCGTTTGCTAGTCCGTTCTTAACTACATCCGTTCAGCAGTCAGACATTTTGTCATACGTAAATCTTTTGTCATTTTGTTCTTTATTTTGGGCTGTTAAAGTTCTTAATATGTTTTAACCACACAACTTTTGTTTGCTTATATACATAGTTGGGTTTGTTATAAAGAATATTTAGCTCATAATAATGTGATATAAATTTGGATGCTCTTGATATTGAGTTCAGCCAGTTCGGGTGGGTGGGTAATGCGATTGGTTTGGATTACGTATAGTAAGGTTATTAAAACAGACAAAAATTATAGATACTTTGTAATTCCCGGTATAGCACAACTTTGGTTGGAAAATTTCCACCGAAAGGCAACAGTCATTTCTTTGATTTCGAATCGGTCCATAGCTGGCTCACATTTTCATAACTTAAAATTTTTAAACGGCTCGAATTATGAACCCGTTATGAATTTTGCATTGTCACATCACTTGAGTTCACTGCAGAGTGGTGTTGTTTAGTTGTTGCTGCCTTTGCTATTGAACAGTATATTTGTATTAATTGTATTGTTCTACTGTAGTGTGGGTTTAGGCGCAACTTGACGGGAGATTGAAGGCTGTTATGTCGCGGTGTTACAAATTTCTTATGTAGACTGTACTACCACTTACTAAGCGCGTTCTTTTCGGTTGGCAAGTCCTCAACTGAAGAAGCGATGTGCCATTGGTTCCCCTTTGCTGAGACATAGGCACGGACAGCATTTGTGTTCAATAGTTTCTAGGATTATATAGCAATTTATAGCTTCTCAAACCCAATTGCCAACCTCACCTTCCCTTTCTTTAGCAGCCGAGGCTGTGGCAACCCCATGGAAATGGGGGGTAGGGAGGGATGGCCTAGAAGGTTCAATGTGGTCATATTTCGGGTACGATAATTGCCGGGCTTATACTTTAATGGTGCTTGTTACGGGAACCTTCCGGATCTATATCCGGCAAAGCACCATCAACATCGATAAGGAGAGTGCCAAAACCTTCGTGGAGTTTCCGTATGGCTACAACAACAACAACAAAAAACCTGTTGATGCAATTAAGAAGCATTTTGATGCTGTTCTTAGATCGGACAGCATAGAACCACCTAGAGTTGGTAACTGATATTTGCCACGGCTGGATATTCGCAGAGAAAACGAGTAACCGTTTCCTTGCAACTTTGCTTGACTGTAACTTCTACACGTGTCGTTTTAAAGGACTCCTATTCTTTCCGCATGTGGAACTTTTCGAAAAGGTAAGAGCAAACAGATCACAGCATGTGGTCTGCCACTTTCAAGAATCACTTCGGCTGGTCACTTCGATTTGCAAGCATGTTTTGTGCGTCTGTCGGCTTCTTATTCCACCGCTCACTTGGGCATCTGTAATCAGTCACCTGTTCCGCTATCATGAGACCCACCACCCGATTGGAAAACGGTCAGCTTTTATCTTAGTCACCGTTCAACGGTTCCACCGCTACCTCTGAAGTATCCGTTAATCGATTCAGCGTACACCCCTTCTACTGGCCGCTTAGCGTATGTTACCCCTCTAATACTTTTACCGTGAGCTTGGGCGCTATCCACCTACTTAACGACCACAACCCCCTCCGTCAAGAATGTTCGACTCAGCAAAATAGCGCTTGTTTTCCCGCATCACATTAACAAAATAGACAAGAGTTGGCTGAGCGCTACCTGAGCCTTTTACAATGACCACCTCACAATCTGTTTACTACTAGTCTCAGCTCGCGCTGCGTTTGGACGCGAAAAGTAAGAAAACCGCTTTTCATTATTTAAAGCAAACAATTCATAACTGCGGCCAACCATTGAACGAGCCCAGAAAAGTTAAGCCAGCAGCCAACCAAGACTATGTATGTATGTATGTCCATGAGAGGGTCATATACAAATATATGTATACATGTATACAGCATTGGCTTCGTTGAACCCGATGTCTATCTGACTGTCTGCCAGCAATAAAAATAGCAATAAGAGCTATAAAAAAGTAGCAGCCACTAGAGCTACGACCGCAAAACATGGCGACGACAACAATACGGCAAAAGAGGTGACAACAACAAAAGCAACAATGCCCCATTATAATAACAACAATGATGACACAAAAAATCTTAAAATATTGATATGCATTTAAACAATGTGCTGAAAACGAGGTATATTTATAGGCGCACACAGCGAAATCACAATAAAATGAAGAAATAAAAAAGGTGTTGCAAAAATTAAACAAAAATAATACAGAAACAATCAAACAGACCCACATGAGCTGGCTGCCGAAGCAATTAAAACAAACAATAGTAGTAACAACAACACATACAACAACAATAATAGTAATACGAATAACAAAACAACCGCTTAACTCGATAAGTAACAAAAAATCAAAATAATAAAAACAAAAAATACCATAAAACTGCAACAGCAGCAAACACGCAAAACAAACAAACAAGAAACGGTAGAACAAGCAAAAAGATGTGTGCATATAAATGCGCCTGAAAGTATGTATCAATGAAAGAATTTGAAGGCATTTGTACGATTGAAATATGTTTGTGCGCCTAAATGTAGCTATGAGTAAGTTTGTTTTATGAAAGCATTTTCAGCAGGGCGGTTAAACGAGGTTGAACCGAACCGTGTTTTGAGCGAACCATCCCGTCGTCTACCGTCACTGATTTCCGAAACGTACCGGACCAAAGCAGGCAAAGGATTATCAACATTGATAAAACTGCTCAAAAACATTCGCTGTGTCTCCATATCTCTTCAAGAAGAAGAATAAGAAGGAAGATGAGGTTCATATTTCAGTTGCAGAAGCTCTGGCAACCCCTTGAATCTTTTTTGGCGGTCTTTCAACTGAATTACGAACTGAGTCGTTTTCATTTTGACATTGCGAAGCCTAACTGAAAGTCACACCAAAGTAATGATTCCATGCTAACCAAAAAAAGATTTTTCCAAATGTTTGAAGTTGCTTTGCCCGGGACTTGGACCCAGGACATTTGCTGTGGTAAGCGGAATACGCTACCACCACACCACTGCTGCCATTCAGCAAGCCACACAAAATTCCCGCCATTACTCTCGTCAAACAGTACATTAGCTCTTACGGCTGCTTCCCACAGCTACAATAGCAGCATTCTTTACCCGCGCCTTTTCCGGCTCTGTGTGTGAGACAAAACCAATATAGCTCCTGGTCGCTTTGGCAGCATGTCAGCACATAAAATATAAGAACGTGATATGGTTCCTCTACATTCCATACCTAAGTCAAAGCAGCTTTCCTAGATCAGGGCTTGGCAAAAAATATTCCATCATGATCACTGCCGACCCAGTTAATCCTGCAAACAAAATGGGAAACAGTCACCCTATGCAACACTTTCGAATTACGAGTTTCATGACCACCTCCGAATTGGTACTTATCGGATGCAGTGCGGTACAGTTAGTAGCCACACTCGTACGTACAGCGCATAAATCTTTACCATATGAAGGGCAGCGACTATTTCTGAACCACCTATTACTGAATTAGTTAAGAACACTCTGAAAAGGTCCGCAAATAGCCTACTGCTATTTCGAAAGCCATCGAAATGTACCAAGAGACAGTTGAAGGCAATGCGAGGCGACGGAATTGGAACTACTGCGCCAATACATTAGGCCAAAGTAACCGCTGTATCGGAGCTCCGAACTTGCGCTGGCTACAATGTTCACGGCAAAATCTCGAAAGCGGTAATTGGGTCGTTCTGGTTTATACTATCCATCACACCGTGCAGTACAATCTATTTGAGCCTAACATCGGGATCGGATCGGACTTTTGTATTGCTTCGGTTAGCGTGAAACTTGGCCTCTACGATGCATTTTACATCAAGCACTATGAAGAAAGATTGAATCACTTGAAGCGAATAGCATCAGTTTGCATCCTTGCTTTTAACATCACGAATGCAATGAAAATTAGTGCGTTAAACCGCAATGAGAAGAAATGACCTGGCCGCGAGCAATAACACATCAAGGAGCTCACAGACGGAGAAGAGTTTCAGTAGTAGCTGGGCATCATGTAAGGGTGAAGAAGTGCGGTCCATGGAAATTGTAAGTCAATGTGGCAGACATTGCAGCAGCCATAGGCTATAGGTAAGTGCATACGTATGTCGTAGGCCTGCTGGCACTCGACGATACGCACAGACACACAAGCGCACACAAGAATGACTTTGCTAAGGCCAACCCGCTGAAACAAAAGGAAGTCGTGATGTTCTTTCCTTCTTTTGTTTTTATTTTATTGCAACTTATTGTGGTTTTAATGGGCCAGAAAAAACGTGAGGAGCAAGAAAGAGTGGTCATACTACGGCCTTAAAATTTGTACTTTTTGAAAAACTTTGATTTCTTTAAATGCAGATATTTAAAAGAATGTTCGACTGTTTTTTGAGTTCGAGCAAATTACGGCGGTCGTACTCTCTTTCGCCTTAACTGACTTCATTGGGAAAGCTAAGCAAGGTACCGTAAAGAACAATAGATGCAATATCGAAATGAACGAAATTTCCCGGGGCAGATAGCTCAGCACGACCTACTTTGAGTGATCTTCTGAGGAAAATAGAAAATGTTAGGGCGAAAAAATTTTAAAAGGATCTGAAAGAGCAAACTTGAGATGATTCGGAGATATTAGGGTCGTATAAGGCCGTGTAAAGATGGACAGGAACACATTATGTCATTCGAAGACTCCACGTCAAAATGCTCCATGCAGACGCAACATGAAGGGGTATTCGATATATTTATACATATCACATGTCACACTGTACAGTGGCTCGGCAAAACCTCAATCATCATTGATATATGAGCTTTAGAGAACCCAATACTCATTCACCTCCTGCCAAAATATTTCGTACACCTTCAAAAGGCATAGTCGGTCAGCTAAGCTTAGCGGAACTTCTTATCTCTACAACTGCTTTCGGTGCAGCCAAGTGCGCTAAGAGTTCCATGTAATAGTTGTCCGGAACATTGCCATGGCCACGAACCAAGTAACTTTATTCCGAAAATAGTTCGATGAAATTGCCAGCGAGCGCAGATACTCCAGACTACCCTCGATTATATCGCGGCTGAATCCAACGACTTAAGTGGTTTCAGGTAGATCAAACTTTCTTCTTACACACTTTCCTCTTACACATTCTATTCCACTGTCCCAAATGGGTCCTTCTCCCTAGTTACTGATGTAGCGCTTGCACGTACAGAAAGCATTAGTAGGCGCAGCACAGTTTGGCCCATCTAGATAAAGTCTTCCGTGCTCCAGCCAGAAAGCCGCTAGCTGATAACACGAAGCCTAATCAACGTGCGAGCTGCGACCGCCTACATTCTGGATGTATGCTTTGCAAGACATTCAATGCGAAGGTAGATGTAGGGCGCCGCTGATGGGATCTAGACCAGAATACCCCATACGATGCAACCAACCAATGCACGTGATACACTGGCGACAGTGTGACCGTCCCAATAAGATTCGTTTCCGGCACAAGCAGAAAGATCATTTATCTGGTCCCGGATTGGGTTCAATACCTTCCCAAAGCAGAAGAATATAGACCAATCCCGCTGCAATGATCTGCTGGGAGGATAACAATATGTGGGAGGGATGTGACAAATTAATTGGAACTACACTGATATGGCAGCCCTTGGACAGAAAAATTCCCGAGTCGCTCCGGTACATAGAACCGGCTGCCTCGGGAAGCTGATATCAACCAGCGCTGTTCATACTGACACTAACACTTTGGTAATGCTTCTCCTCCTTCTTGTAATAATGCTTATGTTGCCCAATGTTTTTACCAAACCAGCACCATATAGAGCTGAACCGGGTAGACAACCATGTCATAAAAGATGTGAACTACTGCCCTTAGGAAAACTGCTCAGCTTCTTCCGATAGCTCCCTGTAGTATAACAAGGCATCTGAGGCCTTTCTAGCCGTATCCTCCATGATAATTTCCGGTCGAAAAGATTCCTTACTTTTAATCTATATAAGAAAGTATCATATCCCCCATCGGGTGAGTCTTGAGAGGGGGTATCTTATATCTATTCTGAAAAGAATGAGCTCCCTTTTATCAGTGGCGACAACCAGCATACATGACTCAGTCCATCCAGATATCGTGGGAAATAACTTTGCAGCCAATGCGCTCTATCTGCAACATAAACTGTTTTATTGCTACAGCCCAGAGTAGAGGAGATAGGGCTCGCTTTGTACTGAACCTTCTAAGATGGTCCGAACTTAGCTCAAACGGATGGATATGAATCCCAATATATCTCTTTAGGAGTTATTCTAAGAAAAGGAAAGAATTAGCTGCTTCCAAATCGGGCTCCTACTACATTTAACATCCAAATCTCATTGTCGTTTTAAATTTTTAAATGGAAGCAGCTTTTTCGATATAAATTGAGACTAGAAATTTCATTGACACAAATAAGAGATGGATTAAAAAAAAATGTCTCATTAAATAACTAAATTAATTATGAAAACAGAGCATGCGAATTATCAGTTGCATTCATCCCAAAGCTCACTAAAACCCAGAGTTGGTTAACCATTGGAACAAAAACATAATTCTTGCACAATTTTTTATGCCGCTAAGCTACGAAAGGGTGAGTCGTGGGTTGTAAGGTTTGTGACGTGCAAAATCAGGTTAAAAAACTACGTTTTGACATTCGCTTGATGCGCTCATCTCAGATTCCATTGCATCACTGTCCAAAATGCGCTGCGAGCGTGACACGAGTACCTTGTCCTCTTCATTTCCTACACTTTTTTTCCACCAACCAACTATCCATCCGTCGCATGAGTGCATTGCATTCCAATTCAACAACCTAACCACCAACTCAGCCACGCAAGCCAATGAGCACGTGAACTTACTTATGTTCAGAGATAGAATAAAGGCTTGCAATACTAGACGTTTGTTATCATTCAACTAAAGGGCTAAGTCTACAAAAGAAACCGAATGCGGATGTCCACGTTGCAGGTCGAGGTAAGGGATGGGTAGTTCATTCATGCGTTTTAAGTTGGATATGGAAATAGAGGAGGGTAGAAAACTATGGGGCTGGGTAAGAGCAGGTTGTAATCTCGCGCTTCTTTACAGTTGTTGGCAGATGGAGAATAGGTTTTTGAATAGCTATCTATTCGAAAATGGTCTCAAAAGGTAATTTGTCTGATTTTGCTTAGGTTGAGAGGGCTTTCAAAGAAACTATCCATGCTTCCACACGAAAACATTTTTGTCTATTGTGAATGCACTAATGAGTGTCGGGTGGGGCCACATTATCCAAGAGGATACTTTCTTTTTAGTACTTAATAAACAACTTCATTTCCCACACAAAGTTAGGTAGGGCGAAAACTTCACCTCCATTTCTTCCCTCAAGAAAATGTGCATTCAGACATTTGAGTCCGAAAGTTAGAATGTAATAAATCGACTCCATTTCCTTCTCATTATGACATCTTCAGCAGAAATAAGGATTGACCCACAGTAACTTCGTTGCCCTATTAGCATATTCTGCAGCTTTTGTAAGAAGAAATCTCTGTTTGGGTCGTACGTACTTATTTGTTAAGCTAAGATCCATTTTGGTTACTTTCCTGACTATAATATCAGCAAATTCATGCCCGAGGAGAGAGGATATACTGATATTCCTTATGGACGTGTTATAAAATACGGCAGTCATTCTTTAGAAGAGATCAATTGTTCCTATCCCCCAATTCATTGGTGCTTTTCCATTCTCCGGCTGCCAGATTCGTGTATCGATATATTAGTGTAATTTCTAGGAGCTGGAGTATTTAACTTCAATGAAAATCTGTGCCTCAGATCGTTTAATAGCAGTGCCCAAAAATTCAATATTTTGTAGCGCCTCAGTCTTTCTCACGACATCCAATTCTGGGCCACCGAAATGGCTCGAGTTTTTTTACCCACCGAGAACTATCATTTCCGTCCCTTTCATTTCTTCCACCCAGTAGATTCTTTCAAACATTAGTGACTTTTTGCTGTTCGTGCACAAGATCGACGTATGGACCGAGCGTATATACGCTTTCACAAAAGAATCGCGGGGCTTCCTTCAAAGCTGCTTCATAAATCTTTTTAATAAATTCGGTCTAGATGGGAGTCGCTTTAAAACCGCTTTCACGATCTTCAATGCGGTTTGTGGTATTACCTCCACTGTGCATTTTCAGACTTAAAGGTAGGATTTAAACCCTCATTGATTTCGAATAACAAGAATATTCAATTCTAAAAGAGTCCGCAGCGGAGGCATTATTGGAGCGATTACTGCTTTTTTTATTGTGCACTTCCAGAAGTTTCCCTTGTCTTTTACGAAAAGTCGCGAGGATTATAAGCTTCAAGTCAGCTGACCTTGAGTGCACTGCTTTAGGTATGAAGATTATCCTTACCTCGTTCGCCTTTACTTACGGCATGTGATAGAAAGGTTATATAAACTACTGAAGGATTTAGATAAAAGCTGTCACTTTGTAATTCAACGGATATAATGTGATCAGTTTCCAGCGAATGAAGTTGATTTCAAATTTTTGGCAACCCATTTGACTTTATAAGAGGGGACTTAATACTCCAAGGAGCTCTCTTTTTCGTGGAGCTTATAACTCATAATCGTCCTTGACTCAACCTGCATAGTGCTGCCAGGACTTTGTGAAGATCTTTCGGGACAGAGTTTGATTATTTATTGTCATAATAGCTGGCCTGTTAGCAGAAGCTATTGTCATAGTAACAGTTTTTATTTTTACCAAAAAAATATCTCTTCTCTCCTCTTTATTAATCTTTTATTCCCTTCTGCTCCCGATCTTGTTCCTGCCATCCCAATTTCTCTATCTTCCTCCTCCTAGTGTCGCCCAACTTTCATTTCTACTCCAAATTCTACTTGCACTCGCACTACCTTTATTTCTGCCACTACCACTACCACTTCCACTCTCTCTACAATTCTAACTCCAACTATCACTAATACTACCACTATCACTTTCACTTCGAAGTTACTTATACATACATATATATAATCTCTCTCATACATACATATATAGAATTTCTATATCAATTATTGGATAGCAGCTTAAAAAGTGGTTTATATATATCGCTGTTATTATTATCCTTTCCTTTCTCTATATTTCTTATACCTGTCCTCTCAACTCATCCATCTCCCTTTCCATCTCACTTCCACCCTTTTTTCCAATTTACTCTCGCCCACCTATTCCACACTAACTCACAGTCCCTCTCCAATTCCACTTTCACTTCTACTCCCACTACTACTCTCACTCCCATTCTAGCCCCAACCATCATTAGCACTACCACTTCCACTTCGCCTCCCGCTCTCTCTTATACATACATAGAATCTCAATAGAAAATATTGGACAGCTGGTTAAAAGAATTTTATAAATATACTAGAAGACCCGGCAGACGTTGTCCTGCCCTAAATTTGGCCTATCTGAATACATTTTAATAAGCTTTTCCCGTCTGACTCTGCCCTCCCCCCTCTTCACTTTTTCCTAATCCTTTTATTCACTCCTCCCTCCGTCTTTTTCGCTTCATCTATCACTATCTTCGTTTCATTCTATCTCTTTCTCAATCTCCTTCTCTCTTTTCTCTTCTCTCAATTCCTTCTCATTCTTCTGCATCCCTTATTGCCTGCCCCAGAGGGTGGTAGGTTTTTTTTTCCAGTCCTAGTCTTAATCCCAGTCCCAGTCCGTCTCTGGATAATATATTACTCTGTACTAAAACACTAATCAACAGCTTTCATTTGTTATCCATATTCTATAAAAACATTCTAGGGGTACTGGTCCACGTTTCGGCCTATATCTCGAGACCCTGTACGTCCATTGCAACTAAATCTATGTAGTATACACCGCGTGAGGTTTACGCAACTTGTATGAAAGTTTGAGCAAAATCGACCGACGCATCTCTTCAAACACCGGGGACCAACTAACACACATTTTAGCCTTTCTTTTTATATATATAGATTTTTATTTTTCACACTTCACTATAATATTAAAACGAAATGCAGATTTTTGTTGCTTTTGAAATTCGGCTTAAAAATTGCACATGGAACAACTAAAGACTCTCCTGAATTAAAAAAATGTCATAGTACCTCTAAATCGCTGGCCCCTTCAGAAACCCCCCACCCTCTCGGCGGGCCTGGTGATGTGCTATACTTGATATCATTCGCTATAATATTTTTTATTGATAAGCACGTTGTTTAATTAAACACCAACCAATTACACGGAAGTATATCCGCACCCCTGAAAATGTGAGTGCCAGTGCGTATACGTAACATTTTATTATTACGTATAAACAAATAAAAAAAATTGCAAAAAAAATAGTGCGACTATAAACTGAGATATAAACTATCCTATATTTCAAATTAGATCAAACTACACACGAGGTGCAAAACAAATTCAAAATCGGTTCAGTAGTTTAGGAGTCCATTGGCCCCAAACATAGTGACACGTGATTTTTATATATTAAGATATCGCATTTATTATTATTCTTGTAGGGACGTAACCCGCCCACGTTTCCAAAATTATATACAGATTTATATATATCCAAATATCATTGACTTGAACCAACACGCTCAATATTTTGGCTTTGAAACAAATTGTTTCCAGGGGGCGTGCCCAGTCCAATTTTCTAAAATTGTGTGGAGAGCTCGTCAAGATTAGTTGAGAAATATCGACACCAATAATATATACACACACCAATACAGAAAATGTTATCTTTATATTTTTGAAATTAAAAAAGTATATCCACGCGACAAATATGCCGGTCGTAAGAGGTGACTAACATATCCAAAGATTCAAGCGGTTGTCAGCGCAATTTTTAGCTTATCCCACCCGATTATCAACCTACACATCTGAGGCTTTAGTGACCGAAATTCTATACAACAAGGGAATGTGGGGAAGGATAGCCTATAAGGTGCAATGTAGTCATACTAAATCGTTTCCGAGATGTTCGCACTTGCACCTTAATAGTGCTTGCTACCAGAACGTACCGGATCTATATCCGGCAAAGAGCTAACACCATGGATAACACTCCCCAAAACCTTCGGAGAGTGTCTTTATCGCTACAACCACAACAACTTACTTACTTAATTGGCGCTTAACCGTCTAAACGGTTATGGCCGTTCAACAAGGCGCGCCAGTCGCTCCTTCGCTCCGTCAACCGGCGCCAATTGGTCACACCAAGGGGGTTTAAATCGTTTTCCACCTGGTCCTTCCAACGGAGTGGGGACCGTCCTCTACCTCTGCTTCCATAGGCGGGTTCCGATAGAAACACTTTCTTGGCCGGAGCATCAGCTTTCATTCGCATAACATGGCCTATGTGGATGTCTGCCACAAAAACTACTGAGAAGAATTATTATGCCCTCTTTTTTGAAGCAAACCTTTTTCATAAATTGAAAAATTTTTAAATAAATTTTTTTAATTCTTTGCTTTTACAACTTTTTTCACCACAAATCTGTTAGCCGCATGAACAAAAGAGGCCTTAAACACAAGTTGAATGCATTTTAAATAATCCTTTTTTGGTCTTAATAAAAACCCAAATGAATGGCACAATTCACTTGAGCTTGTTTGTATGTAATTCACAAAAAAAAAGCTTTTCTACAATTTCTGCCATTTTTATTTACCCCGAACCGCAGTCAAACGCAAGCGAAATTAAAACGTTGGACTCGGTTAAAGGTATATATTTATACAAAAAGCTTTGAGTGTATGCGTGAATGAAAATGCATGGAAACGAAAATGGAAAAATTTATTTAAATCGACTGGGAATATTGAAAGTGAAAAACGGTTAAATAAAATTTTAATTTTTAAAGCAAAAGTTGTGTCTCAAAAGGATTAACTACAAGTAAGGAAGGCTAAGTTCGGGTGTAACCGAACATTACATACTCAGCTGAGAGCTTTGGAGACAAAATAAGGGAAAATAACCATTTAGCAAAATGAACCTAGAGTAACCCTGGAATGTGTTTGTATGACATTGGTTTCACATGGAAGGTACTAAAGAGTATTTTAAAAGGGAGTGGGCCATAGTTCTATAGGTGGACGCAATTTCAGGATATCACCATAAATGTGGACCAGGAGTGACTCTAGAATGTGTGTTGTACGATATGGGTACCTAATTAAAGGTATTAATGAGGGTTTTAAAAGGGAGTGGCCCTTAGTTTTATATGTGAAGGCGTTTTCGGGATATCGACCGAAATGTGGATCAGGGTGGCCCCGAACATCATCTGTCGGGTATCGCTAATTTATTTATATATGTAATATCACGAGCAGTATTCCTGCCAAGATTCCAAGGGCTTTTGATTTCGCCCCGCATAACTTTTTCATTATCTTCTACTTGATATGGTCGGTGTAACACCCACATTTCAAAGTTTTTTCTAAAGTTACATTTTGCGTCAATAAACCAATCCTATTACCATGTTTCATCTCTTTTTTCATATTTGGTACAAAATTATGGCATTTTTTTCATTTTTGGTAATTTTCGATATCGAAAAAGTGGGCGTGGTTATAGTCGGATTTCGGCCATTTTTTATACCAAGATAAAGTGAGTTCAGATAAGTACGTGAACTGAGTTTAGTTAAGATATATCGATTTTTGCTCAAGTTATCGTGTTATCGGCCTAGCGGAAGCACAGACGGTCGACTGTGCATAAAAACTTGGCGTGGCTTCAACCGATTTCGCCCATTTTCACAGAAAACAGTTATCGTCATAGAATCTATACACACACCAAATTTCACAGGGATTGATAAATTTTAGTTCGATTTATGGCCTTAAAAGTATTCTAGACGAATTAAATGAAAAAGGGCGGAGCCACGCCCATTGTGCAAAAATTTACTAATTTTCTATTTTGCGTCATAAGGTCAACGCACCTACCAAGTTTCATCGCTTTACCCGTCTTTGGTAATGAATTATCGCACTTTTTCGGTTTTTCGAAATTTTCGATATCGAAAAAGTGGGCGCGCTTGTAGTCCGATTTCGTTCATTTTAAATAGCTATCTGAGATGAGCACCCAGGAACCTACATACCAAATTTCGTCGAGATACCTCAAAATTTACTCAAGTTATCGTGTTTAAAGGCGGACGGACGGATATGGCTAAATGAATGTATTTTTTCACCCAGATCATTTTGATATATAGAAATCTATATCTATCTCGATTAGTTTATGCCGTTAGGGATTACCGTTATGCGAACAAAGTTAATATACTCTGTGAGCTCTGCTCAGCTGGGTATAAAAAGATAGAGAAAATGTTGTTAGTGATTGTGGGGGTATGAAGGAGGGTTTGAAAACGAAAATTAAAGCAAATAACCACCCCTGTGTCATGCATAAAGCATGAAATGGTTTACCAAAAGAAAAAAGTTTCTACAGAGGAGTTAGGCGCCACCTAAGTTGACATGCTTAGCACAAAGCCACACGTAAGGCAGCATAAAGGGCTTGCTGAATATAGAAACTAAAAATAGAAAGTTTAAAAAAATGAGAAAAAATATAAATTACACTAAACAAGTAACGGAACCACGACCAATTTAATCACGCTTGAACTAAAAATAAAAAGCAAGTGAAACACGTATGTGTAGGTGCACACATATGTAAGTTTACATTGCGCGCCCAAAATTTTGCTACATTGCAGCAAGAGTTCAAGACTGAGTGCTAACAACACCTTGCTCTCCTTTTTTCATATTTTTGTTGCTTTGTATGATGTTTCTCTTTCTGCTTTATACCCAGTAGCGCCAGCAAATGGCTTATTGTAGATTTTTTGTATTATTTGTGGCTTAAACGTAAGTGCGGATTTTAAATGGAAAAGGTATTAAGATAGATGAACAGTGTTAGCGGCTTGAAGCAGAAATTTTGGGGGTGTGACATAATGTCAAAAGCTAAAACGCCTACTGACTTTATAACCACTACAAATGGCCACAAGGAGACTTTAAGTTATAGGAAATGACCACAACGCCTAATTTTCTA
Organism: Eurosta solidaginis; assembly: GCF_040869045.1. Lineage (NCBI taxonomy): Eukaryota > Metazoa > Arthropoda > Insecta > Diptera > Tephritidae > Eurosta > Eurosta solidaginis. The sequence continues at coordinate 39,014,718 of NC_090321.1, read as the reverse complement.
TTGTTACAAATGTTGATCATAAACTCAATTTATATATTCTGAAATGGACTTAAGATCAATTAATATTTGCGCATCTTGATGTATTAAATTGTTAACAAATTATGAATTTACACAAGTGGTCATAAAATTGAAACTCCGCTGGATTGAATAGAAACTAAAAATTCATGTCTTTTTGCTTTGTATGATGCTTCCCTTTTTTTACACCCAGTAGCACCAGCAAATGGCTTATTGTAGATTCTTTGTATTATTTGTATCTTAAACGTAAGTAAGGATTTTAAATGAAAAAAGCATTTAGATAGATGAACACCGCTTAATCGTTTGGAAACCTAAGTGCCTGTTGATATTTCTGTGTTACCGGCTTCAAACAGAAATTTTGGAGGAGTGGCATAAAGTCAATAGCGAAAACGCCAACTGACCTTATACCACTACAAATGGCTGCGAGGAGAGTTGAAGTTATAGGAAATGCCCACAACGTCTAATTTCATATTGTTACAATGTTGGTCATAAATTCAATATATATTGTGACGAATATTAGTGACACTAAGTGATACTCACATCACTAGTTTGATGCTAAGTAAATGAAGCCACAACAACAATAAAGCAAGCAGTCACTTGTATCTACATAAACGAATTAATCATTATGTCTACACATATGTTCGTACACGCAGCGGAGAGAGACGCACAAACACATGCATATATCTGAGATACTCCCGAAAGTATGCAATCATTTGTGCAAGTATCACTCACATATACACGCGCGTGGGCTATGCCAGAAGCTATAAAATCGTGCATCTGTAGTTAAAGCTGAGAAATTTTATAGCTGATAACTAACTAGTAAATTCTAGAAATAGAAGCGCCTAGAAATATGTCAACGAGGAAACGAAACAGTATAAAAGCAGCAACAGTTGAGGCACTACAATCAGTTTGATTTAAGCAAGCTATAAGTTGCGAAGTATAAGTGTTATTGTCAAGTAGTCTAATAAAGACCATTTTTGTATTACTCAATATTGGAGTTATTTAATCAACAGTTTAGTGATTCGAACGTTAGCAGAAGATTTGGAATAAGCGGAATTTCAGTAAATTCGTTACAATATATTCTGAAGTGCCATAAGGTCAATTAATGTCCACAAATAAAGAACTTACACCAGTGACCATACAAATGTAAACCATGGCTGGATTGCTAAATATGAAGTCATCGTAGTAATAGTGGTTTTGATCGTTGATTAATGAGCAACGAAGCAAGAAGTATGCACGCGTATTTGTTCAACACTCAAAAATAAATTCATAAATATGCTATAAAAATATTATTTAATTGCTTGAGCTTAACAATAAGAACTAAACACTAGTCTCTTTCGGTGCTATAACTCAGCTAGTTCAGCGGCTACTAACGATAAAGAATAATATGTCTGAAGTTAGTGTGAATAAATATTTCACTAACTGCCGACATTATATCTTTTTACATTAATTTTTATTATTTTAGCTATATTCTTTTACAATTGGAAGAAAAAGTGTAATTAATGCAGACTGCTATACATTGTGCGGCAATATTTGAGTGTAAAAAAAATATTAATACGAATACGGAATCAGAAAACTTTTGAATAACGTCCCATGCCAGAATTTGTTTCAAAAATGCTTCATCTCAGAATTCGGTTGATGAATGCCCCCCCCCCCCCCCGCCCCCTCAGAATCTGTTTCAAAAACGCCCTATATGAGATTAAATTCAACACATTTCGACATTTTACATTAGACTAATAAGTTATCTAGTGCTTTGGAATCTAATACCGGTACATCGTAAATATCGCAGCCAGGTTTTCGATTTTAAAGTGTCCTCCGCTGTGTAACCTTATAATAGATTAACTGAGAAACCTTGTTTCAGATAGGAGGAAAAGTTTTTGGGAATGGTCTTTAGAATACCGGTATGTACATATTTGATGTCGCCCCAGCGCAGTACTTTATTCAGTCCAATCGCATTTGCTTAAAATTTTCGACTGATATAAAGTCTTTGGCTGAACGCAGCACTCTTGTTATGCTGCTTTCTATTTCCAGCCAGTAAATCATTATACCTTAGAATAAGATGATGTTACGACAGCTGTGTACAGTTCGTGCGTTGTTTGAAGCTTTTGACTCAATATTTCAAGAAAACTGCGCAGAGAATAGAGAAATCTGTTTCAGTTTTCGCAGGACTAACTTTGGCGATATACTCACGTAACCAGTCTTCCACAAGGTTTCAATTTGTGCAGAAGTAGATCACATCATGTTTTAAGATGTATCTATAATAGAAGTGATAACGCACTTTGCGGAAAGGGTTGAACCGAAAATACCGATAATTCAGATTAAACCTCCCCAAAATATTTTTAAAATGGTTCCAACACCGCATTGCAATGAATTGAACTCATTGTAGGAAGTGTACTCATTTTAAGAATATGTTAGCGCATCATCAGCTCTTAGCGGTAAGGGAAGCCTACCGTAGAAAGCGTTTACAAGGAGCGAATTCGACGTATTCTTTATAAAGCGTGCCAATATGCTAGTCTCTGTAAGCTGCAGGAGTTAAAAGTCTCGTAAGGAGATATAAACATATGTATCAGAAGTCGAAAAAGGAGTACTCGTCCTATATCTGCCAGTTTTCGATAAGACCCGTGAATAGCGTGTTTTTTTCCTCTTATCATCGTTGGTTTGCTTTAGAGTTAATTATACTTAGATTATTGTTTAAGATGTAGTCTAAAATATATTAATTTCAGGTAGTTGTGGCCATGGAGCCCCAGACTATGTTGTGAGAGTTCTCACCAACGTCGTGTGCGATAAAAACAGCTTCCGGAGATTTGATTTCTAAAACTAGTTAACAAAAAGTAGGAGGTCTTCTTGATACGAATCAATACTCCACTTCTTCTTGGAGCCTGAGATACATAGTAAGCAACAGATGCAAGCCCATGAACCTGGACCCAAGATTCTTGGGAGCTGCTTTTGAATGTATCAGGTACCAATTCATTGCAAGGTAAAGTTGGCAAATATCCGTGTACCTGTGATTTTGTCACAGCTACTGAAATATCACAGTACATTTCAGCGACAGCTTAGAAGGAATAACCGTGACAGATTGCCTGTGACAGCATTTATTTCCCGTTACCAATCACGCTTACCAGACTAAAATAATGCTATGATCACAGGACCAAATCGCTTCTATGCTATATGCTATGAACCAATACAATGAGCGTATTATTTAAGCTGCGACTGAATAACAGTAGATGCCCCAGAAAATGATACAGAGGCGGCTATGGAAACACCCTCGCTAACAGAAAATAGCCACTGCTAAATCGATGGTCGCAGTAATAGTAATGTTATGTATGCTACTATTGAGTGCGTTGGTAGAGGCTGTTCCTTAGAGTTTTTCTGCGACATCTGCTACTTATTCGCAACACAATCCGCAGGGAAAAGTATAAATTCATTTTCCTTTGTTGTTTTTGTTTTGTTTCAGTCACAGTCACGACTAAAAACCGCTGTGACTGAGAGGTCACAATCACATATAACGTTGTTCCTCAAAAATCACTGGATCGGCCAACATTATTACAAAGGGGAACGAAGTATAACATAGACTACTGGGTATACAAAACTTAATTTCGCAGTAGCTCAAAGCCAGTTTCATAACGATTTTATAACCACAAATGCATGCAAAGGTAAAACTTCGTTATAAACAAAAAAATGTATAAAATGCATAAAACGAAATAAGAAAAAGAGCCTCATGGAGCAAAATAAAAATGCTCATAGCGTAACAAGTAAGCATTGCAACGCGCCCTTTTTATGTGCCATTCATCAGCTATGGCATAAATTATGCCACTAACGGTGCAATTGAATGGTGGTGATGCGGTTTAGGTGCGTAGAAAAATCTATGAAAGGTTAACTAAATAAAGTAAGGGCTACAAGGTGTTATCATAAATGACCCTTCCAACAATTTCATACACATGCATACACTTATATACAATGATACATAATGAACAGCTATGCATGTGTGTGTGTGAATGTGAGCGTCAAGCACGTTCGTGGCAGCATGCATAAATCTAGGTCAATTTATGCTGGGTCTTAGCCTCAAAGAAGGGCATGGCACAGGCTGCATAGGGAATATAGGCACATATGAATTTTGCGTGATATGTTGCATACTTTTAGGCGAAGTGCATGAGAAAGAAATTTAAAAAACGCAGGTTGGAAGTAACAGGTAGGTTGTTAGGCGTAAATTATCGATGACAATGATTTATTTACAATGAAAGCAAAAAGGAAAGATTTATATAAAAGAAGCAAGAAATGTTCCATTTAATTTACCTTTAATTTGTTTGATGCTCTTATCCAATTCATGGCGCGTAACTGGGACAAGAACGCAATTGCGCTGATATTCCTTAATGAAATCTTTTACAACAACATCAACAATAATTATACAGATTAAAGCAAATGCAGCAATGAAGGCAATTGCAATACAAAAACAACAATAATAAAAAAAAACACTCACATTTATCCTGAGCTTCAATAACCAACCCGCCTGATGACGTCACTCATATCGTGCAACCGTTGCATGCCTTGGAGTCATTGTTGTTGTTGCTGTTGTTGTTCAATTGCTGCCATTGACGTTTTATAGAACCAACAATATTTAATAGCAAAATAGTTCACTCACTTTTACATTGGTTTTTTGGGGGGCGTAACTCTGTAAAAATCTCTCAAAGCAAAGTTAACTCAAATCTTTACATTGCTCTTTCTTTAATGCCGTGTTTGGCAATAACACAAAACACTGGGGTGCTCCCTATTCGGTACTGAATGCCTGCTGAAATGTTAACTCAGAGTATATTTAGACTTTTGTTATCTCCAGCGTTGCCACTAAATGAAAAAATGTAAATTATTCTTACGTAGACAATGTGGTGGCTTATAGTTTTGGAGGGTTAAGGGACATAGACCAATTCGTCCGATCTTCTGGTCAAGGTAACATCCAATGGTTAAGCATGTGGGCGATTTCTCTTCGCATCATAAAATCTATTCCCAAGATCAATCCTTCCTGGAATTACGGATATCATTGTGTTAGTTGTTCGCCCTTTGATTCTCGCCGGGTAGGAGTTCGAGCTATATACACACGTTAGCTTCTCTTTTCCAAATGCTCATGTATTTAGGTCTCTCCGTACGATATATGAATATTGAATACTGTTAACTGGCTTCCGTTCTCGATGGTTATGTGGATCTAAAATCCCCGTCTGCATGTATTTTAGCGGGTTGGGTGGACTTTGAATTGACGTTGGATTCGCTAGACAAATTGGCAGAGCGCATGCGCAATATCTTAATGGAATTGCGTCAGCTGGGTTAGGAGACTCACATGGGTCCTCCACATTAAAACCAGCGATGCCCGCGTACCTTGCAGCACCAACTCCTCTCTTTACTATGTGTTCAACTTGCAGGTAGTACAAGCTTTTTGCTGCAGCAGCTCCGGAATCCAACTAAACTCGCTGAGCTGTTGAGTCTTAGGATGAGAGGGAGCTCACCTGACTTATGGATAAACAACGGCCGGAGTTGTTACGAGCGGATGGTGTTGATGGTTAAATGATCGGCGATCGACAACAGTTAAGCGAACGATTGCGGGAGTAGACGAGCAAATATGACAACCAAGAACCGTAAAGGAATTAAAGCGAGATATTACTAGATTGCTGTTAACCTTTGACCGCAAGGGCTCCGGTTGGTGCTGGCTCCCTTACTGAACACCGCGTATCTATATTTACAAGCCACATAGAAGACGCAAATGGAAGACGGGCTTGTACCAGACGGAAATCCGTAAACTGATCTGTTGACTGAGGGTAAGTCCACGATAGTGGTATGCGTAAAAGTGTAGTTCCACCTCAGAGTGGGGGGACACCTAATTATAAAGTCAGCGGACTATTATTCACCTAGCCGGGTGGGGTGAAGATAAATGGCCTAAAGGAGTACTTATTTAATGGCGTTTTTCTTTCTGAAAACAAATGTCGCTCTGTAAGTACTTCTCAGCTTTCTCGTAAGTTTGTGTGTCCCTTAACAAAATATTTCACACTGGATAACAAAGAGCGGCTGGTTACCTGATTCAAAGGATATAATTCAAGAGCTCAACATAAGGGTAAAGCTTTTTCTATGAAAGAAAGTTTCATATTCATTGGCATTGGTTATTGTGTGTTGTCTGTTGCCAAGTCGCCGTTCTGTTGTACCTTAGTTTAGTCTTAGGCGCAGGGAAAGTTGGAGTGACAACGTAGAAAATGCAACTTACCAATAAATGTTTTAAGAATATACAAATTTATTTTCAGCATATTGGCTTCACTGGCAAATTTTTCAGCGCTCTCAAACAACAGAGAAGTTCATATCTACGTACAAAAATCGCTAGCATCGGTCTCTCTTACCTCTATTTCTCCCAATCTCTTATACATCATTCTGGAAACTGTGCTCTCTTATGCACTGCATGCTGCAACATTCTGTAAACCAAAACGCATTTTACGCTCATCATCCATCCAACGGTACTGCCCCCAACGTTCCACAATTGCGCTGTCATTCACTTTCAAACACCCTTGTGCTTAGTTTGAAAGATTTGGTGTTTTCACATTGTGGCAGGCGCCTGCTGATAGAAATCAAACACCCAGATTTAGCTCATACATTCCTTCGTTCATTGGTTGGTTGGTGGGTCATTGAACCGGTTAGCTGCCAATGCACCGTACGGATGACTGAATATATGGATGTTTGCACATGCACTAATGCAAGGATTGCTGTTGTTGTTGTTCTCTATTATAGTTTATTTACGCGTACAACAATATTTAATACCGCGTTAATTTTTGTTTTTGTTTATTGCTTGGTATTTTTCAATGCTTTTCATACTTTTATTTACACAGCAGCACCCACAAAGCTCAATAGCAAGGAAACAACACATACTTATGGACGCTGATAATGGGGTATGTGTATATGTGTGTGTGTGTCCGTCGGTGTTTCTGTGAATTGGTGTCACACTTATATATTGTTGTCACCTCCGGCAGAGTCACGGTTTTGTATGTTCGTTGGTGTGAAGCCGTCTTCTATATAATGTATGTGGTTTCCATAAGGGTTAAAAGGGTTAAAGAGTTCATTGGCTCTTGTTGTTTGTGTGCCATGCGGTTTTGTGTAAATTTTGCGATGCATTTCTATGAAAACAAAATGGAATTATAGTACAATGGAGAAGCTTAAGTGTGTTTGGATTATATTAATTTACTTATACATTAGGGTGGGACGATTTCTATTGTCTTTGCAGACATACGTAAATCTGTAACTGGGCTTGGCTGTTTAAAAGTATTGGATTTTACCAATAAATCTAGAGCTTTATACTCACGCAATACGCGTTTGGTATAACGGACAGATTCATTCTACTTCTATAGATCATTCTTTGGAGTACCCCAAAGATCATCTGCTTTTGACAGTTTTCATTCTCGGGCGCCATATAAGAGCTCAGATACTTATAATAAGTGGCTTAAAGACGGAATTTTTTGTAATGCCCCTCTCCACTCTCCAAGTTCTCCATTGCCTACTCAGTTCGAGGCAGAACTTTTTGGAAGGTGTCATTTCGCATTGCCTTTCTTAATTTGCCCTTGTTTTCGCCTTTAACGCTAGATCCCAAATAGGCGGCGTTCTCCTAATTTCGAATTGGTATCTGTGACGTTAGCAACCAGGAGCAAGTGAGCCGATTCTTTCTTCGATGGCATCAGCTCCTTCGCCTTAACTCTGTAGGTTTCGCTAGATCCCTATCGTCGTTAAGGCTTTATTTCTCTAATTTATGATCAATCCCCTTACTTTCCCAGCCTGTTGTGAAGTTGCCAAGGGCGATTAGATAACACAGCATCGTCAGCGGTCATATATATTTTCTGATATAACATAAAAAGCCGCCTTTTCCACGTTTGATTTCATTAACTTCAATGCGTATCGAGCCGAGACGCTTGTTCACTGACGGGGTTCACAGTACTTGAAAGCGCTGTCTCTTTCTCACTACAAGTTGAAAACCGAAACTCTCGCAAGAAGATCAATCAACCAATTAGCGTTACATTCCAACATCTGTGCTTTTCTTGTCATTAAGATTAGTTACTACTTTGTGCTTTTCAATCACAGCGATCATGTCGGCTATTGAAGAAATGTTTATGTACAGGCACCCGACCACACTCTCTCTACCAAGACACATGTTATCACATGAAAGAGATTTGAACTGTTCCAGGAAAATATTTGCAGCAAATTTTCTTCAAGGACAAGGTTTAGTTAGACTGATCTGAATGGTCAATGAGATTCGGATTCTTAATGCCACAGGACCAGTTAGCTCTCCAACTTCACCACAAATGTGATCCATATGTGGGCCTTTGGTACCGAGAGATCAGCACTTTATCCACCACCTCAAAACGGTGAGATTATACATTGCCTTTAAAGGTCTGGAACAACTCGGTTAAACCATATCGATATAACCCCTTTTTACTGCCCCACCAAATGCTGATATCTGGCGAATTATGTAGTTTTTGTATTAACGTTTTATGATGTTGTCGTATTAACGATAAAGGCATACGAGGAGTGTTATCGATGTTAATGTTCCATTGCCGAATATAGGTCCCGTATCAAGCACCATTGATTTACCAGCCCGACCATATGGGGAACAATTAATATGACCACATTAAACCTTCTATGCTATCCCGCAACCCCTCCCCCACCCCTTTCTCCGTACCTCTAGTTCAATGAGGAACTTTGGGTCGCCACAGCTTCGCCTGCTAAATATGTGTATAATACATTTTGTAAGAGGATTCCCCTCGTGTAGGTAGGGTTGACAATTGGGTTACGGAAGCTCTGGAACTATAAAGCTTCGTATTGCGCTCATCAACCCTTGAATCCCGTCATCATTATGATCATAACGCTAAGCACTTCCTTTCAACAGGTCTCTAACGTTCGATAGATGTCTGCCGATTGGGATTACTGCGTTCTATTCACACCTTTTTCGTCCATTAGTTGGTTTTTTCATGGACAAACGGAATTGTAGCACTGTGCCTTGCCCATTTAGAGAGAGGAGTAAGCATCTTGATTGCGGCGAAACTGACTTTCACGAAACTGAGGCACTTTCCTCCTTCCTGCTTCCTCTTCAAATCAGGCTTGTATCAATCGCTTTCTTTTCTTCCCGCCCGTGGCTTCTTTTTTCGCAATCGGTTTTTCACAATTAAGGATTGCAAAGTTCTTGGCATCCTGTCTCTCGTTGCGCCCTTACCAAGAGCTTGATCTCACCATTGGTTATGTCGACTATAGCTTTCAAGCGGCTTACAATTCTAAGTGCCGCCCGATATTGTGAGAGAGTCCTCTTTTCTTTTCTGACCCGTTTTCTTCTCAGCCCTTTTTCTTTGTACCGGCTCACGAATGGCTCCCCCACCAAGGTTACTAAATACGAGCTTCCGTCCCTTGTTTTATACGATTTATCGTTTAGAGCGCTTTCTTCTTTTCCATTTTCTCTTCCTACTCGTCCTTATCGTTGTTGAAGGTGTTTGAGTTAATCATCATGGTAACCAACTGGCTACAAGACGAGTTCTTCGGTCTTATTTTAAATATGGAGGAAAATAACCGTCGGACACGGCAACGTCTTTTGCTGTGGTAAGGCCCCCGTTTCCTCCACAAGCGGTCTGTTATTAGTCAAAGCCTTTTCTTAAGATTCGAAATCATTGCCGGCCTCTTGACGTTGAAATATCATTGCTTCAGAATTTTAGTGGACGATCAAAACACCACCAGAAAATCTGACCGTGTAACAGATTGAGATTTAAAAAAATTTAAAGCCTAAAACTCTGCTACAACTTTTGTTAGCCACGCCACAACTTTTCCTTTATACGGCATCTTTCAGGCCGAAAATTTATTTATTAAAAAGCTGACGGATGCTTAATTTTTTCAGAATTGTGCAAGTGCAACTCTAAATTTTATTTTCTACACCATCTACATAGTCGTTAACAAATAGCCAAAACTAAAATAGATTGCATATTTGTAGGCGCAGGTTAGTTGCTTTTCTCTTTCAACAAACTGAAAACGTCATATGTGACAAAAGAAATGCTACTCAGCTTACTTACAAAATACTACATGAGCTCTTCTCCCGAAACGGATTAACTTTTTGGCTAGCAAATCCATTTAACAAACAATCCTCATTCTCATGATCCAGCACATATTTCATCATCAGCTGACAGGCTTGAGACACCTGTATGCGTGGTATATCAGCTTCACGACGCAGCTGTTCATTTATGCTGCGCTGCTGTTGTAAATTAGCAGCCATAATATCCAATATTGCAGTTTCGGCGAGCCCTATGTTGATGAACAATACACAAAATGTTTTGAAATTAAAACGCCTAAAAGTATGCTGACTGTTGAGTGCTATCTTAGATGAATTAACTCAATTTAAATGTGCGTGCTTAATTGATTTAGTTTGCATTACTTTTCTCCTAAGAAGCAACAAATGTTTTCTGGTGGGCGGGGATGGGTGTGAGGTAAGGTAGCTAGTCGGGTTATACAGCCTTAGAGTATGCAAGAATTTTCAGCACAGATATGTAGATTGGCACTAAATTCGCATTTTATCTGAAAAAATATATTTCAATGCACTTTTGAATTATTCTTTTAATGATTTTTATTTATATTTTACAGTTAACTCACAGAGACAAAGTGTAAAGGTATTGAAGCTCTTGACTTTCTGTTTCGTTATGTTCACCAACTGTCAGAGGAGGATAAGGAATACGGGAAAAATCGATGCGCAGAAATGCTTGCGCTATATTGTGATAGATGGCGCTCTCAACTGTTTGCTTCGTGTATTCGTCTGTCAATAGCAAAGAAGGTAAGAAGTTCTTTGTATATCTTTACTAGAAGACCCGGCGGACGTTGTCCTGCCCTAAATTTGGCCTATCTGCATACATTTTAAAAAGCTTTTTCCGTCTGACTCTGCCCTCCCCCCCTCTTCACTTTTTCCTAATCCTTTTATTCACTTCTCCCTCCGTCTTTTTCGCTTCATCTATCTCCATCTTCGTCTCATTCTATCTCTTTCTTAATCTCCTTCTCTATTTTCTCTTCTCTCAATTCCTTCTCATTCTTCTGCATCCCTTATTGCCTGTCCCAGAGGGTGGTATGTATTTTATTCCAGTCCCACTACGAGTCAGTTTAATATATATAGATTTTTATTTTTCACACTTCACTATAATATTAAAACGAAATGCAGATATTCGTTGCTTTTGAAATTCGGCTTAAAAATTGCACATAGAACAACTAAATACTCTCCTGAATTAAAAAAATGTCTTAGTACCTCAAATTGCGGGCCCCTCAGAAACCCCGGGCCCCCTCTCGCCGGCCCTGGTGATGTGCCCCACTGCGTATACGTAACATTTTATTATTACGTATAAACAAATAAAAAAATTTGCAATAAAATAATATTGCGACTTTAAACTGATATATAACCTATCCTATATTTCAAGTTAGATCAAACTAGACACGAGGTGCAAAACAAATTCAAAATCGGTTCAGTAGTTTAGGAGTCCATTGGCTTCAAACTTGTGACACGTGTTTTTTATATATTAAGATTATTTACATATGCATTTCATCAGATATGATAAGTGACTTTCGGCTTCTTTGTAGAACCGTCTACGAGGTAATGGCATATTTCCCAATATATATACAGATCAACTGCTAGGATGATTGTACTCTGTTGCATCAAAGGATAAACCTTGTGAAATGTTTTTGACGTACTCCGATTCTCCCGTTCGACGTCATTAGTTAAGGATTTAGGACACCCTAAAGCGGCCTCTAAAGACCTCCGCCCGTTGAGCGGATATATCTGTCTAAATTACTCTTTTTGGTTTGTGTTGTGAAACTTCTCTTTTATGTTTCCTTGTTTCAAGCATAATTGAAGTGGCTGTATATGTCCATCGAGAACCTTCGAAAGTTTGGGCACAGCATCAGGAGAGAAGGCCACCGGGATCTTCTAACCTAGCCAACTGACCGATAGAAAATAAAATGTTGACTGATTATGTAGAATATGGCCATTGAAATGCACTTTATAGTTTCCAAAAGTAAAAGATATCTTTTCGTTACCCAACAAAGCTCCTGTGGACGCAAACACGTCAATTGTTTCTCTTCTTTCGTTATTTCTCTATTGAGCCCTTGGTTGAGGATATCTCTTATCAATGAAGTATGAACGAAGTTTCTTTCTTCCAGAATATAATGAGGATTTAAGTAGCAAATTTTTTGGGACATACGAAAGCTACTTTGTGAGCTCTGTCTCAAGTGGCCCAGCTGAAGTTGTCGATTCCGCTATACTCGATCTTTTAAAATATATCTGTCTAATTGTGCGCCCTATTTCAGAATACACAAGTATCATTTGAGTTTTAACTCCTAGTATGACACAAATATTAGGTCTACATCATGTCGGTTAACAGGTGAGTAAACTTTTACAACTTCTAGCTTGTCATAGCCTGTCCTGACACCCGACGTTTTTTGACGGCTATGAATCCGGTGCGTGCAATTATTTGCGACTTCTGATACCAACCCGACTCCTGGAGGGTGATTTGTTTGGCTCCTCGAACCTCCGCCTAGATGCACGTTGCTTATATGTTCTTCTCCAAAACTGGCAGTTTCAACAGGGTTGGGCCATAAATCAGTCTACATTAAAACTCTATAAGTGATTTGTGTCAAATGAGGATACACCCTGAGCACGAACTGAGCGCTGACTAAGTGTGGATAACTTTACGGACCATCTCGTATTCTTCTAGATCAACGAACCATTGCGGGATCTCGTCATAATCCTACGGAAATGGCCTCTTGTGCGTGATGGAATTGCGCTCGCATCAAGTAGTTGTTTGCGGGGATATTTCGGTTGGGAACAATTAAGCTGGAACTGCTTGTTCAGCATTTCATTGCGCTCTTTTATAGAAAGCACTCGTCATATAGTGACATCTCACGGCAGTCCTCAATACGGAGTCTAGGTAGGCCTGCAATTGTCTCTAGTAGGTGTCGTGTGGATCAGAAGATCTTATTGACGTAGCGTAGTACCAGATGGCCCGGCTAAAATTATATGTCGTCAAAAACGTAGGTATCCTTGTATTTTCTACAAGTGATACCGGTTAATATGGCCATACAGGCAATGCTTTTATGACATAATTTATGCTACGAATAAAATAACCAGTTGGGAAACATCGGTAACGTCGGTGCTTTCATCTAGGCATATTTTAGATGCCTAACTTATCCGTACGACGCACAACAGTTCTCGGAGATAAAGTTACTCCTTCCATAAATTCGGTATTATAACTCAATTTATTGAAAATCTTTACTGCCGTACCTTTAACAAATTTATCAACAGAAAACGACCTACTCTCTCTTACTATTTCAAATGAAACTAAAGACGACAATTCATTTTTCAGCCTACCAGCGTTTAACTTTTTTTAAAAACATAAACAATTTTTCTTTAAACAGCGCATTTTCCTCCATTCATTTAATTTGTCTACTTTTTTATTGAACAAAAAAAATTAAAGGGCCCATTAATAATACTTAGCATAGACTTGACTTTGACTTGAGAGCTGTCACTTACAGTTCTGTTAAATGAACATTGCATGTTACTGATTACTGAAAACTTAACAACACTTGACTTAGAAGTCTGTTGAATTTTGATTTTCTATGTAAGTTCTAACTGACGTTTACATTTTGAGATGCCATTTGTTTGTTTCCATTTCATTTTGACATTTTGTCATACAAATTGACATTTATTGATTATGATGCCAGATTGTATGCGCTAAGTCAAGTATAATCGTGGCTAAGTTGTCGAGGGAGGACTTTACTTTTCATTTGCCTACCTAGTCCAAAGTAGCATTTATTGGCAAGATTGATTCTTCGCTGGATTTCAGTGCTGATGTTGTTGCTAGTGTTGATGCTGGTTCCCAGGGGCGGATTCAGAGAGCCATTTTGGACAGAACCGATATGGCAAAAATAGCTAGCGTCTGCCAAGTTTTTCGATAGCCACTGCCGACTTGATCGGTGTTAGCGTCTAGGATTTTTTTTCAATAGCCAATTTAAGAGAGCTCATTCTCACATTTTTTTTTATTTTGTAATTGCTGCATAATTTTTAAGAACTATCCACTTCTCCATCCTATTATCTACTCCTCTCTATGCGTCTCCCTCTCCGTATTTTTCATGTTGTTGTTGTTGTTTTGCAGTGTTTCGCCCCATGCAATAGGTGCGACCGATCACAAATTGTCATCAATATGCTCTAATGGGAGCCCAAGCAAACTCGCTGTTGCAACAGGCGTGGACCATAATGAGAGGGGTGTTAGAGGCGTTGGTTCCACAATACAGTTAATGGTTGGTGTCATATGGGGACACGTTACAAGCAGGACATACATATGTATTGTATGTCGGGGTTGATTCTGGATAGGTAAGAGTTTAACCTGTTACAATATCTAGATCGAAGTTGAGCTAGAGTGACTCGCGTTTCCCATGGGAGTGTGCGTTCCTCTTCTGCAAGTTTTGGGTATTATTCTTTGAGTACAGGATTCACTGGACAATTCCAGGCATTGAGGTCCCGCGTCTGTTTGTAGAGTTCGCTGAGGACCTGCTTATATTTTTATGCTTCATACGGTTGTTTTCTCATGTGTCGTATTTCCTCATAATGCTTACGGAGATGACTCATTAAATCCTTGGGCGGTGTTGGCTCATCAATCAGATGTCTGTTGGGATGCTCAGGTTTCTGGGTATGTAGTTGGTGTTCTGGGGACATAAGAACACATCCCGTGGCGGTTCTGAGGACAGTATTTTGGCAGGCCTGTAGCTTCTTCCAGTGAGTAGTCTTTAGGCTTGGCGACCATATTGGGGACGTGTAGCATGCAATCGGCCGGCCAATTGCTTTGTAAGTGGTAATGAGCTTTTCTTCATCTTTACCCCAAGTACTGCCAGCAAGAGATTTGAGGACTTTATTGCGGCTCTGGATTTTCGGTACAATTGCGGTTGCATGCGCACCAAAATGTAGATCCTGATCAAACGTCACACCCAAGATTTCGGAGTGCAAGACATTCGACGTGATTGTTCAAATTGGTCGACATTTGGGACGTCCATGTTGTAAATAAGGTCGCCGATGATTCAGTCGGTGATAATGTAAGGTTTCGCGATCCGAAACCGCCTTTTTTATCCCTTCTTTTCTTTCTAGCTCCCTCTCTTTCTCCCTCCCTGGCACAATCTAACCATATCTTTCTATCTTTGTCCAGCTCTATATCTATTTTTGAATGCGGTTTCATAAAAAACTAAAAACCAAATATGTTGTCTAACCAAATAGGGGTGGAACTTCCTTACCATTTTGAAAAACAGAGAGGATCCGATTCCCAGACCTAATCAATATGCTCACAAAAATTCATAAGAATCGGTCGAGCCGTTTCGAAACAGTTCAACCACAAACACTGTCAAAGGAATTTTAAATGTATGCATGTTAGATGCTTATTATAGCTTAAGGTAAAATTGGCGGCTGAGCAAACAGCTTTTGTTTTACCAAAATAACAAATTCAAGATAAATATATTTATTCCAGTGAAGTTTAATTAGCGCTTGTTTGGCAAAATATTTTTCAAACTAAACTTTCATTATATTTGTTTTCAGGGTATTTCCGGGTTTCAGGGGCGGATTCAGAGAGCCGTTTTGGATAGAACCGATATGACAAAAAATAGCTAGCGCTTGCCAATTGTTTCGATAGCCACTGCCGACTTGATCGGTGTTAGCGTCTAAAGATTTTTTTTCGATAGCAATTTAAGTCAACCGAAAGTTATCATTGCCCATTCATTCATAGGTCCATCCATCAGCCTATCCGCCCGAGAGGTCATCCGCACATTTGTTGACTTGGCAATAAATTTAATTTAAAGAAATGCCAACATACAACATCTTCTTAACCCGCCTAAGTTTCCTCCTAAAAATGAGCATCAAATATTATTATACTCAGCGTGCCTTGCACACAGAATATATTAACTTTGATTGGATAACGGTTGGTTGTACAGATATGAAAGAATCGAGATAGATATAGACTTCCATATATCAAAATCATCAGTATCGAAAAAAAATTTGATAGAGCCATGTCCGTCCGTTCGTCTGTAACACGATAACTTGAGAAAATATTGGGATATCTTCACCAAATTTGGTACACGAGTTTATCTGTACCCAGAATAGATTGGTATTGAAAATGGGCGAAATCTGATGATAACCACGTCCACTTTTTATATATATAACATTTTGGAAATGGGCGTGGTACCGCCCACTTGTGATAAAATTAATTTTACAAATATTATTAATCATAAATCAAAAATCGTTAAACCTATCGTAACAAAATTCGGCAGAGAGGTTGCCTCTACTTTTGGGAATGCTTTGAAGAAAAATTAACGAAATCGGTTAAGGATCACGCCCACTTTTATATAAAAGATTTTTAAAAGGATCATGGACGAATAAAATAAGCTATATCTTTGCAAAAAAGAGCTTTATATCAATGGTATTTCATTTACGAAGTAGATTTATAACAATAAATAGGAAAAACTTCAAATTAAACAAATGGGCGCGGCACCGCCCCTTTTATGACTAAGCAATTTTCTATGTTTCGGGATCTATAACACGAAGAAAAATTAACGGATCGTAATAAAATTGGGTACACAAATTTTCCCTATAGCAGGAAATATTTCTAGAAAAAAAGGACGAGATCGATTAAAGATTACGGCAACTTAGACATAAAATAAATTTAAAAGGGTCGTAGGAAAGAATAAGAAGCTATAACTTAGCCAAAATTAGTTTTGAATCAATAATATTTCACTTATCAAGTTTTATTGTAAGAGAAAATGGGGACACTCTTTTTAAACGGGCTGTGCTACGTGTTATGTAGAAAAGTAATTTATCTGAAATGAAATGTACAATTGAAGCTCACGCTGAGTGTATAATGATCGGTTACACCCGAACTTAGCCACCTTTACTTGTTTTAAAGTAACTTCAGTTTGTTTTATTCACACTAGAAGCCTTTTCAACATCAAAGAATATTGCCATTTTGAGTGCTGAATAACACTGTATCTAAGGAAATGTTTGGAAAACGTCTTACAATTTTTTTTTGAAAAAGGACTGCTTCAGTATTTCAATCAAAAACGCCCTATCTCAGAATTGGTTCCAAAAAACCTTTATCAAAACGTAAATGCTATATGTTTTGACGCGAGCTGAGACGTTCATGAAAAAACTTCTAAAATGGCGAGATAGGATTATACTACACTCAGCAGTCGATTTATAACAAAGCCCTTTAATTAAAGTATT
The DNA here is from genome assembly GCF_040869045.1 of Eurosta solidaginis. Classification (NCBI taxonomy): domain Eukaryota; kingdom Metazoa; phylum Arthropoda; class Insecta; order Diptera; family Tephritidae; genus Eurosta; species Eurosta solidaginis. Next base: position 38,997,422 of record NC_090321.1, on the reverse strand, counting down.
ATAATTTCATTTATTAAGCTTCAACTTCAGTATTATTTACATTTGTGTATACACGAGGAAATCGGCTCCCACATCCCGCTTTGTCCGTTCATAACGTCCGGTGCTCCAGAATATTCGTGACACGCACACAACCGCACCCCTTCCGCACAACCCCACGTTTTTATTGACAGCAGTTTGGTCCATGACAAAGGACCCATGACAAAGAGTTTACGCACTTTAATCACATATATGTACAACCATATTTTCTGTTTAATAATTATATTTCTCTGGATGAAATACACACTGTACATTGGGACGTTGTCCATGTTCGTTTAAATGGGTTACACCAGCTACAACGATGCCTAAAGTCTCACCCCCAGTGGATTAGGGGAATTAGAATTTACCCGCGGCAGATATGCCTGTCGTAAGAGGCGACTAGAATACTAAATTGATTCAAGGCGTTGTGTGGCGCAACCTTTTCAAAATGTTGCCAGCGCAATTTATGCTTCTCCAACCCAATTGACAACCCCACCTACCCGTGGTGTACCTATCCTGTTTTTTTTTTTTAGCAACCGAGGCTCTGGCGACCTCAAGTTCCTCCTGAAACTAGAGGGTGGGGCGAAATGACGTAGAAGGCTCCATGTGGTCATACCAAATCGTTCCAGAGATGGTGGGCCAGTACCTTACCTACCGGATCTATATCCGGCAAAGGACCATCAACATCGGTAACACTCCCAAAAACATTTATCTTTATGATATAATGATACCATAATGATACCCAAAGCAGTCGTAACTCTGATAATCTGTGACCAATCAATTCTACCCTAAAAAATATTGTTTTTTTTTTTCAATAATGGGAATGATTTTTCGTCAAAGGAATCTTTCTCAAAACCATACTTAAAACAAAAACTATCTAATACATGTAAATTTTTTTATTATTATAAAAAATCGTTTTTTAAATTCAAATGCAACCACTGAAGTCGCCACTAAGTATACCACAGACAACAATAATACAACATGGCAGAGACGTAAAGCTATAGAGAATCGCCAACGACGGACAGCAAGAGGAATTGTCATACGGGTGGTATGTAATTCACCACGTTACCTACTTGAAGATTAGCAAAAAGGCGGTGTTTTCGTTGAAATTTCACAAAAAAAGTTATTGAAAACGTTAAAAAATAGTTAAATTGTGTTTATTGTATCCGAATAATATTTTTCTACCATTGGAATTGACGAATTTCATACCACATTTCCATTTTCCTATTGGTGAATTGCCTACCGGCGATTTGATGCTTTACTGTTTCCCACTACTCGTTCTGTTGTCGGTTCTCTTTAGTTACACGTTTTCTGAACATGGTCTATTCTTTTTTTCCATTTTCTTCCTTTCTTTAACTTTCCCTTCCATTCCTATCCTTTTCTTTTCTTTTCCTTTCCCCTCCTTTACTTTCCATTCCATTAGTTTCGTGTCCTTTCCTTTGATTGTCCGTATTTTTGAATGCTGTTTCATAAAAAAAAAAAAATGTTTAACAAAAAATGCTGGCTAAAAAAACATATGGGTGGAACCATTGTATTTGTAGGTTTACCATGGCGGAACCATACAATGTGGCAGCGCGGTGACATGCCTACAAACATAAATCAAAGTTCCATGTACTTTGGTTTTGTACGAACTAAATCGAACTACGCCGGAAGTTGATGTATCAAATCATATTAAAACAGTACAAATCAGCTGTCACCATGCTGCCACCTTGTATAGTTCCGCCATGAGGCTTACTAGTAGGATATGTTTGTTTCCTTCTCTTTCTAACAAAGTGCCGTTTGACACTGACCGAAATGGCAAAACTACCGGGTTGCTGCCATCAGGATTGATGCAAAATTTGAGCGAAATTTAAGATATGGATTGCTGTGATGGTGTATTTTTTTGGTCAGATTTAGGTCCGGTTTTCAGTACAAGTTCAACTCAGTTTGTCAGTTAAACTACGCTTAAACTTATTCTGCAATTTTTCAGTCTACTTTAACTGAAGTTTAAGCTGAGCTTAAGCGGCCAAACTGGCAGGGTTAAACTCTAGTTAACCTATCGGTGATTTGCGTTCGAACTGGCGTCGAATATACCCAACAAGCATTTGGGCTTGAGTACCATTAGAGCTCATGTTGATAACTAGCATACCTCTAGAATCTCAAGAGTTGTTACGAAACAGTGGCTAAGCTTGAGAACCATAGTGTACTCAGCAAAAGAGGGAATTTTTTATAAAGCGAAAAATGCTTTTAATTAAGTTGAAAAATATTGTACCCAACTTATGGTTATTTCACTGGCCTCAGGTATAAGATTCCAATACTACAGTATTTTCACGAATATAAAATAAAACACATATAATTTATTTTTGATAAATTACGCTTCATTACTGCTATCCATCAGATGTTTATTTCTCACAACAAATAGCTGTTGGCTTTAGTGGTACGACCTTTGAAATTTTTTTCAACTCGATATCCAATGTATGAATATTCATTTGAGAAATGTACATTTCTCAAAATCTCTCAAAGGTTGGATAGTGATTGGAGAATGAAGTTGAATATCAACTTGAGAACTATCTGGTTTAAGAATAACTAGATAGTGATGTTGGATATCACCTCCGGAACTAGATATATATTTCGGTGGAGAAATTACATTTAAATGTTTGTTGGGTAAGCAAAATCCAGCTGTTGTCGTATCTACAAATTATCTAGATAATAAAATACCAATGTTATAAAAAAATAAATGTAAGGCGCGATAACCTTCGAAGAGATCTAAGGCCGAGCTTCTCTTCCAATTTGCGTCGTACTCCTCTTGATTTTCCCTACAAATTGGCCGGACGGGACCTACATGATTTTATGCCGACTCCGAACGGCATCTGCAAGGCAGATGAGTTTTCACTGAGAGCTTTTCATAGCAGAAATACACCTGGAGCGCTTGCCAAACACTGCAGAGGGGCGACCCCGCTTAGAAAAGTTTTCTTCTAATTGAAAAACCTTATTTCTAAAATTTTTGATGTTGCTTTGCCCGGGGTTTGAACCCAGGGCATCCGGTGTGGTAGGCGGAGCACGCTACCATCACACCAATGTTGCCGTACAAAAAAACCTACCCCAAAGGCGGCCTTAAACTCTGACTGAAAAACTACTCAGTAGTTTGACTGGAGTTTAAATTTGACTAGAGTTTAAGCAGACTTAGTTTAAGCGTAGCTTAACCAACTACTGAAAACCCGTATCTTAGTGTGAAATATGTGGTGCATTATATTTGACCCATTGGAAATTTTAACAAATGCGAGGATATCCAAAGGCGCGTGGTTATATCAACATTAAGAATCCAAACAGGGAAGTAATGTTTTTCCATCCAAAGCAATCCCCGAAAAACAGTACTACAGCTACTCCACACACTACTACACAGTAGGTACTGCACTATTTTGTACCAAATAGCCTGCACAAAGATGGAGATAGAACAAGAATTACGGTCAGGTGAGCGCAGCTGTGAATGGGAGCCACGCCCATTTTGAAATTTTCTTTTATTTTTGTATTTTGTTGCATCATAAAATTACTGGAGTTAAATGTTGACTTAATTTACTTATATACAGTAAAGATATTAAATTTTTTGTTAAAATTTGAATTTAAAAAATTTTTTTTTTAAAAAGTGGGAGTGTTCTTCATTCGGTTTTGCTAATTTTTATTTAGCACATATATAGTAATAGTGGTAACGTTCCTGCCAAATTTCATCATGATATCTTCAACGACTGCCAAATTACAGCTTGCAAAACTTTCAAATTACCTTCTTTTAAAAGTGGGCGGTGCCACGCCCATTGTCCAAAATTTTACTAATTTTCTATTCTGCGTTATAAGGTCAACCCACCTACCAAGTTTCATCGCTTTATCCGTCTTTGGCAATGAATTATGGCATTTTTTCGGTTTTTTGAAATTTTCGATATCGAAAAAGTGGGCGTGGTTATGGTCCGATATCGTTCATTTTAAATAGCAATCTGAGGTAAGTGCCCAGGAACCCACATACCAAATTTCATCAAGATACCCCAAAATTTACTCAAGTTATCGTGTTAACGGACAGACGGACGGACATGTCTCAATCAAATTTTTTTTCGATACTGATGATTTTGATATATGGAAGTCTATATTTATCTCGATTCCTTTATACCTTAAACGGCCTACAACCGACCGTTATCCAATTAAAGTTAATATACTCTGTGAGCTCTGCCAACTGAGTATAAAAATATAGCTAATATATTAATAATTGAATAACTTTCGGGTAAAATTGCCTGCAGAGCAAACAGCTATTGCTTTACCAAACTAACAAGTTCATTTTAATTAGCGCTTATTTGGCAACATATTTCGCTCTTGTTTTTCAAACGAAAATTTCATTATATTTGTCTTTAATATATTTCCGGGTTTCAGGGGCATATTCAGAGGGCCATTTTGGAGAGAACCGGTATGACAAAAAATAGCTAGCGTCTGCCAAATTTTTTCGATAGCCACTGCCGACTTGATCGGTGTTAGCATCTAACGACTTTTTTCAATAGCCAATTTAAGTCACCCCAAAGTTATTATTGCCCATTCATTCATAGGTCCATCCACCAGCCTATCCGACCGAGAGCTCATCCTCACATTTTTTTGATTTTACAATTGCTGCATAATTTTTAAGAAGTGTCTACCACTCCCACCTACTCTCTTCCCCTTTTCTTTGTCCTTTTATTCACTTACGCATAAGCTCTCCGTCTTTTTCATCTCTTCTTTTCTTTCTAGCTCCTTCTCCTTCTCCCTCTCCTTCTGCACCCTTGCCCCATCTAACCATATCTCTCTATCTTTGTCCAACTCAATCTTTTTCGAAGTCCCAGAGGGTTGTATATATCTTTGAATGCTGTTTTATAAAAAACTATAAATCAAAAATCTTGTCTAAACAAAAATAGGGGTAGAACTTCCTTACCATTTTGAAATATAGATAAGATCCGATTCCCAGACCTAGTTAATATGCTCAAAAAATTTCATGAGAATCGGTCGAGCCATTTCGAAACAGTTCAACCACAAACACTGTCACACGAATTTTATATGTATGTACCAGTGAGCTGCAATTATTCATCTTTTAAGGTTACACTGGTCGACGGCCAAAATTTACCAGAGACGCCGTTATGAAATTCGTATGTAAAACCACCCACTGATTTCGAAAATCGAGTTCATTTTTGATTCTATGGTACCGTTTTTGAGATATTTGCAGTTTACCGTTATTCGGAAAAACCAAAAAGATGGCTCCCTTTAATTACGTATATCTTACGAACGGATCAAGCAAAAAAGTTCCCAGAATCGGAAAGATAATAAAATTTGCTATAAACGCATTATACATTGTTTTTTGCTGAACCAGCTAGTTTTCGAGATATTAGCTTATAATTTCAGATTTTTGTTTTTTTTATGAAAAAATATGAAAAAAATTACTTTTTGCGAGGGCAGCATTCCAAAACCACAACTTTTTATCCAGATATTTTTTCTTTACGTAAAGCTCTGTTTAATTAGAAAAAAGATAAGCTATCATCGAAGAAAAACTATGAAAAACTGCGTAAGAGTGAAATATCTGGCTATGCTCTGTTTCTATTTAGTTAAAAGTTCAATTTATGAATGAAATTACCCATATTTTTAACTTTTTTTTAAATTTATTTATGTTTATACTATATTCATTTATGAAAAAAATTACTTTTTGCGAGGGCAGCATTCCAAAACCACAACTTTTTATCCAGATATTTTTTCTTTACGTAAAGCTCTGTTTAATTAGAAAAAAGATAAGCTATCATCGAAGAAAAACTATGAAAAACTGCGTAAGAGTGAAATATCTGGCTATGCTCTGTTTCTATTTAGTTAAAAGTTCAATTTATGTATGAAATTACCCATATTTTTAACTTTTTTTTAAATTTATTTATGTTTATACTATATTCTAACAATCTTTATCTTAATTTGATTTTACTATATAGTCGAAATAATTATGTGTTCTACTTTGACGCTTATTCAGTTTAGGATCGGTTTCTCTTATGAGAAACCAGCAGTAATCACCCATCATTGCGACGTCCCAGAATCCTTGATATCGATTCTCAATTAATTTCATTTTCTGATGAAACCTTTCGCCATGTTCGTCACTTTCGTCGCCAAGATTTGCCGGAAGAAAGCTCAAATGTGAGTGCAGAAAGTGAATTTTTAAGGACATATTTACGCCTGGAAAGAAAATATTAGTTAGGTAAACTAGTTGTAGAATTTTGGGAAAATAATTTTAATAAGCCTTTAATATTTACCCATTTTCGCATAATTATTGATTAAGTCGTTCACTATCTGCTCGTAGTTAAGGCTTTTGTGTCTACCGAGAAAAGAAGCAACGACCTTTTCAAAGGATTCCCACGCTGCTGCCTCAACTGATGAGAGTAGTCCTTTGAATTGATTATTGTTGATCAACTTTTTTATTTGTGGTCCCACAAAAATACCTTCCTTTATCTTGGCTTGAGAAATATCTGGAAAAATTGTTTTCAAATAGTCGAATGCTTTGCCTTCTTTGTCCAAAGCCATAACAAAGTTTTTAATGAGACCGAGCTTGATGTGTAAGGGTGAAAGTATGATTTTCTCTTTCTTGACAAGAGGGGCGTATTTGATGTTATCCACACCAACGGTAAACTCGACTCTTTCCGGCCAATCCTTTCCACTTGCAGAGGAAGTAGCAGTGCTTGGTGTAGCCACTTTGTAGACCGCATAACATTGCTACGACTTTGAGATCAGAACATATTTTCCAATCATGCTCTTCATATTTGATAAATTTGAGTAGTTTTTGCATTTCCTCGTAGGTTTCCTTTGTATTTACTGCATGTGCGATCGGGATAAAAGGCTTTTTGTTACCAATATGCAATAATACAGCCTTCAAATTCAGTTTATTGCTGTCTATGAACAATCGCCACTCTTTAGAATCATATATTTGACCAAACTCTTTGAATAAACCAGGAATGTCGTTGCAGTAGCATATACTGTCTTTCTTGGTATAGTGTTTGGAAGATGGTTCGTGACGAGTTCTAAAATATATCACCTTAACACCGGATGACACAAATTTAAATTGTTGCTTTCGAGAAGTGTGGATCTCCTTTTTCTTGGATAGTTCCAAATCTCTTATCCAATCATTAAGTTGTGCTTATCACAGAACGTTGCTCTCGTTTCCCATGCGAAATTCAGTACAACTTGATTCCCCACACTCAGATATCACTGTTGACAATGGAATTGGATCCGCAACTGCCGTTGAATGTAGTACTGGTAATGTCACTGTAGGTCCGCTGGCATAGGTTACTCTTCTTGATCTTCGAACGCCAAGTACTTTTGTTTGACAAATATAACACTCTATTGAATGGCAAGTAGGTTCTCTCCATACCATTGGTGTATCAAATTTTATTTGTTGTCCTGATTCCCACTGAATCAATTCTACTCGACACGATGTACACAAATTGTTCGGTGTCCATGGTTTTTCAGCATTTGTTAGGTTCAATGCCAAAATACTTGGCTGATGATAGTATATTGGCCACACACAAAAACAGAACATATCTGGATCGTTATTACACTCAAATTCTCGCGTCCCTTTACTCATTTTATTTTTTTTAATAAATTACGGGTTTGAAATTTGACTTATGAACTGAACTATCTCCGGCGAGCCTTGCAGATGTTATGAAGTTTCAAGGCGCATTAACTCATATTTATACTCGGAACAAGAATAAAATTGAAAAAATCAAATCTTACCTAGACAGAAAGGTTCCTTTTTATACGAAGCTGGGAAAAGAAAATATTACCTGCTTTAGATGTAGGCTTTAAAAATTTTCTGTGTCTTATAATTTTGAAAATCTACCTGCATACTTACCCACAAGTGACGGAAATACATGTTTATAACTACATGCCTACAGCAGGTTTCGAACCCAACCACTCTTCCTTTCGATGCAACCACTCTACCTACTATAAAACAATTCGAGTATTAAAAGTACTATTTGATTTATTTAAAGAAAAAGTATTATCATTGTTATGGTGTTATTCGTTTATCCGGATAATATCCCATTTGCACTTTATACCTTTAATATATGTATGTATACATACATTGAAATTGCGCAACCTGGGTATTTTTATTTGATCGCTTATAACTTACGTAGTTTTGCATCGATTTTCTTCGGCGATAGCTTATTTTTTTCTAATTAATCAGAGCTTTATGTAAAGAAAAAATATCTGGAGTTGTGGTTTTGGAATGCTGCCCTCGCAAAGAGTAATTTTTTTCATATTTTTTCATAAAAAAAAAAAACAAAAATCTGAAAGGATAAGTTAATATATCGAAAACTATCTGGTCGAGCAAAAAACAATGCATAATGTATTTATAGCAAATTTTATCGCCTTTCCGATTCTGTAAACATTTTTGCAATTGCTTGACCCGTTCGTGAGACATATGTAATTAAAGGGAGCCATCATTTTGGTTTTTTCGAATAACGGTAAATTACAAATATCTCAAAAACGGTACCATAGAATCAAAAATGAACTCAATTTTCGAAACCAGGGGGTGATTTTACATACGAATTTCATAACGGCGTTTATGGTAAAGAGAAAAAGTTGAAATTCGTGGTCCAGTGTTATTAGTGGACTAACCAAAAAATGAGTATTAGTGCGTATGCAAACAAAGAATACCAAACACTTATATCCACACACATTTACATAGTCATGCTTCGTAAAATGAATAACCGCTCATAAGCCACGAAGCAGTTCAGTACCCAATTGACTTATTGAGCACCAAAATCAACTGTGTTATACGTAAACACTAATCGGAATAAGTAAGACTAACAGTGCAATAAAATGAATAAAGTCGTATCAGTCTTCTGACGCTAGCAACACAACGATGTACACGAAACTAAACTGAATACAGCGCCAAAGTAAAACCGATTATAAACGAAATATACAGTGTATTACACACGAAATCAAAGTGCTACTGAGTTAAAGCGACTATGACATCAGTTTATACACAACAATGCCATATATGTATGAGACATATGTGTTACGGGGCACTCATATGTATTTTCTATTTTTTGTGCTAATCACTCATAGTATTAGTCTGTACTTGACTAAGTACACATTTAGGCAAACATTTTTGTCTCATGACTAAGTGCACTAATTTTATTAGTACTCAAAGCAGATCTCTGGTATGTATGTTAGATACTAATTATAGCCTGAGGTAAACTTGTCGACTGAAAAAACAGCTATTGTTTTACCAAAATAACAAATTCAAGATAAATATGTTTATTCCAGTGAAATTTAATTAGCGCTTGTGGGGCAAAATATTTTGCTATTGTATCTTCAATATATTTCCGGGTTTCAGGGGCGGATTCAGAGATCCATTTTGGAGAGAATCGGTATGAAAAAAATAGCTAGCGTCTGCCAATTTTTCGATAGCCACTGCCGACTTGATCGGTGTTAGCGTCTAGCGATTTTTTTTCAATAGCCAATTTAAGTCAACCGAAAGTTATCATTGCCCATTCATTCATAGGTACATCCGTTAGCCTATCCGCCCGAGAGGTCATCCTCATATTTTTATACCCAGCTCTACTTGTACACAGGGGATTGTAACTTTGATTGGATAACGATTGGTTGTACAGGTATAAAGGAATCGAGATAGATATAGACTTCCATATATCAAAATCATCAGTATCGAAAAAAATTTGATTGAGCCATGTCCGTCTGCCCGTTTACACGATAGCTTGAGTAAATATTGAGATATCTCCACCAAATTTGGTACACGAGCTTACCTGGACCTAGAATATATTGCTATTGAAAATGAGCGCAATCGGATTATAGCCACGCCCACTTTTTATATATATAACATTTTGGAAAACATAAAAAACCTGATTACTTAGTAAATAATACACCTAGGATGTTGAAATTTGACGTGTGGTCTCATATTGGGACTCTTGATTAAAATTTAAAAAAAAAAATTTTTAATGGGCGTGGCACCGACCACTTGTGATAAAATCAATTTTAGAAATATTATTAATCATAAATCAAAAATCGTTAAACCTATAGTAACAAAATTCGGACGAGAGGTTGCCTTTACTTTCTTGCCTTGACTTGCCTTGACTTGCATTTCTTTTCTTTTTTTTTTCTTTTTTTCTTTTCTTTTCTTTTCTTTTCTTTTCTTTTCTTTTCTTTTCTTTTCTTTTCTTTTATTTTCTTTTCTTTTCTCTTCTTTTTTTCATTTCTTTTCTGTCTTTCTTTCTTCCATTCCTGTCCTTTCTTTCCTTTCCTTTCTTTCCTTTCCTTTCTTTCCTTTCCTTTTCTTCATTTTCTTATCTTCTCTTCTTTTATCTTCTCTTCTCTTTTCTTCTCTTCCCTTCTCTTCTCTTCTCTTCTTTTTTTTTTCTATCATTTTGTTTTGCGAGCTTTGCTCAGCTGAGTATAAAAAAGCGTCAGTACCCAAGTACCGATGAAGTTCTCCCACTAAACGATAACAGAGGTAACTTTAGTAGAAATTAATATTTTTGAGCTATTTGAGAAGGGTTTCGTCGGCATCTTACCGGTAACAACCGATACCAAACACTTATTGCTTCGATTCATTTCTCGATAGGTTGGATAATTGATGTATGTACATATATTAGAACGATTTTCCGGTGGCCCTTGTCAAATTTGGTTTAAAGAAAAACCGGGTTCGGTGGTATGCTATCCTCAGTGAAATTTTTCGTTCTCTAAACTAAATTTTACAAGGGATGGCGGAAAATCGTTTCAATATACGTCACTTATAGCTCCGTCACATAAACAGTTTTTCACATTGATGATTTAAACACAATCTTATGCATTATGAGTAGATGGCACGTAATTTTATGGAAATCGATAGATCGAGCGACACTGGCGCCATCTGATATGAAAAAGTAGCCAACTCCCAAATTGTGTTGCAAGCCAAGCATAAGAAGAAGAATTTGACTTTTACTTTGGCTAAGGGTGCTTGCACACTTTGCAAGTTAAATTATTTTTCCCACTCGTTGGCAACTTTTCTAACATTTTTCGCAATTAAAAACTGCAATATAACAAATGAATACAACTCAAAATATATTTGCAAGTATTTTTTGTTCTATAGAGAGAGAATGTTTAAAATAGTGCTTCGCGAAATTTTGTATGTGAATGGGCATTGCGAAATAAACTTCAATTGCCACGTCTGAAGTTCCTTCATATTTATAAACTCAACATCTTGGCTGATTGTGACAATGTTACTGGAATGCATAAGCTTGTGTTAAACGCATCTATATGAAAAATGTCATTGTACCGCGGCCTTTATTGTTTTATTATCAGCTTATTATCGAAAGCCAAATTATCGGCGAGTTATCATTTTTTTATAGGCTTGTTATCGTCGAGTGAACCGCTTCCTGTTGGTTTCTTATCAACTTGCTATCAACAATTGACAGATGTGTTATAGTAAAGAGTTATTTGTATTTATCGGTATCAGTTTCATAACAAAGCGATGAGTCGTCGATAACACGCCATGACGAATTTTTTAACTCCGATAAGAAATCGATTAATAAACAAAACCATCTCGATAATAAATCGATTCCTTTAGATAAATAATCGATAGCAAAAAATATACTGACGCGTTTTACGTCTAAAGAGATTTAGGTGAAATTTCACTTTCAATTTGCGTCATGATCCGACGTTTGAGAGAAATCCAAAGGAAAGAGGAGTTGCATATGATCCATCAAGCAGGAAAGGCGTGGACAAAACCGTGCGGCTGCAAATCCTCCGACGTAAGACTCATAAAATTGCTCATGTTTCTACAGGGGGAAGATTTAAGGCTCATGATGGACATACTAAGTGGACACTGCTTTCTGGCATCACATGCCTCGTTAGGCCTCGTTAGTATCAGCAGATGTAGGAAGTGCGAGCTGTAGGAAGAAACGGTTACGCATGTTATGTGTTCGTGCCATGCGCACCCAAAGTCCAGTCTGTAGCTAAAAGGGGCGGCAGGGTTGCCAGATCTCGAGGCACCAATTAAGCTAGGGCCTAGGAAACTTCTAATATTTGCCAAGAGGATGGTATTATTCTATAACATAATTCCTGGTAGATTATTGGGGTTTTTTCCGTTTACCATAGTTCAGTTCTTCCACTACAAAATTTTTAGTGGTGCCCTGTTTTGCTTACCAGATGCCGTTGCCGTGTTGGAAAAATAATATTTGTATTTATTTCTAGCTGTTGTTGTTGTAGTGATAAAGACACTCCCCGGAGGATTTGGGGAGTGTTATAGATGTTGTTTGACCTTTGCCGGATATAGATCCAGTACGCCTTGGTAACACACTCCATTAACACACTCCATCCACGATCATAATATGACCACATTGAACCTTCCTCCCAGGCCCCACCCTCTAGTACCATAGGTAGGTGAGGTTTTAAGTGGTAGGCGGAATTGAAAACTTAGTCTACTGTGCCCATCTTTGCCCTATAAACACATTCAGTCAGACGCCTTCTAGTGGCATATTAACTTTCCACCACCTAACGTTCTGTAATGAGGAAAAACGCGAAATGCATATATACTTGTAGCAACTGAAAATAAAAATTTATTAAAATTCAAAAAGCGCAACACACGAAATAATATACTAATTACATAGTTGTTGTAGGCAACATGCAGGCGCACATTGCCGCGACTCCATACAAAAGATAGACAAAAAAGAAGGAGTGGTCCGAATTGGCTGAAAGTATTATGCCACGCTAATTTCAAAAATGAAATCGGTTTTTCTGTACCGCTTACTCATTCCAGGAAAACCGAGTTTTTCTCGCATTTTTGTATGAAAATAGTTATTGCGGACATGTGTTGATATAAGTAGAATGAGCCGTCAGAATGGGCCGAAACTTCACACCTCAAAGGCCTATATCACGCCAATTTCAGACAAAAAATCTGTTATTCAATCCCGGTTACCAATTGATTTAAAACAATCATCGTAGATATATGTTTATAAAAAGCGAAGTACTCGCCAGAACTGATTGAAAAAAACCGGGTTTTTGCACGTTATTATACAAAAGTGAAATGGGGCATATAATTGTTTGTAAATGTTCAGAAAAATATAATTTTTAGTTATAATTTGTCGCACCTTTACATTAGGGTAATTTAATACATTACGGTACTTTTAAAAATTAAGTCGGTTTTTTTTTTACATTTTACCCGTTCTGATTTTGATATGGATTTAAAATAAAGCATAATCGCTGTTGACTATGTAAATAAAAACAGAACTATGTTTTATAATCAATCAGTTTCAGAGCCTTCAGAAGATTCCATGTCGTTGTCTGCTTCATCACTTTCAACAATATATTTTTTAAAGCTGAGATCAGAACCCTTCGAATATTTGTTTCTCTGTTTTATATTTCTTTATTTTTATAATATCGAACGGGTCATTAAATCCGTATTGCTTTGTACTCTTCCAGTTTTTCGTGCATGATTAAGCCGATATTTTCTTATGATTTTGTGTGAACATTCTAAGGCTTCTTCTGATAAAGAACCTAATAAAAAAACGTGGAAGTACAGATTAAGACAAATAAATCAAAACATAGCTTAAAAATCATTACCTATTGGTAAATCAAAGTATTTAATTACATCACATCCATGTACTAAAATTTTATGCACAGAACTTGGCATGTTATACCAACCATAATTTTTTAGGTATAGCTCTTGTTTCGGTCAACAAAACACTAAACTCTTGGGTTTCTATTTCTTTTCCACAGGAGAGGACTCTAAGCACCAGAGAAAAATTATGGATTAGAGACTTATACTGTTTTCACACAGAAACTTAAATGATCTCATTTCACCTGCTAATGAAATCGTAAATTTTTTGCTTTCACACAGAAGTAACTGCTCGATTAGTATGAAGGATGAGACAGACATCATGGCGGAACGATACAAGGTGGGAGCATGGTGACATACCTACAAACAAACAAAATTCCATGTACTTGTAAACACAAATGTCAAAATCGTACTGCGCCGGTAGTTGATTTATCAAATCAAATAAAAAAGGTTATAATCAGCTGTTCGATGCGGCCACCTTGTATCGTTCCGCCATGCAGACAATGACATTTGCTTTGACAAATGACATTTTTAAGCACTGAACACACCAAAAACTAAAAAGCGGAAACGGAAGCGGAACGCTGCCAACAGAGTTGCATTGTGCTTTTGACTTCATTAGGCATTCGATTAGCTACTAATGAAATAATAATAGATTCGAATTTTTAGGGAAGATTGAGCTCAATAAGCTTCTTAATGTAGAAAACTGCCTTTATTATTCAATAAGCCATCTGTGTGAAAACAGTATTATCCAGACGAGTAATTTCTGCGGCAACATCAATATTTTGAAAAAAAACGTCGAGCTGTATTTCCATCATTAGTTGTGCCAAATCCTTGCTTGACTTGGTCAATTATCAAACCTGTTTTATCTTTGAATTCTTTTTGTATACGGGTTTTAGTTTCAATAAATTTAGCCTTATTTTCTATTCTGACTTGCCATTTCTTAAAAGGCAGACGGTAGGCTATGTGCAGTAAACATTCAAAGAATCGAATCCAGCAATGGAGGGTTGATAACCCAAATTTATAATGATCTGGATTTGGTATTTTGTTTTGTTCAATATTGTTCATTTCCGTTGGGCTTGCATGACATATAAAACATCTGCTCGAAGAATTGGTGTTTGTTAAAACATTAGCTACTGCACCGTCAATCATAGTGCAGTGCATGACGTAGGAAATTTCAGCTATTCCCTTCTTATTTTTGAAAATATCGCATTCCAAATCATCAACCATCTGAACCTTTTTATTGTAATCAGAATGAATTACCTCTTTTCCTTCTTTCGTATAAATAAATTGCACTGGTCTACAGAAGAGAGTAGAATAAGGAGTTCGGTTGACCCATATTTCGTTACCTGATGAGGAATCGATGAGCCTTAAATTGTGAAAAAAAATTAAAAAATTTACAATATATACATTGGAAACTAATTGATTTTATACGAACTTTATTGGTAACAAAGCAATTATGAAAATAAATTCATCTGAGAGGTCTTCCACCGAGAATTTTTGCGTATATCGACTGTGCCCAGAACTACCATCCATTCCCCATTTACATATAAGTGAAAGTTTGCCCACTGGGAGTTTGTCTGAACAAACTTCTAAGATGTGTTTTGATGTAATATGCAGAAGAGCCTTTAAATTCACTTCTGCTGAAGTTTCCGTCGATTCTATATGTGGTACTAAATTGTGTTTGAATTTGTTTAACTCATACGTGCTTGGGAAACAATCCATATGCATATTATTAACAATTTTGCGTAGTTTATTATATTTTCCTTCTGATAAATCTAAACCTAAACATAAGGCCAGCGCTTCAAAGGGCTCAAGACACTTCTTTATAGTGTTATCAGGCTCTTTTT
Source organism: Eurosta solidaginis (assembly GCF_040869045.1). Lineage (NCBI taxonomy): Eukaryota > Metazoa > Arthropoda > Insecta > Diptera > Tephritidae > Eurosta > Eurosta solidaginis. Next base: position 38,981,993 of record NC_090321.1, on the reverse strand, counting down.
CACTTCTTTATAGTGTTATCAGGCCACTTTTCGTTACTTTCCGCGCAGCATAAGTAAGTTCTTCCTTACTATGTTCTTCAAGTATTTTACTTATCTTTCGCGATTTTGACTTTTCTGAAGCTACTGAAAACTCTACTTGCGGTCTGCCTCTTCTTCCCGTACTGGTGCTTGCTATCTGAAATTTATATTAAATTACAAACTTTCACACTACAAAGCATACATTAAATACATTATCGGGATCTTCAGTTTCAAAGACTGCCCATTGAAGCCAAGAAGAGTTCCATTTAATAAATCGCTCTTTTTTTTAGGCAGCTTCTTTCCACTTGTTGTTCATGTCATAATTGAATCTATAAGCAATTTTCCTCACATTATTTCTATCAAATTCAACATTAGTTAACTTTTCACAAACAAAAGAAAAAATTACTGATATTCTTTCTTTAAGGGGTGTTTCTAACCATAAATCTACAAAATCACCATTTCTGATTTTAATTGACATTTTTATTTATTTATTATAAAAGTTCTATGTTTTGGCTTTCGACACTTTATTTTGAAGTGAGATAAACAAGTGCTGATTTACCTGCTGCGGTCACTTGTTTTCACACTTACATATGTGCATTAAGGTGGTTCAAGTTTATATTAAAAAAAATTTGGCCTTTTCAGTATATTGTTACTCATACTTTACTTTCAATTTTAAATTTAAGAAAAATCGGTTAAGATATAAAGGGTGCTCATTGCTGTTTTATATTTTTTAATCCACATTTTTTTTTGTTAATTGGGTAGAAAAAATATGTCAAATATAATTTATACATGAAATTTTAAACTCGCGTTGAGCACCATCTTCCACTATTAGTAAAACTATGCAATTTTTCACAGATAAAGTAATTAGTTAGGTGAACAAAATTATAAAAGAGATCAATCAAAAAAAAACAAGTAAGGAAGGTTAAGTTCGGGTGTAACCGAACATTACATACTCAGTTGAGAGCTATGGTGACAACATAAGGGAAAATAACCATATAGGAAAATGAACCGAGGGAAACCCTGAAATGTGTTTGCATGACATGTGTATCAAATGAAAGGCATTAAAGAGTATTTTGTGAGGGAGTGGGCCATAGTTCTATAGGTGGACGCCATTTAGGGATATCGCCATAAAGGTGGATCAGGGTTGACTCTAGAATTTGTTTGCACGATATGGGTATCAAAGGAAAGGTGTTAATGAGTATTTTAAAAGGGAGTAATCCTTAGTTCCATAGGTGGACGCCGTTTCGAGATATCGCCATAAAGGTGGGCCAGGGGTGACTCTAGAATTCGTTTGTGCAATATGGGTATCAAACGAAAGGAGTTAATGAGTATTTTAAAAGAGAGTGGTGGTAGTTGTATATGTGAAGGCGTTTTCCAGATATCGACCAAATGTATACAAGGGTGACCCAGAACATCATCTGTTGGATACCGCTAATTTATTTATATATGTAATACCTGCCAAGATTTTAAGGGTTTTTTATTTCGCCCTGCGGAACTTTTCCATTTTCTTCTACTTAATATGGTAGGTGTCACAACCATTTTATAAAGTTTTTTCTAAAGTTATATTTCGTGTCAATAAACCAATCCAATTACCTCACCATGTTCCCTTTTTTCGTATTTGGTATAGAATTATGGCATTTTTTTCATTTTTCGTAATTTTCGATATCGAAAAAGTGGGCGTGGTAATTGTCGGATTTCGTTCATTTTTCATACCAAAATAAAGTGAGTTCAAGTAAGTACGTGAACTAAGTTCATTAAAGATATGTGGATTTTTGCTCAAGTTATCGTGTTAACGGCCATGCGGAAGGACAGACGAACGACTGTGTATAAAAACTGGGTGTGGCATAAACCGATTTCGCCCGTTTTCACAGAAAACAGTTAACATCATAAAATCTATGCCCCTACCAAATTTCAAAAGGATTGGTTAATTTTTGTTCGACTTATGGCGTTAAAAGTATCCTAGACAAATTAAATGAAAAAGGGCGGAGCCACGCCCATTATTAAATTTTATTTTATTTTTGTATTTTGTTGCACCATGTCATTACTGGAGTTGAATGTTGACATAATTTACTTATATACTGTAAAGATATTAAATTTTTTGTTAAAATTTTACTTAAAAAAATTTTTTTTTTAAAGTGGGCGTGGTCCTTCTCCGATTTTGCTAATTTTTATTAGGCATACATATAATAATAGGAGTAACGTCCCTGCCAAATTGCATCATGATATCTTCAACGACTGACAAATTACAGCTTGCAAAATTTTTAAATTACCTTCTTTTAAAAGTGGGCGGTGCCACGCCCATTGTCCAAAATTTTACTAATTTTCTATTCTGTGTCATAAATTCAACTCATCTACCAAGCTTCGTCGCTTTACCTGTCTTTGGTAATGAATTATCGCACTTTTTCGGTTTTACGAAATTTTCGATATCGAAAAAGTGGGCGTGGTTATAGTCCGATATTGTTCATTTTAAATAGCGATCTGAGATGAGTGCTCAGGAACCTACATACCAAATTTCATCAAGTTACCTCAAAATTTACCCAAGTTATCGTGTTAACGGCCATGCGGAAGGACAGACGGACGACTGTGTATAAAAACTGGGCGTGGCATCAACCGATTTCGCCCGTTTTCACAGAAAACAGTTAGCATCATAAAATCTATGCCCCTACCAAATTTCAGAAGGATTGGTTAATTTTTGTTCGACTTAGGCGTTAAAAGTATCCTAGACAAATTAAATGAAAAAGGGCGGAGCCACGCCCATTTTGAAATTTTCTTTTATTTTTGTATTTTATTGCACCATAGCATTACTGGAGTTGAATGTTGACATAATTTACTTATATACTGTAAAGATATTAAATTTTTTGTTAAAATTTTACTTAAAAAAAAAATTTTTTTTAAAAGTGGGCGTGGTCCTTCTCCGATTTTGCTAATTTTTATTAGGCGTACACATAGTAATAGGAGTAACGTCCCTGCCAAATTTCATCATGATATCTTCAACGACTGACAAATTACAGCTTGCAAAACTTATAAATTACCTTCTTTTAAAAGTGGGCGGTGCCACGCCCACTGTCCAAAATTTTACTAATTTTCTATTCTGCGTCATAAATTCAACTCAGCTACCAAGTTTCGTCGCTTTATCTGTCTTTGGTAATGAATTATCGCACTTTTTCGGTTTTACGAAATTTTCGATATCGAAAAAGTGGGCGTGGTTATAGTCCGATATCGTTCATTTTAAATAGCGATCTGAGATGAGTGCTCAGGAACCTACGTACCAAATTTCATCAAGTTACCTCAAAATTTACTAAAGTTATCGTGTTAACGGACGGACGGACGTACGGACGGACGGACGGACGGACATGGCTCAATCAAATTTTTTTTCGATCCTGATTATTTTGATATATGGAAGTCTATATCTATCTCGATTCCTTTATATATGTACAACCAACCGTTATCCAATCAAACTTAATATACTCTGTGAGCTCTGCTCAACTGAGTATAAAAAAAAAACAATTGGACCACCCTAATGTGCATTTTCGCAAAGCTCTTTTTGTTTGTGCTTAAGCTAAATATGCAGATGAGATGAATATGTCACATATTTATATTTTCTTTTTGTTCGCCTTTCGTCTAATGCTAAAGCAGTACCAAAAATAAGGCATTTAGTCACTTTTTCAAAATTGAAGATTTTCGCGAGGCGGAAGAGATTTCCATTGTTTCTGTTAGTAGAAGGGCCAAACTACCATAAACAAAAAAAATATTTCACCGACTTTCACCGTTTCGTGATATCGCCATAAAGGGGAACAGGGGTGACTCTAGAATGCGTTTGTACAATATGGGTGTCAAACGAAAGGTATTAATGAGTATTTTAAGAGGGCGTGGGCCTTAGTTCTATATGTGGACGCCTTTTCGAGATATCGCCATAAAGGTGGACCAGGGGTGACTCTAGAATTTGTTTGTACTATATGGGTATCAAATGAAAGGTGTTAATGAGTATTTTAAAAGGGAGTGGGCCTTAGTTTTATAGGTGGACGCCTTTTCGGAATATCGTTATAAAAGTGGACCAGGGTTGACTCTAGAATGCGTTTGTACAATATGGGTATCAAACGAAAGGTGTTAATAAGTATTTTAAAAGGGAGTGGGCCTTAGTTCTATATGTGGACGCCTTTTCGAGATATCGCCATAAACGTGGACCAGGGGTGACTCTAGAATGTGTTTGTACGATATGGGTATCAAATTAAAGGTATTAATGAGGGTTTTAAAAGGGAGTGGCCCTTAGTTGTATATGTGAAGGGGTTTTCGAGATATCGACCAAAATGTGGACCAGGGTGATCCAGAACTTCATCTGCCTACCGCTAATTTATTTATATATATATTTATTTATTTATTTATTAAAGTTATATTTTGCGTCAATAGACCAATACAATTACCATGTTTCATCCCTTTTTTCGTATTTGGTATAGAATTATGGAATTTTTTTTGTTTTTTCGTAATTTTCGATATCGAAAAAGTGGGCGTGGTCATAGTCGGATTTCAGCCATTTTTTACACCAATACAAAGTGAGTTCAGATAAGTACGTTAACTGAGTTTAGTAAAGATATATCGATTTTTGCTCAAGTTATCATGTTAAAGGCCGAGCGGAAGGACAGACGGTCGACTGTGTATAAAAACTGGGCGCAAGGATTGGTAAATTTTTGTTCGACTTATGGCATTAAAAGTATCTTAGACAAATTAAGTGAAAAAGGGCGGAGCCACACCCATTTTGAAATTTTCTTTTATTTTTGTATTTTGTTGCACCATATCATTACTGGAGTTGAATGTTGGCATAATTTACTTATATACTGTAAAGATATTAACTTTTCTTTTAAAATTTGAATTAAAAAAAATTTTTTTTTAAAAAGTGGGCGTGGTCGTTTTCCGACTTTGCTAATTTTTAGTGAGCAGACATTTAGTAATAAGAGTAACGTTCCTGCCAAATTTCATTATGATATCTTCAACGACTGCCAAATAACAGCTTGCAAAACTTCTAAATTACCTTCTTTTAAAAGTGGACGGTGCCACGCCCATTGTCCAAAATTTTACTATTTTTCTATTCTCATCATTTTCAACTAACTTACCAAGTTTTATCGCTTAATCCGTATTTGGTAATGAATTATCGCACTTTTTCGATTTTTCGAAATTTTCGATATCGAAAAAGTGGGCGTGGTTATTGTCCGATATCGTTCATTTTAAATAGCGATCTGAGATAAGTGCCCAGGAACCTAGATACCAAATTTCATCAAGATACCTCAAAATTTACTCAAGTTATCGTGTTAACGGACAGACGTACGGACGGACGGACATGGCTCAATCGAATATTTTTTCGATACTGATGATTTTGATATATGGAAGTATATATCTATCTCGATTCCTTTATACCTGTACAACCAACCGTTATCCAATCAAAGATAATATACTCTGTGGGCTCTGCTCAACTGAGTATAAAAATTGTTTAACGGCGACCACTTTTATGTGCGAAACCCCAAAATGAAATAGTATGTAGAAAATAGGTGTATTTTGAGGGGGTGTGTGAGGCAGAAAGTTGTTTTTATCACAAAACAACTTATAAACTTCTCTTAGCTGGAGCTTTAGCTGTAACCTGACATCAAAATATCTAAGTTTCAAGACAGTTGATTTTTGTATTTTTGTCCGCCTTCGCGGCACTGTGAGGCGCATGCATTTAAGTAATATTCAACACACATACACCTAAATATATAAACAAGACTATGACACCTTGTCAAAGTCAAAATAAAATAGGTTTTAAATTTAGTTGCAGCTTTTTTGACAGATAGCTAATAGAAAATTATGTTAAAAGTCCGTCACTAAATTTAAAACCTATTGTTTAGGCCCGAAGCCTAAATTCTTATTAACTTGCGCCACCACATGCATGTATATGTGTACATAGTAGGGCGGGTCGATTTAAAAATCGCTCATTAAAATAAAATAAATGTAAGGCGCGATAACCTCCGAAGAGATCTAAGGCCGAGCTTCTCTCCCAATTTGCGTCGTGCTCCTCTTGATTTTTCCCTACAAATTGGCCGGACGGGACCTACATGTTTTATGCCGACTCCGAACGGCATCTGCAAGGCAGATGAGTTTTCACTGAGAGCTTTTCATGGCAGAAATACAATCGGAGCGCTTGCCAGACACTGCCGAGGGGCGACCCCGCTTAGAAAAATTTTCTTCTAATTGAAAAATCTTATTTCTAAAATTTTGATGTTGCTTTGCCCGGGAGTTGAACCCAGGGCATACGGTGTGATAGGCGGAGCACGCTACCATCACACCACGGTGGCCGCCATCGCTCATTGCTCTGTGAAAATCGTATTCTATGTATCAAAATAAGAAACTTTGCCGAAGGAACCATACCTCTAAAACGAATTCTGATGCCCGCCCCCCCCCCCCCCTTTGGGTCGAACTTTTGGGTGGGGCAATTTCAATTCTACCTGCTATGTCTTGTGGTGGCTTAAAAAAAACAACAAAAGCAATTTGACGATCTGCAATTGTGTCACAGTAATACCTTCATTTTTTAAAACGGTTGAATATAAAACCCACACAACTATGTTTACGACATGCAAATGCATCACAGTGATGCCTTGGTTTTAAAAGGGGGTTGTAAAAACGCTAATTTCTAATAATTTTTTTTAATTTCTTTTCTATTACTAAGTTAAATTCATTTTTTCATTTACATATGTTCTGACTAAATAAATTTCTAAAGAGAAAAATAAACTCCAAAAAGAAAAAACATAGGCATTTCAAAGTGAGATTTTTCAAAATTCGCCCTTACGACCCAAAGGGGGGGGGGGGGGACATCAGAATTCATTTTAGAGGTATGGTTCCTTCGGCAAAGTTTCTTATTTTGATCCCTAGAATATGATTTTCACAGAGCAATGGGCGATTTTTTTGCCTCCCCACAAATCGATCCGGCCTAGAACATAGGTAGGGTTATGTTGTCCGTACACATATACATACATGCCGGTACAACTGTGTGGGGAAGCTTCCCCTTAAAACCGGAGACTTTTCCCGCGGTTCAACGGTGGTCCTCGACAAGGCCATCTTTCATTTTTTAAACAAGGTAAATTATCGTGCTCTAATTACACTTTTCACTTAAATAAATACACTATTTATAACGAGAAATATCTTGCCGTTGTCCTAAACACAATTGTGGTGCCTCTACTCCCTTGCCGAGTTGCGACACACCACAATTGTACACCTATTTTATTTTGACTATGTCTTTGCTTAAACATTTTTCGTTTCTTCTGGTCGATCTATATAAAGAAAGTACTTAAAATTGTTTATATCTTCTTTTTATTATACATATATCATACATTATTTCAAATTTATATATAATTATGTGATAATTCTTTATTTCAATTTATTTAAATAGCACTAGAAGCCTTTTCAACATCAAAAAATATCGCCATATCGACTGTTAAATGACGTGTCACCGTATCTCAGAAAATGTTTGGAAAACAACTTATCTCAGAATTATTTTAAAAAATGCTTTATCACAATATAAATGCAATTTTATTTGACGTGCGTTGAGGCGTTTATGAAAAAATTTCTGAAATGAGTCATTCAGTCGATGTATAACAACACCCTCCAATTAAAGATTCAGTTTTTGCTTTAAAAATGTTAGAACGTTTTCATTTGTTACATTTGTATATGTACTGTATGTTGTATCGCAACCTGTATCATCTGATACCACAGCACAAAGTGTGCCCTTCACTACGCCCGGTGCTCCAGAATCTCCGTGACAAGCACCAGTTGAATCACCAATAGCACAAATCGTTGATTCTGGTCGATCTATCGTAAAACCGTCTGTACAAGTCACGTCTGATAATATAGTTACTTCAGTAGTTTGGAGTTTACTCGCATGATATTTGGTTTCTCGGTTTGTTGAGCCCCATCCACTAACATTCATTTCTGTGCCAATTCCTAAATTAGTGCAGCAAAGTGGTATTTTTTGTACATTATCATCCAGTGCAAAGGGTTCACACACTGTAAGCACAGCTATATCAGTCGAATATTTATCTGGATAAAATACATGCTCTACTTTTTGACGTTGTCCATTATTCCAACAACTGCTTATACCCGCTACAACGGTGATTTGTGATCCTTTGAATTTTCTCGCGCAATTAGCAGACGTAACCACTCCTGTCTCAGTGACTAGTGCACCAACGCAGCGAGGACTGTTTCTATACTCTAACGATACCACATATGGTGTTTCATGTATACGAATTGTTCGCCCTTTAACGATCCGGAATGCGGAATTCGTAAAAGTCACAAGGTAGATAAAAACGATAAACAAAAGCGAGAAAATATTGCGTAAATACATTTTTCAGTTGGTATATTTATCTGCCGGTTGGTAAGTAAAAAGTAAAGCAAGAAACCTCTGGTTAGGGCTATTTATATATGTTATAGCTTGAGGAAATTTTGGGTAAAATTGCCTGCTAATGTCATGTGACGAACAGCTTTTGCTTTACCAAACTAACAAATTCAAGATTATTATGTATATTCTAGCGAAATTTAATTAGCGCTTGTTTGGCAAAATATTTTGCTATTGTTTTTCAAACGAAAATTTCATTATAATTGTCTTCAATATATTTCCGGGTTTCAGGGGCGGATTCAGAGAGCTATTTTGGAGAGAACTGATACGACAAAAAATGGGTAGCGTCTGCCAGTTTTTTCGATAGCCACTACCGACTTTGTCTGTGTTATCGTCTAGCGTTTATTTTGTTCAATAGCCAATTTAAGTCAGCCGAAAGTTATCATTGCCCATTCCTTCATAGGTCCATCCGTCAGCCTATCCGCTCGAGAGGTCATCTTCACATTTTTTGACTTGCAATAGCTGCATTATTTGTAAGAAATGTCTACCACTCCCTCCTACTCTCTTACCCATTTCTTTATCATTTTATTCACTCCTCTCTATGTGTCTCTTTCCCCCTTTCCGTTTTTGTCATCAGTTCTTTCCTCTCTAGATCCCTCTCCTTCTCCCTTCCTTGGTTCATCTATCCATATCACTCTATCTTTGTCCAACTCTATCTCTTTCTAAGTCCCAGAGGGTTGTATGTATTTTTGAGTGCTGTTTTATAAAAAACTAAAACCCAAAAATGTTATCTAAAAAAATAGGGGTGGAACTTCCTTACCATTTTGAAAAATAGATAAGATCCGATTCCCAGACCTAATCAATATGCTCACAAAAATTCATAAGAATCGGTCGAGCCGTTTCGAAACAGTTCAACCACAAACACTGTCACAAGAATTTTAAATGTATGTATGTTAGATGCTTATTATACTTAAGGTAAAATTGCTGGCTAAACAAAAAGCTATTGTTTTACCAAAATAACAAATTCAATATAATTATGTTTATTACAGTTAAATTTAATTAGCGCTTGTTTGGCAAAATATTTTGCTATTGTTTTTCAGCCGAAAATTTAATTATAATTGTCTTCAATATATTTCGGGTTTCAGGGGCGGATTCAGAGAGCCGTTTTGGATAGAACCGATATGACAAAAAATAGCTAGCGCTTTTTTCGATAGCCACTACCGACTTGATCGGTGTTAGCGTCTAGCGATTTTTTTTCAATAGCCAATTTAAGTCAACCGAACGTTATCATTGCCCATTCATTGATAGGTCCATCCATCAGCCTATCCGCTCGAGAGGTTATCCTCAAATTTTTTTGATTTTGCAATTGCTGCATAACTTTTAAGAAGTGTCTACCTCTTCGTCCTACTCTCTACTACCCTTTTGTTTAACCTTTTATTCACTTTTCTCTATGCGTCTCCCTCTCCTTCTTTTTCATCTCTTCTTTTCACTCTAGCTCCCTCTCCCTCCCTTGCTCCATTTATCCATATCACTCTATCTTTGCTATCAATTCGTTTAATTTGAATATTTTTTTAAATATGAAAATTTGGTTAAATTTGATCGAATTTCCTTATGATTTTTTTAAATCACCCCTGAAATATTTTCGAAGCGCTCTTAATTAAGAGTCCGAAATTGTAGACCAAGGGTGAGGTTTTTGGAACGATTTTCCTTCATCCTTTGCCAAATAAGGGAAAATCACCATGTAGGAAAATGAACCTAGGGTAACTCTGGAATGTGCTTGTATGACATAGGTATCAAATGAAAGGTATTAAAGAATGTTTTAAAAGGGAGTGGGCCTTAGTTCTATAGGTGGACGCTTTTCGAGATATCGCAATACAAGTGGACCAGGGGTGACTATAGAATGTGTTTGTACGATATGAGTATCGAATTAAAGGTATTAATTAGGGTTTTAAAAGCGTTTCCCAAGGCAGTCGGTTCTATGTACCGGAGCGACTCGGGATTTTTCCCGACCAAGTACTGTCATTTCAGTGTAACCCCGTTTAATTTTTTGCGTCCCTCCCTCAAACTGTTATCCTTCCAGTATCTCCTTGCAGAGGGACTGCGCCATACTCTCCTGCCCCGGGAAGGTATCAAATCCAATCCGGGTCCGTCTCCTGACCCCGGTGCTGAGAAATCGTTTTGCTGCGTTTGCCGGAAAAGAATCTTTTTAGGACGGTCATACTCTGGTCAGTGTGTCACGTGCAAGGGATGGTTGCGTCGGACAGGTTGTGCTGGGGTAGATCCCAAAACACGACGTCTTCGTAACTTTTATACATCTTTTGTGGCTCTTTGCTGTCCACGCCCAAGGGCTTCCCGTAGTCTACGCCTCATCCACACACACCCCCCCACCACTACCTTCCAGCAGCTCGGCTGCTGAACAAGCCACAAAATGTTCCCACTGCTGCTTGCGCCCTACGGCGCTCCCACTCATAACTACAATCTCCGTAGTAGAGTCGGTAGCAATGCCGAGCATCAGCCCCCGCCCCATCTTCTTTAGCCTCTTTTCCGGTAGCAATCGTGTAGGTCAGGGAAACAGACTCTTACTCCCTACCACCTTTTGCACCGTTATATATGTTTGCGTCATCCGCCCAATGCAGCGCCTGCCTTGGACGGTACCACTTTCCTAGATGTTCTGGTCCCCGCGACGACAACCCCCCGACTGGCTTCATTGCGCCATGTTGCCAGGCCGCAAACCCAAACACACCGGGCACACTAATGCTTACCCAGGGACGTCCAGTTCCAGGGTCACAACAGCAATTGCGTCCTAGCCTCTTACAACTCAGGCGTAGTCACCCGTCACTTACTCCTAGAGTGACGATGTCTCCCCCGCTTAAATTCAGAATTCTGCAGTTAAACTGGAATGGATTAACTGGGAAGATCACGGGGATAGTCGATTTCATGAAGCGATACAACATCCGCATCGCTGCGATTCAAGAGACTAAACTCACAGCAAGATCTGCTCTGCAGACCTGTTCTGGGTATAATGGGTATAATGTCCATAGAAAAGATCACGAGAGCGGAAATGGAGGCGGTCTCGCGTTTATCATATACCACTCAGTGCAATTTCATATATTTGATACCGACATTGGCCGCAGGGGCATGGTCTTTGAACGTCATGGCTTATCTCTCCGGTCAGGCGATGTAAACCTAGAAATCATCAACATCTGCATCCCTCCTGCCATCTGTTGCCCCAGTGGATACCGCACTAATATCAGCGCCTTACTCTCTGGTGATAATCGCATTATCTTAGGCGATTTCAATGCCCATTATGATCTATGGCATTCAAACTTGCAAGCGGATAGCAAGATGTTGGCGAGATGTTGGCGGGTCAGATAGAAGAAACGACGTTCTGCACAATAAGCGGAGACGCCTTCACGCGTAGGGTAGGAAGCTGTCACAGTTCGCCAGATATATCAATCGAGAGGGTAAATTGCGTCAATTGGCAGCCGATGGTAACATTGGCATCCGACCACCTACCAATACTTATTTCGTTCGAGCGTATTGCTGACTTCATCCTCGCCAAAAAACGCACTTTCATAAACTTTAAAAAAGGAAAGTGGGATGAGTACAAATCCTTTACATACAGCCGCTTTGCTGCCCTCCCTATCCCGACTGATGCTCGTCAAGGGGAGCGTGCTTTCCTCAAGGTCATTGAAACCGCCTCGGCTCGATTTATTCCCGCCGGAAGAATTCCCGAAATTCGTTCTCATTTTCCGGCGGAGGCCACAAATTTAGCGAGAGAACGTGACCTTATAAGACAGCTCGATCCCGGCGACCCCCAAATAAGGGATATAAACCAACGCATCAGATTGCTTGTGGATGAACACAAGCGGGCGAAATGCGAGGAGCATCTAAGCGGTTGTAACCTCTCTGCCGATGTAGGTAAGCTTTGGTCCACCGTAAAGTCCCTATCGAATCCGTCTAAGCACAATGACAACATTTCCATAACTTTTGGCGATAAAGTGCTGTCGGATACGAAAAACTGGGCGAGCGCTTTTTGCCGACAATATGTAATGCATTCTACGGTTGACAAAGTTAGACCGTGGGCCAACAGACGCGCAGATAAACATAAATTCAACGCGTTCCCAATTACCATCACCACCAAAGAGGTTGAGGATGCCATCGGTCATGCTAAACCATCTAAAGCAGTGGGCCCAGATGGCATAGCCACACCGATGCTTAAAAGACGAGGAAATGAGGGTTGCAAATATTTAGCACATGTCTTCAATCTGTCTCTTTCCACCTTAGTCATTCCCGAAAAATGGAAAATGACCAAGGTGGTCCACCTACTAAAGCTAACATTGGAGATTCATATAACCTGATATCTCTCCTATCGCCAGTAGCCAAGACACTTGAAGCCATTTTGCTCCCTTCCTTCAAAGCAAATTTGCAGCTAGCCTGCCATCAGCATGGCTTCAGAAAACTCCATAGCATCGCCACCTCGCTAAATGCCATCAGCACCAAGATAAATTGCGGTTTAAATCAAAACCCCCAACATAGGACAGTAATCGTTGCGTTAGACCTGTCAAAAGCTTTTGATACAGTCAACCATGGCACGATACTGCAAGACCTGGAAGGGTCTATCCTTCCCCCAAGTCTTAAAAGGCGGAACGCGAAATATCTGGGTGGTCGGAAGTCATCGGTGCAATTTAGAAATGCAACATCAAAGCCACAAAGGATTAAATAAAGGGTGCCACAGGGTGGTGTCCTATCCCCACTTTTGTTTAACTTCTACATATCAAAGCTACCTTCGCCACCAGAAGGAGTTAGTATCGTTTCCTACGCCGATGACTGCACAATAATGGCCACAGGCCCAGGCCTACACATCGATGAGCTTTGCAACAAACTAAACGGCTACCTCCCTGATCTCTCCAGTTTTTTCACCTCGCGAAACCTGACAACCGACTAAATCATCGGCGACCTTATTTACAACGTGGACTTCCTAAATGTCGACCATTTTGAACATCCATGTCAATGGCACTACGCTACCGACTGTCTTACACTCCAAAATCTTGGATGTGACATTTGATCAGGATCTACATTTTGGTGAGCACGCAGCCGCAATTGTACCGAAAATCCAGAGCCGTAATAAAATCCTCAAATCTCTTGCTGGCAATACTTGGGGAAAATATAAAGAAACGCTCATTACCACTTATAAAGCAATTGGCCAGCCGATTGCATGCTACGCGTCCGCGATATGGTCGCCAAGCCTACAGGCCTGCCAAAATACTGCCCTCAGAACTGCCACGGGTTGTCTTCTTATGCCCCAGAACACCATCTACATAATAAGGCGAGAATACTCCCGATTAGGGAGAGAAATGAAATTTTAACCAAACAGTTCCTGTTGAATACCCAGAAACCTGGACATCCCAACAGACATCTGATTGACGAGCCTAAACCGCCCAGGGGCTTAAGGAGTCATATCCGTAAGCATTATGAGCCAAAAAACACAAGCAGGTCCTTAGTGAACTCCAGAAACAGGCGTCGAACCTCTATGCCAGGAATTGCCCGGTGAATCCTGTACCCAAAGAACAATACCCTAAACTTGCAGAAGAGGAACGGAAGTCACTCTAGCTCAACTTCGATCTGGACACTGTAACAGGTTAAACTCTTACTTATCCAAAATCAACCCCGACATACAAAATGTATGCCCTGCTTGCAATGTGTCCCCACATGACACCAACCATCTCTTCAATTGTGATGTGGAACCAACGCCTCTAACACCCCTGTCATTATGGTCCACCCCTGTTGAAACAACAAGTTTCCTTGGACTCCCGTTAGAGCATATTGAGGACAATTTGTGATCGGTCGCACCTATGGCGCTTATAAGGGATTGCTTTTTCTGTGCTTGTTGCCAGAGAACCCCGAAAATTCGGAAGCAGAGCTCGCGCCTTTACCACCGAATTCCTGGCGTTCTATGACACTGTTTCCAACGGAACGTCCTCATATCTTAGGAGGAATTTTGCAGCCCTTCTTTTTTTCTTATGGAATGATGCCCTGTGGAACTCTTCTTGATAAGGGGTTTGACCCGTTTTTGCCCTCCCGGTCGAACCTCCGTATAATGGCTAATTTATGGCTCCTTTCTCCTTTGGCTCAGTGTGACCAGATCGTGGGACTCCTGTCACAGGCGTGGGGTGACCAGTCGCCGTACCGGCGTCTGACGAGCGCCCAGCATCAGCAGGCGCATCGGTATTCGCCGTTGCAGGCGCATCTACCTTGGCCGCCATACTGGTGCTTGCCCCCGTCAAAACACCAAAAGCCGCGTTTAACGAGGTTGCCCTCTTGTTCTCCATGGGGAGCCGACTCTTCGTTTCCAACGCAGTCGTTCCCCCGATAGAAATGTTATTTGCGGCCACTTTTTTCCTTGGCTCGGAGTGGCCAGGTCGTGAGACCCCTGCCATAGCGGTTTACCGTTCCGGCGCTTGGTCAGTGTCCGGCATCAGCAGGCTCGTCAGAGTTTGCCGTTGCCAGCGCAACTACTTTCGCCGCTATACTGGTGCCGACACCCACCAAGTCGCTCTTTCCTCTATTTACGGGAGCCCTCCCCAGATCTTTAGGGTGTGTGAGTTCCCTTGTGTTCCTTCCCTTTGTGGAGGAGGACGAAATTGGTGCATTGGGAGGGGGCAGATATTGGTCATCGCTCACCCTGGGACTAGGCCACCACAGTCATGGAGGTCCATACGAACCTGCATATTACCGGGTTAGAGGTTTACGCCGATCACTTTATCGGCGGCGGCGGCGTAGGCTCTATTATATACCGGCGGCGGAGTGGGCGGCGCGCCGGCGTACGCCGGTTTTCATACTTTAAAAAGCTTGATTTTTCTATTTAAAAAAATAGTATTTAGGAAAGGTTTTGTTTGTATGTATTTAAGGAAATCAAAGTGTTGGCCATTTCGGAAAGATTCGGGGTTTTTGCCTCAAGATCTCGCAGACCGTTAACAATTTTTCAGGAGTAGCTCCTTGCGGAGAGATTGTCCGTCGTTCACTTACTCCAGAGAGGCTTCGGCGTCTTACGGTTGCTATTAATGGTTATTAATACTCATGACTCTCGTGGCACAGAGCGCCTCCAGTTTTTTCGGCTGTTTTTAAGAGCTACAATTCCCGATGTGCGAACTGTAGCAATCCCGACCACCAGTCGCTACCACGCCTCTTGACCCTCACACCATATGCCAGCACAGAATCTATAGGACTGCGCCTTCGAACTCATACCTTCGTCGACGTCATTTTCCTAGAAGCTCTAGGTGTAGCTCCGAAAACTTTCCAACGGATGCTTTTGTCGCGCTATGCTGCCGAGCTACACCAGAGAAACACCTTGAAAAGTTAGAGAGTGACCATTATGGATGACCGCGTAGCTTCAGTTTTCAGACTGGTTCGACTGTCCACTACGTTAGGGTAGTAGCACATACGGTCATTATTTCGACTGTCTTGGGAAAGCTTTTGCTTCACCACTTTGAGTGTTCTTGCGAAGGACAAAGCCTCACTGGTAAATACATATATGTATTTGCCTACGCATTCACATTTGTAAAAGGAGCCGTAACGAGTAGGTGATATTTAAACTTGGTTGATAGGATATAATCAATGTGATTGACTCCAAGGGACTAGTTTTGGATAGGGCCGCCATCTTTATGTCAAACTGGGAGACTTGGGTGTTGAAGGATGAAGTGTGAAAATTAAAATTAACATTTCAGACGCTATTATATAGTTTCGCAAATAAACAACAGATTTTTGAATGTAAGCCCAAATAATTTTTCGAAACCTTCTCATACGTAAATATATCCTCAAATTAAGTATGAGATAAGAATCATTTCAAAGGAGAACCTACTAAAGGATTTTGCATCACTGATTTGGCCTATTTTTTCAGCCAATCGTAATATAATTTTTTTTTTTTAAATCGGCACCTTTTTGCTTTTTTTAACAACTTGAGGACAATTTGAAACGCCTTGGGTAATTTTATTTGAATTCATTGTTCATTATTTTTTTTAAAAAAATATGCAAATTGAGCATGTAAATCTATATATATAGTTACATTATAATCTTACGTACGCTTATACTTACTTATATTTACTTATACATACTTACTAACTTTAATCTTACTCTTAATTTAAGCTTAGTCCTACTCTCATAATTATTTTACTTATTAAGCTTACTTATATTTGAAACTACTCTCTTTATTTACACCCACTATTTACATACGTACTCACATTTAACATCAACACGTACATACATACCTATGTAACACAGAACATACATTCATACCTACATTACTTCCTTTACTTTCTCTTTTTCAATAATTGTATTTTCTAATTCCGTTTAAGGTTTATGTATGTTACACATTTTTGTATAATGAGCAGTTAATAAAAGTTCTTTGACACATAAAGACATTAGCATCATTTCTGGCGCAGTCTTACGCGAACCTAACACGCACTGCAAAATAAAAAAAAAAATTTTTTTTGAGTAAAGCAAAATTGTTCGAAAAGGACATATGTTTTAAACGTAAATTTTATTGTGATTAGCGTGAAGTTCTACACAAAAAAAATATAAATAACTAAGTCTTTGAGTCACGAAAAAGCAGCAAAATCGTTCGAAAAGGATATTTGTTTGACTTTAAAACAAAATTTATTGTGATTTATGTGAAATTGTGCAGAAAAGACGTTTTAAAACACTCGAAAATGAAAATAAAAAATACAAGAAAACAAGAAATGTGAAAGAAAAAATGTCTTTTCTAAAAACTGTAGAAAGAAAAAAACGGTAATTTGGAGGTCACCTTGGAGAGGGAACAACAACTTTATTACAAGCATATTTTTTATTAGTTAATTTGTGCTATACAAAAACAGCATAAAAAAAAAAGAGAAAGAACGAAAAATTTGCATTCTTAGAAACTGTAAAAAGAAAAAAGTGATTTGGAGGTCACCTTCGAGAGAACTATAAATTGATTTCATGCAATTTGTTTTTATTTGTGCTACTCGAAGAGAGCATGCAACAAAAAAATATTAAAAATAACCAAATACGAGAAATGAACTAACTGAAAAATCAAAATTAAATATTAAAAACAACAAAACAAGCATAAAGAACTCAATATCCGTGTGCATATATGAACATACATCAGCAATTAAATATAACAACAATTACAAAACAAGAGAACATCAATCATTAACTTGGGCACATTTTGAGTACACAAAAAACGGGGAGCAAATAGCAACAACAATCATTTTCTCATCAAGTAGGTAAAGTCATCTTTGATCCAACTCGTCAATTGCAACAAATACAAATAAAGTATAACAACTTAAGAAGAAATAATATTGAGTCAAAAGGTATTTTTCCACTCATATGTACAAATGTATATATTTATTTATATATGTACGTAATTAACATTAAAGAGAGCAAATCCATATTTTGATCATTTTTGTAGAAATTCATTTAGTGTAAATTCATTATATTCAATATGGAGAACTTAGATGTCAATATTAAATTTAAACTTATTTCGACAAACATAAATAGCATTCCTCCTTATGATGGAAATAGAGACGCATTGTCAAATTTCGTACATCGAATAGACTCCATGGTTCAAATTTTAAATAGTTTCACCGCTGACGAATATAAAATTTTATTAATTGGCCAAATTAAAGATAAAATTATTGGGAGTGCTAGAAGATCAATTTTAATCAACGGGAATCCAGACATTTGGCCGGAAATAAGAAAAGTTCTTATCGATAATCATGGCGAAAAAAAATCCGTTGATGAATTAATTGATAAAATAAGAGTTTGTAGATGTGATTCTACAATTGAAGCTTTTTATAATTTACTCAATACATTATTAGGTCGATTAAATAACGCATCACAATTTAGTGGAAATAGTTCATTGAGTATAAATAGTGAAAGCAATGCCAGAATTGCCTTGAATTCATTTAAATTTGGTTTACCGGAACCTGTAAAAAGCATTATTGTGACTAGGGATCCAAAAACGTTAAAAGACGCATATGATATTATAAAATCAAATGGTTATTTGAAATATACAAACAAACGAACAAATTTTTTTAACAGTACTCAGTTTAACAAAAATAATAATAACTTTGAACATAATGTTAGTAACATGAGTTCTTATGCTACTCAACAGCATAGACAACATAACAGAGAAAACAATCTGAATAATTATGTTAATCAACAGAATAGGCAGCAGTTCAGTAATAACGATAGAGTAAACGATATTAGCAGTAATGTTAGCCAACAACATAGACCACAGTACAGCAACAGTAATGTTAATAATTCTGGGCGATACAATAACCATAACAGTATGAATTCCTTTGTTCAGCCAAGTTTTAATAGTAACAACAGCAACCAAACAAATAGAACGAATCGTAGCTCACGTAATTTTTATAATCAATATAATAACAACAATAATGAAGGACTGTATAATAATAGAAATCCGCCTGCGGAGCCTATGGAAATAGGAGTCAATGAAAATGAACAAAATTTTCAATTAGACGGTCTAAGAAATTACCCTATATAACAATAAACACTAACGTAAGAAAACTTAAGTTTATAATAGATACTGGTGCAGAATTCAATATAATAAATCCACATATATGCAATCCCAAATGGAAAATAAAATCACGTCCAATCACCTTAAAAGTAATTAATAGAGATGTTACAACGGACATTCAATATAGCTTTCCATTGTTTAAAGAATTTAATAAGCCAAATTTTTACGTAAATTTTTTAGAATTTGAATTTCACAGGTATTTTGATGGTCTGATAGGAAATAATATATTGCTTAGCTTGAGTTGTAAAATAGACTACGAACATAGAGTTTTAATAACAAAAGATGCAAGAATACCGATTTATTTTAGCGAAGAAGAAGAATTGGCAGTAGAAGATTATCTGAATATTGAAACTTTGAAAATATTGACCAATGAAGAAGAATTTATGGAAGACTCGTTACCTAAAATGTTTCCTTCAAATTTAAATTCAAAAGACGAAGAAATTTTAAAAAGAGTTTTAAGTAAATTTAAAGATATTTTTTATAAAGATGGCGAAAATTTACCTTTTAGTAGTGAAATTCGTCATCGAATCATAACAAAAACTGACAGTCCTATATATAGCAAACTGTACAGATATCCTGTGATACACCGAGCAGAGGTGGATAGGCAAATACAGGATATGCTAGCACAAAATATTATATCGCCTAGTAGCAGTCCTTACAATTCCCCATTATGGGTTGTACCCAAGAAACCGGATAACAGTAGTAAACAAAAATGGAGAATTGTGATAGACTACCGAAAATTAAATGACCAAACAGTGGACGACAAGTTCCCACTTCCAAATATGGAGGACATATTTGATAAGTTGGGCAAATGTTCGTATTTTAGTACTATAGACCTCGCTAAGGGATTCCATCAAATTGAGGTACATCCTGACGATAGGGCTAAAACGGCTTTTTCTACTGCAAGTGGCCATTATGAATTTAATCGTATGCCATTTGGCCTTAAAACGGCCCCTGCAACATTTCAAAGGTTAATAAACCACGTATTAAGAGATCATATTAACAAAATTTGCGTTGTCTATCTAGACGACATTTTGATTTTTTCAACCAGTTTTCAGGAACACATAGAGTCCATTAAAAAAGTATTTAGCACTTTACGCGATTCAAATTTAAAAGTACAAATTGATAAATGCCATTTCGCGGCATTGACTACAAGGTTTTTAGGGCACCTTGTAACAGGTGAAGGTATTAAACCTGATCCCTCAAAAATTGATGCAATAAATAAAATGCAGCCACCTTCTAATATAAAGGAAATCAAACGATTTTTAGGAATCACCGGTTATTACCGAAAATTTATGCGAGATTATGCCAAAGTTGCATATCCCATGGTTCGACTTTTAAAGCAAAATGCTGTATTAGATTTTAAAAACCAAGATTTCTTAAATTCCTTTGAAACTATTAAAAAACTTATTACTAGTGAACCGGTGTTACAACCACCAGACTTTATTAAAAAGTTTATACTCACAACCGATGCATCACAATTCGCAATAGGTGCAGTTTTAAGCCAACAAGGCCATCCAATTTGTTATGCATCAAGAACATTGTCTGACCATGAAATTCGCTATTCAACTATAGAAAAAGAAGCACTTGCTGTTGTCTGGTCAGTAAAACATTTCCGAACATATTTATACGGTCGCAAGTTTCAAATTCAAACTGACCACAAACCATTAGTATGGCTACACAACATTAAGGAGCCAAACATGAAACTACAAAGGTGGAAAATTCTACTAAATGTGTATGATTTTGAAATTTCGCATATAAAAGGTAAAGACAACACAGTTGCTGACGTTCTTACTAGATATTTTGTAAATGACGAAGTCAAAAATTCAGTAAAAGAAAATATTTTTAATAGCCAAGTAAGTGTAGAAAATAAATTCAATGGAGAAAGTGATGATCAAATAGATATTAAATCAACAGATGCGACAGTGCACAGTGCACTTGAAGATAATTTGAACTATATATTTATAACTGAAAAAGCAATAAATTACTACAAGAATCAAATATACCTACGCTATGGAGAAAAAGAAAAGTGTATGTTAAAAATTGTGAACAAAAAGTGCCAGAAGCACATAGAAATAACCTTTGAATCCGATCTCAATAAAATTATGCAAGATATATTAATAGATAAAGGTATAATGTGTATATATTGTGAAAATGATGACCTTTTTATGAAGTTTAAAAATATTTACCTTAGTAATTTTGATAATAAATCTTTGACACTGTATCGATCAAATATTAAGCTAATTGAAATCACTGACAAAAATGATATGTTGACTATCATTGAAAATGAACATCTTCGCAATAACCACCGAGGCATTCAAGAAGTATTTTTGGAGTTAAAAAATAAATATTTTTACCCGAAACTTTATAAAACTATAACGTATTACATAAATAATTGTTCCATTTGTGCTATAGCTAAGCATGACAGAAACCCTTTAAAAATACCGTTCCAAATAACAGAAACCCCTACACATTTTAATGATATAGTCCATATAGATATTTGGTACCCCTGCCGAAATAAAATGTATTTGACAACCATAGACAAATTCTCGAAGTATGCTACATTTCATAAATTAAATGATAGAAACTGGATTGCGATTCTAGCCGCTTTAAAAGAACGTATTTTATTTTTAGGAAAGATGAATAAACTCATATTCGATAACGATCGTTGCATTTTACATAGTGCTGTAAAGTTATTTTTAAAAGAACAAGGCATTGAGTCACACGTAACCACGCCATACCTTAAGACAGGTAATTCAGACATTGAACGCCTCCACGGCACACTTAATGAACATCTACGCATATTAGAAGCTGACAACAATAATAAAATAATAGACTTAGATGACAAACTTTTTAATATATTTAATGCCTACAATAGAACTATTCATTCTACCACAAAAATACGACCAATTGATTTTATAATAAAAAACTATGATAAAGAAGACATAAATAAATTATGTAAAGAGTATGAACAACAAAAAATTCAAAGAATAAATAAATTAAATAAAAATAGAAATGCTGAACCTAAACAATTAGAAAACATTGTAGTTAATAGACAAATTGCGAAAAGTAAGCCTAAATATAAGAAACTTGTAAAATATGATCGCCAAGGTAATTATGTTATAGATTCTTCTAACAATAGAAATATAAAATATTACAAAAGTCAATTCAAGCGAAACTACAATTTGAACAATAAATAATGTAAGTAGTAGTTAAAACATTTTCTTTTGTTTTTACCATGAAATTTTTTTCAATTTTTGTAATACAATAAATAATCAGTAAATTAAATATTTGTGAGGGCACAAATAACTTACGGGTGGAGGAGTTACATTATAATCTTACGTACGCTTATACTTACTTATATTTACTTATACATACTTCTAACTTTAATCTTACTCTTAATTTAAGCTTAGTCCTACTCTCATAATTATTTTATTTATTAAGCTTACTTATATTTGAAACTACTCTCTTTATTTACACCCACTATTTACATACGTACTCACATTTAACATCAACACGTACATACATACCTATGTAACACAGAACATACATTCATACCTACATTACTTCTTTACTTTCTCTTTTTCAATAATTGTATTTTCTAATTCCGTTTAAGGTTTATGTATGTTACACATTTTTGTATAATGAGCAGTTAATAAAAGTTCTTTAACACATAAAGACATTAGCATCATTTCTATATAAAAAGAAGTGTACATTTTGATTGTCACTCCATAACTCGAGAACAGCTCGACAGATTGCCATGAAATTTTTAGGAAAGATACAGGAAGGAGAGATGATGGTTAGTTGATTTTGAAATCCCAAATCTGTTTAGCCATATATATATAAAAATCAAATTCTGTGTGTGTGTGTGTTCGCTATGGAAACGTATTTCCCACACATCAATCATCACCAAATTTTGGTTATGGGTTCCTTCGATCAACGGGAAGGTTTTAGGCTAAAAATAATTTCGATATGCACACCTTTGAAGGTATACATGCCAGAACATTGAAATTCAATGAGGAGTTATATGAGGTCAATCCCTAACACCACCAAGAAAATGCGGAATTTGGAGAAAAGGGGCGTGGCACCTCCCATACAAATGGAATCTTTAGTACGGCATAACTTTGAAGGTATACATGCCAGAACATTGAAATTCAGTAAGGAGTTATATGAGGTCAATCCCTAACACCACCAAGAAAATGCGGAATTGGGAAAAAGGGGGCGTGGAACCTCCCATTCAAATGGAATCTTTGGTACTGCATAACTTTGAAGGTATACATGCCAGAACATTGAAATTCAGTAAGGAGTTATTTGAGGTCAATCCTTAACACCACCAAGAAAATATGGAATTGGGAAAAAGGGGCGTGGCACCTCCCATACAAATGGAATATATTATACTGCATATATCTGGATGTCGTAATGGTAGGATAATTAAAATTGGTAAGGAGCTATGTGACGTTAAGTCCTAAAACCTCCAGTAAAATGTGGAATGGGGAAAAACTATGGCTGCCGTACAAACTTAAGTTATTTGAACACCTAAAGTTTGACTGCATTGTTGAGTTTAGCTGTTATGCCTCTTGGACGTTTAGTAATCTGCCGCTGTTATAAAAATTGTTTAGCTTCAGTCTATCTACATCTTCTATAACAATCAAATTCGGTGTGTGTGTTCCCTATGAAAACATGTTTGCTATACTTCGATCATCACCAAATTTTTGCTCGAGGTTCCTTCAATCAAGACGAAAGTTTTTCATATTTCAGAATTAAGAATTTTAAATTTATATGTTTTAGTTTTTTGGCTATGCGAACGAACTATCTTAGCTTCCAAAAATTATCATGTTAACAAAATCAATGATCGCTTTTAAAATCAATTTCCTGGTGAAGTGACGAAATATATGTAAATCGATCGACACAGTTACAGATGAAGATAAAATTGTGAGTTATCCAAAAAAATTTCTATACTCCTTAGAACCAAAGGGAATGCCTGCGCATATATCACCTTTGAAAATTGGCTCACCAGGCATGCTTCTTCGGAATGTAATCAAAGCAACAATCATCAGCGGTAAAATACAATAATATAAAATAAGATACAATAAGATACAAGAATAAAATGTTTTAACAGAAAATTTCACCAAATATGCGTACAAAATTCAATTCAATTTACAGAACAATAAATTAAATTTATTAAATTTTGATGAGCTCGAGGCAGTTTAAAAAATTGAAACACAGTTTAAATGTTTGTATTTCTAATTTTATTTGTCGGCTGTCGGTAAAACATATTCAATAGTTTCCTGAAGATGATCTCATAATGAGATCGAAATATCGACCAAATAAAATTAGAAATACAAACATTTAAACTGTGTTTCAATTTTTTAAACTGACTCGAGCTCATCAAAATTTAATAAATTATAATATTTGAAGCAAATAAAAATATTTTTAAAATAAATTAAATTATCAACAAACAAAACAGGAACAAGTAAGGAAGGTTAAGTTCGGGTGTAACCGAACATTACATACTCAGTTGAGAGCTATGGTGACAGCATAAGGGAAAATAACCATGTAGGAAAATGAACCGAGGGTAACCTTGGAATGTGTTTGTATGACATGTGTATCAAATGAAAGGTGTTAATGAGAATTTTAAAAGGGAGTGATCCTTATTTCCGTAGGTGGACGCCGTTTCGTGATATCGCCATAAAGGAGACCAGGGGTGACTCTAGAATGCGTTTGTACTATATGGGTATCAAATGAAAGGTGTTAATGAGTATTTTAAAAGGGAGTGGGCCTTAGTTCCATAGGTGGATGCCTTTTCGAGATATCGCCATAAACGTGGACCAGGGGTGACTATAGAATGTGTTTGTATGATATGGGTATCAAATTAAAGATATTAATGAGGGTTTTAAAAGGGAGTGGCCCTTAGTTGAATATGTGAAGGCGTTTTCGAGATATCGACCAAAATGTGGACCAGGGTGATCCAGAACTTCATCTGTCGGGTACCGCTAATTTATTTATATATGTAATACCACGAACAGTATTCCTTCCAAGATTCCAAGGGCTTTTGATTTCGCCCTGCAAAACTTTTTCATTTTCTTCTACTTAATATGGTAGGTGTCACACCCATTTTACCAAGTTTTTTTCTAAAGTTATATTTTGCGTCCATATTGGCGGCCACCGTGGTGTGATGGTAGCGTGCTCCGCCTACCACACCGTATGCCCTGGGTTCGAAGCCCGGGCAAAGCAACATCAAAATTTTAGAAATAAGGTTTTTAAATTAGAAGAAAACTTGTCTAAGCGGGGTCGCCCCTCGGCAGTGTTTGGCAAGCGCTCCGGGTGTATTTCTGCGATGAAAAGCTCTCAGTGAAAACTCATCTGCCTTGCAGATGCCGTTCGGAGTCGGCATAAAACATGTAGGTCCCGTCCGGCCAATTTGTAGGGAAAATCAAGAAGAGCACGACGCAACTTGGAAGAGAAGCTCGACCTTAGATCTCTTCGGAGGTTATCGCGCCTTACATTTATTTTTTTTTATATTTTGCGTCAATAGAGCAATACAATTACCATGTTTCCTCCCTTTTTTCGTATTTGGTATATAATTATGGCATTTTTTTCAATTTTCGTAATTTTCGATATCGAAAAAGTGGGCGTGGTCATAGTCGGATTTCAGCCATTTTTTACACCAATACAAAGTGAGTTCAGATAAGTACGTGAGCTGAGTTTAGTAAAGATATATCGATTTTTGCTCAAGTTATCGTGTTAAAGGCCGAGCGGAAGGACAGACGGTCGACTGTGTATAAAAACTGGGCGCGGCTTCAACCGATTTCGCCCTTTTTCATAGAAAACAGTTAACGTCATAAAATCTATGCCCCTACCAAATTTCACAAGGATTGGTAAATTTTTGTTCGACTTATGGCATTAAAAGTATCCTAGACAAATTAAATGAAAAAGGGCGGAGCCATGCCCATTTTGAAATTTTCTTTTATTTTTGTATTTTGTTGCACCATATCATTACTGGAGTTGAATGTTGGCATAATTTACTTATATACTCTAATGATATTAACTTTTCTTTTAAAATTCGAATTAAAAAAAATTTTTTTTTAAAAAGTGGGCGTGGTCGTTCTCCGATTTTGCTAATTTTTAGTAAGCAGACATATAGTAATAAGAGTAACGTTCCTGCCAAATTTCATCATGATATCTTCAACGATTGCCAAATAACAGCTTGCAAAACTTCTATATTACCTTCTTTTAAAAGTGGGCGGTGCCACGCCCATTGTCCAAAAGTTTACCATTTTTCTATTCTGCGTCATAAGTTCAACTAACTTACCAAGATTCATCGCTTAATCCGTATTTGGTAATGAATTATCGCACTTTTTCGATTTTTCGAAATTTTCGATATCGAAAAAGTGGGCGTGGTTATTGTCCGATATCGTTCATTTTAAATAGCGATCTGAGATGAGTGCCCAGGAACCTACATACCAAATTTCATCAAGATACTTCAAAATTTATTCAAGTTATCGTGTTAACGGACAGACGGACGGACGGACGGACGGACGGGCGGACGGACGGATGGACGGACGGACGGACATGGCTCAATCGAATTTTTTTTCGATACTGATGATTTTGATTTATGGAAGTCTATATCTATATATACCTGTACAACCAACCGTTATCCAATCAAAGTTATGTATATATATATGTGAGCTCTGCTCAACTGAGTATAAAAATAACGCAACATCCATTCGATCTCGGGAGTTACAACGTGCGCCTGGTAAAGCTAGTTTATTATATAACTTTTCTTTTAGTGTTTTGATTTAATAACTTGGTGAATTGGGTGATGCAAAGTCCGTGACATCGAAAACGTCTTTTTGTTTTTTAAATAACTTTTCAACAGTTAGAAAGAGTTAAATTTCGCAATTAGTTCCTTATAACTGGCAGTGATGTGCATCCGTTGTTACCACTTTCGATCATATCCGACCAATTTTCGACATAAACAATAAATGGCCTAAACAGTCTTAAACGAGTAGAAAATATAGTAACGCGCCGGACGCCGCCGCCGCGCCGAAATTTTTGACATTCGGCGGCGGCGTGCTAAAAACGACCCTAATCGGCGGCGGCGGCGGCGTATATCTCTATACCGGGTGGCATAGTCCCGTGGTCAGCGAATAAGCCCTCGCAAATAACAAATTCAAGATAAATATGTATATTCAAGCGAAATTTAATTAGCGCTTGTTTGGCAAAATATTTTGCTATTGCTTTTCTAACGAAAATTTCATTATAATTGGCTTCAATATATTTCCGGGTTTCAGGGCGGATTCAGAGATCCATTTTGGAGCGAACCGATATGACAGAACATAGCCAACGTCTGCCAAATTTTCGATAACCACTGCCGACTTGATGGGTGTTAGAATCTAGCGAATTTTTTCAATAGCCAATTTAAGTCAACCGAAAGTTATCATTGCGCATTCATTCTTAGGTCCATCCGTCAGCCTATCCGCCCGAGAGGACATCCTCACATTTTTTTGACTTGGCAATAACTTTAATTTGAAGAAATGCCAACATACTACATATTCTTACCACGTCTAAGATTCCTCCTAAAAATTAGCGTAGTAGGATTGTAAACTTGTTCACTTTCAATGTATCAAATATTATTTAAAAAACAGTAAGTGAATAACTTTCACTTGGTCTCTCTTCGCTACACTCAAGTCCGAAATAAAAAGATTTATTGGTTTTTTTTATAAACGTTACAAATTCAAAATTTTATTTTGTTATTCAATATTATTTTTATTTCTTTCCTATTCACTTTCTTCAAACTTGGAAAAAATCAAAGTATTTAAATATGTACATATATATACACGACTTTGTAGTAGGAGCGCGTCCGCGGTTGCCGAGTAATAATTCTTGACTGACGAATGCCATATATAATTGTTGACGATGGTAGTGTATGCGCGTTGGCGCCTTTCCATTCGCCGCGCACGGCTGCGCATAAGGATTTCGCGGCCGTATAAATTATGAAGGAGGCGGCGTAAACAGAAAGGAAGGTTAAGTTCGGGTGTAACCGAACATTACATACTCAGCTTAGAGCTATGGTGACAACATAAGGGAAAATAACCATGTAGGAAAATGAACCGAGGGTAACCCTGGAATGTGTTTGTATGACATGTGTATCAAATGAAAGGCATTAAAGAGTATTTTATGAGGGAGTGGGCCATAGTTCTATAGGTGGACGCCATTTAGGGATATCGCCATAAAGGTGGATCAGGGTTGACTCTAGAATTTGTTTGTACGATGTGGGTATCAAATGAAAGGTGTTAATGAGTATTTTAAAAGGGAGTGGGCCTTAGTTCTATAGGTGGACGCCTTTTCGAGATATCGCCATAAAGGTGGACCAGGGGTGACTCTAGAATTTCTTTGTACCATATTTATATTTTCAATATTATTATATATGTACATGAAATTGGAACTTATATTAATACAATTCATATAAAAAAAAGTAAGTACTTTAATAATAAATAAACTCGCTTAATTGGTTTTTGTTTTCCAATTGAAATCTTTTCTAAGCGAGCAGAAAATAATTTTAAGCTTTAGAAAAAACTCCAATTATTTGAATAATCTACAACTTAAAGCTTAGTAGAAATTCAGATTAGGTTTACTTTTTTTTCAGATCAAGAATATTCAAAGGTGTCGTGGAATCAGATTGCTGTCGTAATTGTTGAACTTAAAAATGTACGACTAGTAATTGAGTCAGACTTATTATTGTTCTAAATCTAATCAGCAATAATTCTGCAACCCTTAGCAGAAGTATTGATTGGTTTCAAATCTAATTCCAACAGCAATCGTACCACGACATACTTTATTATATATGTACATGAAATTGTAACTTAAATTAATACAGTTGATATAAAGAAAAGTAAGTACTTTAATAATAAATAAACTCTCTTAATTGGTTTTTGTTTTCCAATTGAAATATTTTCCTGTGCAAGCACATCGCTAACCTGTGTTGGCAAAAGATATGATTATACTGTCTTCGACAGATAGTCGCATGAGCCGCTACTCGGCGAAGTAGAGATGTCCGTTGTGTCGGCAGCAGCAGTTACAACAGCAGTTTCTAACTTTGCACCATCCGTACAGTGTGATGAATGCTTCACCTGCCTTTTTCAATTGCTTTGCGCCAGCAATTTTTGCTGTTTGTAAAGCATTAGCTGTAATGCAAATATATAGATGGGTTAAAGTGGTTTTCGTATGTTATTCAACAACTCACCCTATACCATCATCACAGCCTTCTCATCGATTTTGAATATGTGTACTGTTTCAGTATTCAGACCCAGTTCGTTGACGGATATGTATACTATCCGTTAGGCAGACGATTGTGTGCGCTCGATTCATTCATATACTGTGGGTATTTGAGCCGTAGACGCAGATATTTTGATTCTTTTTGAAGTGTAACATTTGTAAACAGTTGGGTTTCTCTGCTGTCACCATCACCACTAGAGAGCTATTGAAGAAACGCTCGACCAAGATAATATGTTGCGATTTACGCGCATAGATTTCTTCCACCTTGTCAAGTTATTGATGGAGAAAATGCGAAAGCCATATTTGCCATCCAATACGGAAATGGTTGTGTTGTGATGGGGTTGAAGTATTGTATATTAAAGTATAGCGAAGTTTGAATAGGTCTCATTCTTCATTCTTAGAAACATGTACAAAGGTACCTCGTAAGATATTAAAAATCCTCAACGCTTTTTTTGCAATAACTTAAAAAAACTCATATTCATCAAATTTCTGTTTAACTTCTACATATCAATAGCTACCTTTACCACCAGAAGGAGTCCCTATTGCTTCTACACCTATGCAATTGTTTCCTACATCGATGAGCTTTGTAATAAAATAAACAGCTATCTCCCCAATCTCTCCCTCACTAGGGTAGGCACCTCGTCGTTGGTGTGAGGGCTTAGCCGATCTCCATTGCGCCCGACTATGAGACGGGGCTGTTTAGGACTGGCATCTAGGCCGTTTTGCCTCATAGGAGGGCGGCGGGATGTCGGTGACCAAGAACTGCCAACCCCCTAATCCAGGGTGTTATGCGGGCCGTGCCTATTGGACAATTTGCAGCCAGGGGATAAATTCGGCTGTATTTGAACGGAGCCTTCCCGATACCGAACCACCTCGGGAAGTATTGATGGCCTTACCACAGTAAGGGGCGCTGCTGTGGCTGACGGTTCCTTCCCCGTATATAATACTGGACCGCTGAGCCCGCCTTGTCGGGCTGGTGATCGTACGACCAAGATGAACGACTCTTTACCAAATTGTAATAAGGAGGATGATAAGAGGATTGAGTCGCAAGCCAAGGACGACGAATACGCCTTAACCGATGCGTCGGGCTCGGCGAGCGAGAGTAGTGATGACTCAATGAACTCAGTGTTGGAAAAGCACACAAATGAGTAGAAGAGTGGAGAAGGGTACGGAGCAGGGAAGTAAAAGAGCTCTCTCGCAGTACCGTGCAGCACTAAGAATTTTCCACGGCCTGGGAGCAGTGGTCGACCCAACAGAAGTGGAGAGCGAGCGCTTGGAATGGGCCCATGAAATGGTAGAAGTAGGTCGAAGGCAGTTCAAAAGGTTTGCTGCTAGAAACCTTCGGTTCTGCAACCGGTACGAGGAAGAAGCATCGAATCGTAGAATGAAGAGGCAACGTTCGGCGGAAGGCGACAAGCCTGCTTTCAAGAGGCAGAAAGGACCCAGCTCCAGAGCCGCGAGGCAGGGCAGTCGCATAGACAAGACAAGTAGGCCCAAAGCTGTAAGACAGATGGGCCCAATAGCGAGGTAGCAACTACCTCGAAGGCTGCGAGACAGAGGGAAGTTCCAACTACGGAAGTAGGAGATAAGCCAAAGGGAGATAATGCTAAGACTCCGACTTTCTCGGAGGTGCACGCCGGCTTTTCCCGAGAAGATGAGTGATTCGATGGGTGCATAAAACTGAATCATGTAACGCCCTCTTAGAGAACTGCTCGTGTAGCTTTCCTACCAAAGGCGTGGGAGATCGGTCACGTGTATCCCAAAGATTATAGACCCGATAGCTAAACATCATTTCTGCTCAAAACCTTTGAGAGGCTGATAGATGTGTACATAAAGTCCAACGTGGTTTAAAGCTGCTCTCCACAACACAACAGGCGTACACCAAAGGCAAGTCAGTAGACACCGCATTGCATAGGGTGGTAATAAGCATAGAAAAAGCCCTGGAATATAAGGAATATACTCTAGAAGGCTTCTTAACCATTGCCGGGGCTTTCAACAGTGTTTCTAAATGGGCGATTATGGATGGTCTTAATTACGTTAAAGTACATCCAGCCTTACCCAGATGGATCGACTGCATGTTAAACTGCAGTAAGTTTACATCGCAATGGGGATTGTACGCGGCCATGAAATTAGAGGACAGGGGCACCCCGCAGGGAGGGGTGCTATCACCTCTGCTGTGGACACTGGTCATTAACCAGCTGCTCAAAAGATTCTACGAGGGACCAGCAAAACTTACGGTTTACGCAGATGACGTTGCATATGGTCTTGTTTACAAAGAGGTACAAAGTCCCTAAGTTAGGAGGGGCGACCCTACGGGAGAAAACGTGCACAAAATATCTAGGAATCATCCTAGATAATAAGCTGTCATGGAAGCTCAACGTGGAGGAGAGGGTGAGGAAGGCACTTTATGCATGTAAAAGAATGAAAAAGAACCGGCATATACGATCAGAAGGCACTCGAAGACGATGCCTCAAAACTAACAACCAAAAGCAATAATTAACATTTCACTGACACAAATTTTATAGTTTTTTTCTTCGGGAGTTGGACACAATCTTTTCATTATATTACTTAACAACTTAAAGGCTTAATTCTGTATTGCGAACGATAGCTCAGACGAACGATTCGCCGCCAAACGATTTCGTCTGGCAATGGTATTCTCTATCATTTTTGTTCGGTCTTTACGTTTCTAACAGGAAGGCAAAAGTAATTGTCAAGTGATAAGTTGCCATCGTTTAACATAGTGCAAATACACTAGCGATTCGTCTCTGATCCGCAACGAAAGTTCGTTTCGTATTTTGACTTACCAGCAACAACAGAATCATGTTTAATTGTACGCCGCACATTCATTATAACATCATGTAACGAAGCTCAGTTTCTTCCAAAAATTACTCGGCACCGCCCCGTAAAATCATGTTCTAGCATTAACGCAACCTTTAAATAATTATAAACTATGAAAATAAAATCAATGTTAAACCCACTATCAAACCTTGGAAAACGTTGAAACGTTCACCACCAACTTGACGTTCTTCAAAGTAATCACATTGACCCAAAACACTTGAATTAATATCATTAGCTGTAGTCATAACATCACCACCACAAGCTTTCATTGTACGTTTTAAATCTTCTTCTGGTACACGAACAGCACAGAACATATCACAATCTGCAAAATAGTGTGTACCAACATCACCAATTGGTAGTTTAGATAACACAACATTGACGCCTTACTTAGCTAGTTCATTGTACAGAATACGTCATTCAGCATCAACAATTTTCTGATACTCTTGAACATTATCAACACGTACTTTTCGGAATTATTAAGCTCAGCCTTGAATTCCAAAAATATATTTAATAATGCGAATTTACATCTTTTGTATGACGCTGGATCCATCAAAGGAAAGTACAGCGTCCACAAAAATTTGTTGGTGAATAAGTTTGGAGGACATTGCTGTGGCAGCGTGTTTTCCAATAAAGCACGTTGTTGTTCCTTTGATTGGCGCTTCGACATGTACAGACATGTCATATTTTAATCATTCATAATTATAATGCTTTACGTATAGCTTTAATGATGATACATGCATGCACGCCTTCCTCAACATATGGTTTAACTTGTTTTAAGATTTCACCTGCTTAAAGTACTTCTGAAGTGGTGCCATCGCCGACCTGATAAGAGAAACATTTTTATTCTACACATTCTAATATAACAAAAAACTTAACTCAGCATCTTGAGATTTGGCGATGTCGATTAGAGTTTTACGGGTGGATACACAATATCCAATAGTTTCATAATGGTTGCACCATCATTTGAAATTGTGGCCTTACCACTGGAATCAACAATATGCTTGTCCATACTGCGTGGACCTAATTTAGTGCGTACAGCGTCCACAATTGATTGCAAGGCATTGATATAGGATATGAGTTGAGGTTTACCTTGAGAGCTATCGGTACCCACACATTTTTTACACAAAAACTCATATGTACCCAATACAAGTTCAGGACGTTCATATTTATCGACACGCCGTCCGGTGCGGCCCAAATGTTGCAAATATACAGTTGCCACTGTTGAGAAAAAATATGGATCAATGAAAACAAGTAAAAGTGAAAGATCTTTTTTTACCATCTGCTGTTACTTTACACATAAGACATTGGTAACGACGACCAGCATCTACAAATTGCATATGAGCCTTGCAACGATTACATCTAATTGGACCCAATTCACCAAAATTTACAATGGGTGGCTCATATTCACCCTCAACCGTTCGTGCCATTGGTTATACGGTAAGTATAATGGAAAAAGCTGTTGTTTTTAATAAATCAGCTGATGCAGGTATGCAATGCAAAGAGGACCTGCAAAGAAGAAAGATCAATGTAATTGCCAAACAAAACATTAATTTCGAATAGCGATACCTAACGTAACGTGGCGAGGAGTTACCCTGATCTGCCACCACATATTTTGTGGTCACCAATGGTGTTCATTAGTAATAAAAGCACCACCAGCGCTATTTTATTATCGGATTTGGCATCTGATCGGGATCTAAACGGCCTTGGGCTTGATCATACTGTTGCGGCTGTTGATATTTACCAGTAACAGGTGCAGGTGGTTGCTAAAGAAAATAACACAAAAATAATCATCAGCAAATTTTTTAATATATTAGTTGTATTAGCATACATTATAACGAGGACGTCCGGACGTGTCCGGGTATTGGGGGTTAACCCGGCTTGAGTGGTTGACTGGGCATCGGCGCCTGCCCAGGTTGGTGGCATCATTTGACCCATGTAACCACGTGGTGCACCCGGTTGTTGTAGAGGATAACCTGGCTGTTGAGGTTTTCAATTTGTGCTCGATTTCCAGGCAACGAAGCGTATTGTGTTGTTGATTCCATTTGTTGGAGACGTGCACGAAGTGCAACAATTGTTTTCTGGAAAAATATTAGAATTTGTAATATTGTACAACTACAAACATAAATACATATTAAATTCACTTTCCAAACACTTAATTCCAACACCGCTAAGTTATTTTAATTTAATTTAATTTAATGCTCCAAAATTAGCACAGGCCTGCAGCTCAATTCGCGGAAAATGGCGGACTCGCTGAAAATTTTTTTCCACACAAAAATTACATATTTCACAATAGCTATGAATATAGTAGGTGCGAGAGAGCACGATACATTGTGGCAAAGCTAAATTTGTCAACATGCTATTTCATTTGGAGAATTTTTCATTCCAAAGCGTTACCCCTGTCAAAAATTCGTGTGGCTATGTGCATTTTTGGTCACACGATTTTTGCAGGGTATGGTTGAATTTATCAGTCATTAAGACTAGTGGTCTCGCCCTAAGGTATGTTATAGGTAATTACATTTTTTTCATCATACTTTTGAGAAAAAATTCAAAAACCCAAATTTTTTTAATGCTCAGTAACTCTACATATTTATATGATAGCAACATCATGAACGGAAACCGCAAAATCATTGTGCAATATAGCATAATATGTTTTGACATTTTCCATTAACAGTTTTACACTACATTCATCAAAATGCACAATTTCAAGTTGACGCTTAAGCATGAACACCCTTATGAGCTTCTACAACTTGCCATTTTTAGATGGGATTTGGCAGTGTTTATTGGGCCCCTTTATTAATGCATATTATGCTTGTATTGATACTTTGCTATTAAAGTAATGAGTACTAGATGGAAAAGTAGTAGTGTGGGTAGGTAGGTTTAATTTGGGTGGAAGGTATGAAATTGTTGAATGGTAATTCACCACTGCACCTGTTTTAAGAATATTGAAAACCACTATCCTTTCATAGAAAAATTGCAAAATAGTGTCAAATTCGATAGTAAAGTACATATTGGAATACAAATTTGTGACAGATATGAGGTGAATACAATTTTCGGTCTTGTAGAATTACAAGCCGCGGTCTCTATGGTCAATTGCATCCCACCATCCATCGCATTTATCCCTCTTTATATCTGATTTGCGCTGTCATTTGCCTGGTTTGAGATTTACATATTTTCAGTGCATGTGCTACGCAGCCATGACGGGCCCCTTAAAATCTTGGCCTTCAACTGTCTGCATATTAATCTATTGACCATCGTCGCGGCAAATTGAATTTTGATTTTTGTATTGTCTAGAAATATCGAGCGCATACATTCACATATATCTACATATGTACAAGAATGGCCACAAAAAATAATAATTTATGTATTTTATTATTTGTGTCAAGCCACAAGTATGTAATGTGTGTTTGTTATTTTTTAGTCATAGCGTCGAGGATGAAGTTTTGTGTGTAATAACAAACGAACTTACATACATATATTTGTATAGATCAGATGGTTAGAATATTTGAACATACATTCATTATGTAGATATGTAGGGCATGCGTTTGTTTTGATTTATCAACCACGCAAATTAAAGTTTTCCTTAACTCGCATGCGTACATTCATATCAGAGAATTATGTGAATTTGCAGATGTTTTTATCAATCTCGTTATCATGATGCCACTCATGTATGTATGTAGTGTGTGTTCGTAATTTAATTGTGTACATGTGTACATAGGTATGTACATATGTATGTGTGTACATATGTATGTATGAATGCAATTAGGTATATGAATGTGCAGATGCTCTTATCAATCTTGTTATCATGATACCTGCATATGTACATATATTTGATAATGTTGAATGTGCGTTTGCATATTCATATGTACATACTTACATAATATGTGCATATGTAGACATTGTGGCACAACGGAACGGATTGGAAAATCGTTTTTTTTTCTCGTTGGTAAACACAATTTACATACATAGGTAGGTATGTATATAAATATATATAATGATCAAGAACTGGAAATAATTTTCCGATCACTTCTTGAAATCATTTTTGAATAATTTTGATTATTAAATTTTAAAATCTTATAAAAATTAACAAAGGGAATAACAACACTTTTGATGATAAAAAACTGAAAACAATTTTTCAGTCACATTACTACTTTTCGCTAAGATTTAATTTATTATTTTTGCCTACGACCCTTTTTTTGGCGCAATTTCCTTGGGAGATTTTGTGGGAGGAACAGTTACACCAATTATTAATTACCAATTACAATTATGATTTGCCGTCGGCAAAACGCAACACCTCCTCCTGATTAATTAAATTGTACTATTCTATAATTTATTTATTTAAAGTCATAAAACCTCTCAATATTGCATAAATATTGTTTGCATTTGTACAAAAGTAAACAAAACTTCAAAAAGCTCAAATGCAGAAAATAACTCAATGTCACTCATTTTGACTTCTTCTCTACTTAGTTTTCGTCAGGCGAGACGAAAAATATGAGAAAACTATTTACGAAAAATAGGAAGAGACGGAATGGCCGAGCCCAAGAAATAGGTACATTGGCAAATTAAAGTTCTGCCCGACATTTACAGCTGGTGCCTCTTATTATCTACTCTCTTTGTCAAAACTACCGGGTTGCTGCTATCAGGATTGATGCAAAATTTGAGCGAAATTTTAGATATGGATTGCTGTGATGGTATATTTTTTAGTCAGATTTAGGCCCGGTTTTTCAGTAGAAGTTCAACTCATTTTGTCAGTTAAACTACAATTAAACTTATTCTGCAATTTTTTCAGTCTACTTTAACTGAATTTTAAGCTGAGCTTAAGCGGCCAAACTGGCAGGTTAAACTCTAGTTAACCTATAGGTGATTCGCGTTCGAAATGGCGTCGAATATACCCAACAAGCATTTGGGCTTGAGTACCATTAGAGCTCATGTTGATAACTAGCATACCTCTAAAATTTCAAGAGTTGTTACGAAACAGTGGCTAAGCTTGAGAATCATAGTGTACTCAGCAAAATAGGGAATTTTTTATAAAGCGAAAAATGCTTTTATTTAAGTTGAATAATATTATACCCAACTTATGGTTATTTCACTGGAATCAAGTTTAAGATTCCAATACTACAGTATTTTCACGAATATAAAATAAAATATATATAATTTATTTTTAATAAATTACGCTTCATTACTGCTATCCATCAGATGTTTATTTCTCACAATAAATAGCTGTTGGCTTTAGTGGTACGACCTTTTAGATTTTTTTTAACTTAACCTCAACTCGATATCCAATGTATGAATATTCATTTGAGAAATGTACATTTCTCAAAATCTCTCAAAGGTTGGATAGTGATTGGAGAATGAAGTTGAATATCAACTTGAGAACTATCTGGTTTAAGAATAACTAGATAGTGATGTTGGATATCACCTCCGGAACTAGATATATATTTCGGTGGAGAAATTACATTTAAATGTTTGTTGGGTAAGCAAAATCCAGCTGTTGTCGTATCTACAAATTATCTAGATAATAAAATACCAATGTTGCCGTACAAAAAAGCCTACCCCAAAGGCGGCCTTAAACTCTGACTGAAAAACTACTCAGTAGTTTGACTGGAGTTTAAATTTGACTAGAGTTTAAGCAGACTTAGTTTAAGCTTAGCTTAACCAACTACTGAAAATCCGTACCTTAGTGTGAAATATGACCCATTGAAAATTTTAACAAAGGCGAGGATATCAAAAGCGCGTGGTTATATCAATATTAAGAATCCAAACAGGGAAGTAATGTTTTTCCATCCAAAGCAATCCGCGAAAAACAGTAGAGCTACTCCACACACTACTACACAGTAGGTACTGCACTATTGTGTACCAAATAGCCTCCACAAAGATGGAGATAGAACATATCTTACTTATAAACCTTGCCATTTTGAAAAATATATAAGATCCGCATCCCAGATCTGATCAATATGCTCACAAAATTTCATGAGAATTGGACGAGCCGTTTCGAAACAGTTCAACCACAAACACTGTCACAAGAATTGTATATGTATGTATGTTAGATAATTATTAGCCGTGTTTCTTTATATTTTACAATTTTATGATTCTACGTTTGCGGGTAAAAAACGCTTATCCTCTCCTAGATAATGTTAGGTCTCCTAAACTAGCGGCAGTGGTTAAATAACTAACTACAGAAAGAGTTGTACCGAAAAGCGGAGACACACACCTCTATCGGACATAGTGTATAATCTATAGCTGAATCGGTTGCGGTGAATAGTGGACGCACACCATTAGTAGAGGTAAAACATAAACACACATTTCAGTTACTTCTGAGTATAATGCGTATTGAAATTTATGAGTACTAATTTTCTGCGCAGCAATTTCAGAAGTGTAGATAAAGTTTAACGCTTAGCAGTCTATATAAAGTTTAAGCGTATATGTATATAGATGTAAAAAAAAAAAACATAGCTAATACAGCTTGAGTAATTTTCGGGTAAAATTGCCTGCTGAGCAAACAGCTATTGTTTTACCAAACTAACAAATTCATTTTAATTAGCGCTTAGGTATTTGGCAAAATATTTTGCTATTGTTTTTCAAACGAAAATTTCATTATAATTGTCTTCAATATATTTCCGGGTTTCAGGGGCGGATTCAGAGAGCCATGTTGGAGAGAACTGGTATGACAAAAAATAGCTAGCGTCTGCCAAATTTTTTCGATAGCCACTGCCGACTTGATCGGTGTTAACATCTAACGATTTTTTTCAATAGCCAATTTAAGTCAACCGAAAGTTTTCATTGCCCATTCATTCATATGTCCATCCATCAGCCTATTCGACCGAGAGCTCATCCTCACATTTTTTTGATTTTACAATTGCTGCATAACTTTTAAGTAGTGTCTACCTCTCCCACCTACTCTCTTCCCCTTTCCATTGTGCTTTTATTCCTCCTCTCTATGCGTCTAGCTCTCCGTCTTTTTATTCTCTACTTCTCTATCTAGCTCCTTCTCCGTCTCCTTCTGCCTCCCTTGCCCAATCTAACCATATCTCTCTATCTTTGCCCAACTCTATCTCTTTCGAAGTCCCAGAGGGTTGTATGTATTTTTGAATGCTGTTTTAAGGAAAACTAAAAACCGAAACTATTGTCTAAAAAAAATAGGGGTGGAACTTCCTTATCATTTTGA
This sequence comes from Eurosta solidaginis, assembly GCF_040869045.1. Classification (NCBI taxonomy): domain Eukaryota; kingdom Metazoa; phylum Arthropoda; class Insecta; order Diptera; family Tephritidae; genus Eurosta; species Eurosta solidaginis. Next base: position 38,942,762 of record NC_090321.1, on the reverse strand, counting down.
AAAATAGATAAGAACCGATTCCCAGACCTAATTAATATGCTCACAAAATTTCACGAGAATCGGTCGAGCCGTTCCGAAACAGTTCAACCACAAACACTGCCACAAGAATTTTATATGTATGTATGTTAGATACTTATTATACCTTGAGGTAAAATTGCCTGCTGAGAAAACAGCTATTGTTTTGCCAAAATAACAAATTCAAGATCATTATGTTTATTCCAGTTAAATTTAATTAGCGCTTGTTTGGCAAAATATTTTGCTATTGTTTTTCAAACGAAATTTTCATTATAATTGTCTTCAATATATTTCCGGGTTTCAGGGGCGAATTCAGAGATCCATTTTGGAGAGAACCGATATGACAAAACATAGCTAGCGTCTGCCAATTTTTTCGATAGCCACTGCCGACTTGATCGGCCAATAGCCAATTTAAGTCAACCGAAAGTTATCATTGCCCATTCATTCATAGGTACATCCAGGCTCGTCGAGAGGGGGTGGGGGATTCCCCCGGGCCCGAGGTTTCCCAGGGGGCCCGCGATTTAGAGGTAATAAGGCATTTTTTTTTTTTTAATACAGGAGAGTCTTTAGTTGTTCCATGTGCAAATTATAAGCCGAATTTCAAAAGCAACGAATATTGATAATGATTTTTTGCCTGGGCCTTCGAACAGTGAGGAGACAATAAAAACATCAAACAAAAATGTGTTTCTCAGGGGGCCCGCGATTTAGAGGTACTAAGGCATTTTTTTTTTAATACAGGAGAGTCTTTAGTAGTTCCATGTGCAAATTATAAGCCGAGTTTCAAAAGCAACGAATATTGATAATGATTTTTTTCCTGGGCCTGAGGAGACAATGAAAACATCAAACACAAATGTATGTATGTTTACATGAATCCGAAATCGTAAAGTTTTCGTGGTGACACTGATGAAGGTTCATCTTCAAAAAGTCTTCCAACAATACCACCAACTCTGTATCAAAGTCCAGATTATTTAAACGACTTCGATATCGGTACTGAATAATAAGTTTTTGCGATCTGAAGAAGTCAACGAAATAATTCGTCGAGGTCATCAAAAGTGTCCTGTTATTTTTCCACGTGATTGTCATGAAATTTCTTTCTACTTTTGAGTTTCAGTGATTAGCTGTTCATTGAAAAGTGTATCAATCGTCATGACAATCTTACTTACTTAATTGGCGCTTAACCGTCTAAACGGTCATCGCAATCACGTGGAAAAATAACAGGACACTTTTGATGACCTCGACGAATTATTTCGTTGACTTCTTCAGATCGCAAAAACTCATTATTCAGTACCGATATCGAAGTCGTTTAAATAATCTGGACTTTGATACAGAGTTGGTGGTATTGTTGGAAGACTTTTTGAAGATGAACCTTCATCAGTGTCACCACGAAAACTTTACGATTTCGGATTCATGTAAACATACATTTGTGTTTGATGTTTTCATTGTCTCCTCAGACACAGGAAAAAAATCATTATCAATATTCGTTGCGAAAGTATATATCTTGGTGAACGAAACGATGGACATTTTTTGGGCATCTAATATCTCATAAGCCATTATAATCCAATATGTACTTAGAGATCATTTGGAGAAAGTTAGGATTTCACAACAGCAGCACAAATGTTTACAAGTTCACTATCTTTCCCCAGACATTCAGAACGATTTTATAGAAAATTTTGCAAAGCACGTGAGGGAAACTATATTAGAGCAAGGCAAGAAAGCCAAGTATTTTGCTATTATCGCTGATGCTATGCCTGATGCTAGACACGTTGACTACGTTCATTTTGCGCTAACTCCATTTCAATTCGAAAGAAACAAATTTTACAATTCAAGAACGGTTTTTGAATGGTCAGAAAATCGCTGATCTAATTTGCCATAAATGATTGAAGATTGTGGTGCACAAGGGTGCGATAACGGCGCCAATATGAAAGGAGCTTACAACGGAGCACTACGTTAGGTTAGGTTAGGTGGTAGCTGCCCTGATAAGGAAAGCTCAGTTGGACAACACGAAGGTCCGTTGTGATACCACATACACCAAAAATAAAGGTGACTTAGATCTAGCTACTTAGAGAATCGTTGGGTAGCAACGAAAAGCTCCGAATGATACCGATCTCAACTTTGGATAAATCTTCGGGAGATCCAAGTGAGTCGCGAAAAGCTGGGCAATCAAGCATAAAGTGATTTGGTGATTCCACCTCATCATTCTCCATACAGCTGCAGCAGGATGGAGTTTCCAGTATATTTAGACGAACCGCATGGATACCCATGGGACAGTGCCTTGTAAAAACCCCAATGACCATTAAAAGGTGAGCCTTAGTGAACCCAATTATTTCAGCAGACCTCCTGCCATCCACTTTCGGCCAGAAAGATCTTGCTATCCTGCACGACGTGGTGTCCGCCCAACGTTTGCTGAGCTTACTCGAGGCCCACCTATGGAGGAGCAATCCACAGGTGGCCAGCGGAATCCCGAAATCACTATGGCCCGGGACCCAGTTAATCTTAATTGAAAAATAATTCGCTGCAATCGCAAGCGAGGTCAGGCACTCCCAGACCATCCCCAATCGCAATGTAGTTGAGCTCAAGGCCTTGATAGCCGCTCGACTATCAGAGTAGATGTTAAATTCCCTAACCGTATTAGGAGCACTACGTCGCATTCTCAACAAAAACTCGAATGCTGATTACTCGCCTTGTGCAACCCACAGTCTCAATTTATGTAGTGTTGATGCTGCAGAAAGTTGTACGGCTGCAATTACTTTCTTCGGAGTTGTACAAAAATGTTTCACTATTTTCAGCAGCACTCCACAAAGATGGGACATCCTCAAAAAATAGTGTACCGAGCTCTCTTCATAGTCTTTCAGCCAAAAACCAAATTTGACTGCGCAAGCATAAGGCGATGTTACCGGCATTCTCAAGTACATCAACAAGTTCGCATGTATTTTGCTGTCCTCAATTTGGCTCAAAATACTGACTATCATTAATGAAAGAAACGTGGTCCTCCAAGCCAGATACGCCACCATAGATGTTGATGTCCGACATCTAGATGCCTTATTAGCTGATTTGAAGTTGAACAGGAACCAATGGGAAACAATTTTAAACGAATGCAAAACAGTTGCTATTCAATTGAACATCTCGCCAAAGTTTCCGGACATTCGAAAGATAAAACCCAAAAGACGTTCTGAAGATAATTTAAATGAGATGATTCAGAGTCTGATTTTAAAAACAATAAATTCCTGGTGATCGTTGATTCGGTAATCACTGACATTGCTGACCGATTTGCAGCTATGAGAAATTTGAGCGAGACGTTTTCCTTTTTGTGGCAATTTGAAGACATGGATGAAACTACGGTTCGGGCGAGCGCAGCAAAATTTGTCGAAAAATACAAGTCGGACATTTCTCAAAGCTTAGAATGCGAAATAATTCACTTGAAACACATTTACGAAGCAAATTTTGATAATGGTCTGTCACCATTGGAATTGCTAAATGCCATCTATGTTCAAAATCTGTATACAATTTCCCCAATATTTGTATTGCTTAACGTATCTTTTGCACTATACCTGTCACTGTAGCTAGTGCAGAACGTTCCTTCAGCGTCCTTGTTGCAAGAATCAAAAACTTTCATAGATCGTGTTCATCTCAAGAGCGAGTTTCAGGATCCAGGGGGGGGGGGGGGCGAGGGCGATCGCCCCCGCTCTAAAAGTTGGTTTTAATTACATATACAATTTTAAAATTTTTAGCTTTTATGTATGTATAATCTATAAGATCGTCCTAATCGGCCCCTCCCAAATCGTGCGGGATCCGCCCCTGCATGATTGAGACGTCATGTAATAGTGGATTTTTTATAGGGGGCCCGTAAATTGCTTAGTTCAGCGCCCATATTAAATGCATCAACATTTAAAGAAAGTGTTGTATCTTTATTAAAATGATTTAATAATACCTTACGTGCAAACTTTTCTTTACTTTTTAGTTGATGCGTCGTCCCATATTAATGTTTTATCGCATTTTTTGTTAGTTCTATTAATTAAATCATATATTATATTCGTGTACTCAGCTAGATTTGGAATATACCTATGGTAATAGTTTACCATTCCTATAAATTTTTGTGCCTGTATAATAGCACGGTGGGCTTCGACCAATTTTAACCGTGATGAGCTTGCACCTCCGATTTTCTTTCTGAACATGAATTGGAATTAGAAATATTTTTGGCTATGTTCAAATACGCATATAATTTTGTTTTTATTAAAATTTTTCAATATTTTTAACCTTTTACTTTTTTGTCGTAATTATCATTTTCCGAATGTTTTTGAATGGAATCACTTTATAGTTAAAAGCCCAACAGCAATAAACTTTAAACTAAATAATTTCATTCAAACATGTACATATGTGTAAACAAAGTCATCGAACCTCGTTTTACCATTTTGATGGCCTCAGAAGGCTTAAACTCTGGCTTGGTGTTATCTGAACAGCAAATTTTTGCCACATTTGGTTGAAGCATACAAATGGTTACATATACTACCTTTGATTATATCAAATTGGTTTTTGTTGGTGTTTTTACTTTTGTCGCGCATCAAACATATATTCGCTAAATTTTACCAACAGCAACATCATAAACGCAACGCAGCATCGAACTTCTTCGACGTCGCTGGGCCCATCGTCGCATCGATGCAACAGATGATAATGTAAGTGTTTAGTTACAATTACATGCATATAAATTTTTTTTATATAGCTTTTGTTATAGATTTTAGCATCCTTACCTATGTAAATATACCTAATTGAATTGAAACTTTTATTTTTTTGTTTAAAGGTACACATACATAGGTGGAAGTAATTATAATTACGTAATTTTGAAATTCTTTTTTTGATTTGATTCTTATCCTGAGTTAAAAGTTAGGAAACCGATTTCAAAGGGTTGGATAATTTTTTTTTTAACTTTTGTTTAGAGTAGAAAACAAAACTTGGCTTAAGGATTTTGAAAAGATATAAATGTAATTAATAAAATAAGAACAAAATAAATGATACCTTATCCTTCTAAGTTATTATTGAGGTGAAGAGAGAAAAAAAAGAGGGAAAGAATTCTCTAATTGGGTTAGTTGTAATCATAATTATATGTAAAGTATTACAATTGAGCTACTTATTGGCCTTTGAGCTTAAGGCCTATTTTTATAAACACTTGATTTTGTGTTTAGTTATTTAATTTATTCGATATTTCGACCTTAGTCTAAGGTCATCATCAAGACTGCAAGAAACAATACAAAAACACTACTAAATTTATCAAATATTAACATTTTTGACATAAGTCATTTTCACATTTAAACAGCATATAAACAACATATAAAAAATATAAATATATTTAACATAAATCATCAGCACAACTTACGTTTTAAGCAATGCTTTAAAGACTGAAATGCGAAAACAAAATAAATTAAGAAATAGCGACGATTCAAACAAAGAGTGTGCATAAATAAATGAAGTCCCGTAATTGTAAACAAAAATTTTTATAAAAACAATATTACATTAAGCGGCGAAAAAACAGCATGCAGAAAAATTGATCACAGCAGTGTAGTGTTGTTGTTGGGAGAGCTCAAGAGTAGATTTTGTGCTTTATTATAAGGTTGCGGTAGGCGTAGGCACAGTGTTCAGTCTGCCTTAAAATTCATACGTTTATTATTAGGGGTGTCAACTATGTGTAGCATTTCTAACGTGAAGCTTTTATTATAATTTCTCTCCTCTTCTAAAATGGTGACGTTCTCAAAATCCAATGCGCTGCCGTTTTATGCAATGCCGTTTTATTATCAGAAAAATTATTCCTTAATTTTATGTTTGATTTGTGAGCGGATATCCTTGTCTTGAGTTTAGATTTTGTAGTACCCACATATACTTTCTCGCATATGTGGGACCCGTCGCCAATACAAGGAATCCGATACACTACGTCAGATTTTTCCTCTTTAGCTATGGGATCTTTCAGTTTTCTGAATACTTTTTTTAATGGGTTGCTGTACGTAAAGGCTAGCTGCACCGTTTCCTTGTCATACATTTTGGAATTTTTGATCCTCTCCGAGAGCCCAGGGACATAAGTAGGTAGGTAGGTTGAACTGGCCGGTCCATGAGGACCTCACATAGACTGATTGAGTCCGTAGTGTTACCAGAAGTTTGTTTTAACGACCAAACTGAAAAACCCTATCAAAAACCAGGACCTATGTTATAAAATAACTCCGTCCTCTTGGCAAATACTAGAAGCTTCCTAGGACTTAAGCCACTTGCTGCTTCTAGATCTGACAGCTGTATCACTCCTAATAGCTGGAGTCTTAGCCTGGCAAGTGCAGGGCACGAGCACAGAACGTGCTCGATCGTTTCCTCATCCAACCCGCACTTCCTACACCTGCTATCACTGACCAAGCCTAATTTAAAGGCATGTGACGCCAGAAGGCAGTGTCCAGTCAGAATACCCGTCATGAGTCTACAGTCCTCTCTTTTTAATGATAGAAGCAACTGTGTTAGTCTAAGGTTGTAAGACCTACACATAATCTTCGACACTTTACAGCCCCGCGCTTGAACCCACGCCTTTTCTGCTTGGTCGATCATGTGCACCTCTCGCCTTCGCTTAATCTCGCCCAATCTAATTGGGACGTCTACGGAGCAAGCTTCAAGGGATGCGCCCTTTTTAGCTAATTCGTCCGCTTTTTCATTCCCATCTATTCCCATATGCCCTGGGACCCAATATAGATGTATGCTTCTCCCTGTCCCGATTCTCTCCAGAGACTGCTTACACTCTAACACGCATTTAGATGCTGTGCTATGCGAGATTATTGCCTTAATTGCTGCTTGACTGTCAATATAAAAGTTAACACGGTTGCAGCTTAAGCTATTCTCTTCCAGGGTTTCTACTGCTTTGGTTACGGCTAATATTTCCGCTTGGAAAACGCTACAGTAATCCGGCAGCCTGTAGGATCTGCTTAATTCCGGATCAGCGCAGTATACCGCAGACCCTACTCCTTCCACTATTTTGGAACCATCGGTGTACACATGTATCGCCTCGTCCGCCATTTGCGCACCCTTGCGCCAACCGTCCACCTCTATTGTGGCCTTAAGGTCTCCCTCAAAGTGCAGGTAGGGAATCATGTAGTCTGTTCGTCTTGTGACTGAGGACGCTATACTACTATGGCCATATGGTCGGCGCTCAAGCTGCCCCGAAGCATCGAGCCTGGTTGCGGTCGTTAACGCTTTGTTCTTTGCTACCAGGTCTACAGGTGGAATGTGCAGAATGGCATACAGTGCAGCCGTCGGGGTTGTTTTCAGGGCTCCCGTAATGCAAAGCATCGATAGTCTGCATACCCCCTCTAATTTTTTGAGGTATGTTGTTTTTTGTGTGGCTTTCCACCAAACAAGAACTCCATAGTATAGAATAGGGCTTACAATCGCTGTAAAAACCCAATGAGAAAGAGAGGGCGATAGGCCCCACGTACACCCCAGCATTCTTTTACATGCATAGAGTGCCGTTGAGGCCTTCTTGACCCTCTCCTCCACGTTGAGCTTCCATGACAGCTTACTGTCTAGGATGATTCCTAGATATTTTGTGCAAGGTTTCTCCTGTAAGGTCACCGCTCCTAACTTAGGCCTGGTCCAATTTGGGACCTTGTACCTCTTTGTAAACAAGACCATATCCGTCTTCTCCGCATTGACTTTCAGCCCGACATTAGATGCCCAGGTATGAATATCCCGAAGCGCCCGATCCATCAAAGAACTAATCGTTGGAAGGCATTTTCCACTTATGACAATTGCAACGTCATCTGCGTAAGCCGTAAGTTTTACGGGTCCCTCATCGAATTGCCTGAGCAGTTGGTTGATGACCAGTGTCCACAGCAGAGGTGATAGCACCCCTCCCTGCGGCGTGCCCCTGTCCACTGATTTCGTGGCCTCGTACAATCCCCATTGTGATGTAATCTTCCTGCAATTTAACATGCAGCCGATCCATCTGATTAAGGCAGGATGTACTTTAATGTAATTAAGACCATCCATAATCACCCATTTTGCAACATTAGGGACATAAGTAACCGATTTATAAATTTTTGCAGTTTGATTTTCCCTGTTATTATCTTTATCACGCCTATAGTAAAATTCGTATATAATTTTATAGACCAATTTCGTGGAGAAGTCATTATTTTCCATTACCCTATTAATATTTTTGTTGTGGTACAGTGTGTCGCTGATGGAGAGAACACGCCTCACAAAATTTTTGGCAGTGTTAATTTTTATATTTCTAGCATGCTGCGAGTAGAAGTTAATCAGTCTTCCAGATGCTGTAGGTTTTTTGTACCAGTCTATTGTTAATCGGTTATCTCTCTTAATTATTAGGCTATCCAAAAAAGGTATTTTTCCGTCCTTTTCTATTTCGATCGTAAACTTAATGGATTTATGATACCCGTTGAGTAGATTTAACAATTTGTCTGTGTCCTCTGTTTTTACTATGGCGGATAAATCGTCCACATACTTAGTTAACAATCTAGGTTTGTTGGCCGATTCCATTTCAAAACGTGTTAAAAGATCCTCCATCACAATATCGGCTATGACTGGTGATGCTGGAGAACCCATGGGCATTCCTGATCGTTGCTCATATATTTTATCTCTGTATTTAAAGTAACGATTCTCTTTAATACAAAACCTAACTACAGTTAAGAACAGTTCCTTTGTCATGGACGTGTTCTCCTTTATCTTGTCCCATTTTGATCCTATGACTTCAAGTGCCAGATCTACTGGTATACTAGGGAATAAAGACACAACGTCGAACGACACTAAACTCTCGTCATCATACACATACGTATCGTGTATTTTATTTTTAAATTCAATTGCGTCTTTGATGTCATATTTAGATGAAAGGGTTAGTTTGTTAAGAATTTGTACAACATATTTACATAAATTGTAGGACGGGGAATTAGCGGACGAACAGATAGGCCGGAGTGGAGTTCCTGTTTTGTGAATTTTCGGCAGACCATAAATACGGGGTGGATTAGACGTTTTACAATTGAGACGATACTTTTCTTTCAAGTCAATGACCTTGTTATTATATAATTTATCCACTATTTCGTTGTTTTTTGCTTGAAATTGATTTGTAGGGTCTCATTTTAGCACTTTGTACGTGGAAATGTCGTTTAATATGGTTTGCATCTTTTTGCTATATTCCATTTTGTCCATTAATACAGTGACGTTTCCCTTGTCTGCATTGAGAACCAAAAGTTGTTCGTGGTTTTTTAAGAATTTTTTTTTGTGGAGCGCAATGTTTCTAGCGTAAATCTATCCCTTACAGAAATTTTTGTATTGTTAATGTGGTTCTGCAAGAGTGTTGTCAAATTATTCCTTTCAATCTCTTGTTTTTCTTTTTCTTTAATTGTTTGTATATGGTTCTCGCCATCTGCTATCAACTTAAATAAAGGAAATTCTTTAACCTCGGCGGGCATCGCTTATTTTGGACCATGGGATAGAAGCCACATAATATTTGTTGGTATTTGTATGTCTGTCGTGTTACAAATGTAACCTGGCACCACCCTAATGTTCAAACTTTGTTGTTGTTTCTGCTTTAACTGTTCGTACTTGTTAACTTGTGTATTTTTCATGTCTGTCTTTAGCTTATTTATCAACAGCTCTTCACTTTCAAAGAATGTGGTGGCATCATGTGTTGTTAGGGAATTTGTTATTTTTGTTTTTAACATATTTACCTCTTTTCCATTTCGCCGTAGAATCTCGTGTTTTATTGTGGTGAGAAGATTTAGAAGTTTGAATCTGATTCTCTCTATGTACTTACTCACGGTATTAGCTAGTTTTGTTCATAGTTTCTGACTATTGATGTTGTTGTTTATAATGTAACTTATGGTTTTGGTTGCATTTGTGATGAAGCTGGGAGTAACGCCGTTTCTCCTACATCTCTCCAGGAATTTTGTTGACTCCGAGAGTCTCGCGAGTTGATGTGTAGTGCGTTAGTATTGTTTGATGCTATGTTTGGTTTTGATGTTGTAACCATTGTTGATGTTTTTGTAAACGTTTGTGGTGCCGTTTACTTCTCGGTGTGCTCGCCGTTTAATCATAATTGAGTTACTTATTGGCCGGTAAAAATATATATCAGTTTTATTTTTCCTTTGTGCTTAAGGCCAATTTTTATAAATAAAATACTTGATTTTGTGTTTAATTAATTAATTTATTCGATATTTCGACCTTAGTCTAAGGTCATCATCAGGACTGCAAGAAACAATACAAAAACACTAATAAATTTATCAAATATTAACATTTTTGACATAAGTCATTTTCACATTTAAACAGCATATAAACAACATATAAAAAATATAAATATATTTAACATAAATCATCAGCACAACTTACGTTTTAAGCAATGTTTTATTTATAAAAATAGGCCTTAAGCTCAAAGGAAAAATAAAACTGATATGTAAAGTATTTCCAAAATGAATTGCTGAGTTGGCTTTAATTAATGACGAAATGTAGGGTTAGATCATGGTAAACTGAGTAAGTATGATATAGGGTTAATGAACAAAAATTTACGTAATTCATTAACAGGTTGGGTGGGTAAAGACAGAGGGGGAAATGCCACCTTTCACCTCCCTCTTTCGGTTATTGATGTTCCTGCGTGATTCCTCGCCAGTGTAGATGTATCCCATACATACATACATAGGTATACAATTGTGTACGAGGCTGTGGTAATTTTTTATTTCGCTGGTTTTCCTTTGTTTTGTTGAATTATCTCTCTCTGCATACATTTAAATTTTTAGTAACGGTTTCGCTGTAAGTACCGAGGCAAGCCCACCCCTTTTCCCTGAGTTGTAGCATAGCAAGGTATGCAGACCCGCTTCGAGTACAAGCACCTACCCTAATCCCTGAATATTTTTCTAAGCAGCTGAATTTAGGAGAAAGGTCGTTACAATACCCAAAAGATTTTAAGATAAATATAAAAAAATGGCAAAACCCCCCTTATCTGAACGATCGGTTGTATGGGATATATATTATATATAGCTCCGATCGAAATGATTTTTACACGAAATCTTCTATGATATATTAGAATAAATATCACCAAGTTTCACGTTTTTATATTGCAAACTAAGGGAGAAATGACCAAAACTCTTCCTATCTGAACGATCAGTTGTATGGGATAGGTATATACTATATACCAGACCTGTAAAGTACTGAGTACATACTTGTACTAGTACCAAATAAGTACAAGTACTCAAGTACTTCAAATCTAAGTACAAAGTATAAGTACTACAGTACTTGTACTTCGAATTCGAAAGTACAAGTAGATATACTTACGAAATACTTGCAAGTACACGAAAGTACTTTTTCTGATAAAATATGTCAGTTTGATTCATAAATGGAAAATCAAAATATGAGTGAAATTCATATTAGAAAGCAACAAGAAGTAAAACAACATATTAAATAAGTATAAATTGTACAACAGATAACAATATTAAAGTAGTTTTGTATTTGCCTTCATTAGTACTAGCTTTTTAAACGAAAAGCCCGTCATTGATTGCTTTCTAGGACTATAAACTATGCCTGCTAAGGAAAATAAACGCTCTACTGGGTCGGAGGAAGCTGAGGACGTATTCATTTTGAGTGATAGGTTCTTCATAAGAGGATAACTCTGAAGCATATTGAAATCTGTTGATGTATCATTAAAACACCGTAAAACTCTTCTTCAGCCATTTGTTCGAAGTTAGGTGATCGCAAGGGTGCTGGTTGATCCGCTTCAAAACCGTTCAATACTTATCAAAGTACTTCGAAAGTACTTACAAGTACTTTACTTGTACTTCAACAATTCAAATACAAGTACCTCGATGCTTATACTTGTACTAATTTTTCGAAGTGCTGAGGTACTGATACTTTTCCAGTACTTTTTCTTTACAGGTCTACTATATACATATTAGAGGTTTACGCCGATCACTTTATCGGCGGTGGCGCGGGCGGCGCGCCGGCGTACGCCGGTGTTCTTACTCTTCTTGATTTTTCTATTTAAAAAATAATATTTAGGAAAGGTTTTGTTTGTATGTATTTAAGGAAATCAACGTTTTGGCCATTTCGGAAATATCCTGGGTTTTTGCCTCATAATCTCGCAGTTCGTTCAAAAATTTTCAGGAGTAGCTCCTTGCGGAGGAATTGTCCCTCGTTCACTTACTCCAGAGAGGCTTCGAAATTAACCCCAGTCTTTGGAATTGGTACTGCTGCGTTTACTGAAAATAAATAGAGATACATAAAATGTTCACACTTTTGTCTGTATATCTCGTGCAAAGCGTAGTTCCACCTGGGGTTAACTCCTAATAATCGTCGCGAACACAATTTCTTTAAATCATTTGTGGCTCCTTGGAGGTCACGCACAAAGGCGACTTACGGTTGCTATTAATGGTCTATTAATACTCATGACTCTCGTGGCACAGGTCGCCTCCAGTTTTTTCGGCTGTATTTAAGAGGTACAATTCCCGATGTGCGAACAGTAGCAATACCGACCACCAGTCGCTACTACGCCTCCTACCTCACACCATATGCCAGCACAGAAGCTATAGGACTGCGACTTGGAATTCATACCTTCGTCGACGTCACTTTCCTAGAAGCTATAGGTATAGCTCCGAAGGCTTTCTAACGGATGTTTTTGTCGCGCTATGCTGCCTAGCTTTACCACAGAAACACCTTGAAACGTTAGGGAGTGACTATTCGACCAATGATGCTGCCCTCGAAATCATAAACAGTCTACGTGGATGTCACTGCGTAACTCATGGGTGAAAATCGTATAATCCTCGGCGTATCTACATAATTAAAATTTTACAAGGACCCTGGATAAAATTTTTAAAATGTAGACCAAAGTTTGCAGACGTTTGTGTTCATAACATTGATTTTAATAGTCTTCGGTAAACAAAAACGATATTTAAGAATGAAAGTCGACCGATTTTAAGTTGAAAGATGTTAACTACTGTTTCCGGCCTTTTGATATAAGTGCTCATTATGGATGACCTCATAGCTTCCGTTTTCAGACTAGTTCGACTGTTCACTACGTTAGGATAGTAGCACACATGGTCATTAGTTCGACTGTCTTGGGAAAGCTTTGCTTCACCACTTTGAGTTGTTCTTCTTGCGAACGACAAAGCCTCACCTGGTAAATATATGTGCCTACATATTCACATTTGTAAAAGGAGCTGTAACGTGTAGGTGATATTTAAACTAGCGATAAAGGCACTCCCCGAAGGATTTGGTGAGTGTTATAGATGTTGTTGGACATTTGCCGGATATATATACGATACGTCTCGGTAACACGCTCCATTAACGTACAAGCACCATCATCTCGAGAACGATTTAATATGACCACATTGAACCTTCTAGTCCATCCCAGCCCCCACCGTCTAGTGCCATAGGTAGGTGAGGTTATAAGTGGTAGGCGGAGTTTAAAACTTAGTCTAATGTGCCCAGCTGTGCCCTATAAACACATTCAGTCTATGTGAGGTCTTTATTGACCGGCCACTTCCATTACGGTCATTACCAAACGTTTACGAATGCTTCTAGTGGCATATTAACTTTCCACAATCTAACGTTCTGTAATGAGGAAGAACGCGAAATGCATAGTACATATATATGTATATCTGTCAGATGATATTGTTACGAATATTAGCAAAACTAAGGGGTGCTGCTATCTCTAAGCCGATGCTAAACAGTGATATCATGCACATCCATAGGTCAATCATTATGTATCTACATAAACGAAACAATAATTGCGTCTACACATATGTACCATGTACGTATACGAGCAGCGGAGAATCAATGCACAAACAAATGCATATATCTGAGATACTCCTGAGAGTATGCAATGAGAGAAGCTATAAAATCGTGCAATTGTAGTTACAGCTGAGAAATTTGAGAGCTGATGGACTAGAAGATTCTAGAAATGGAAGCGCCTAGAAGATGCGAACGTTGAAATCAGAGAGTATAAAAGGCAGCAAATGTAGAGGCGCTGGAATTCAGTTTGAGTTGAGCTATCAAGCAGTTATTGATTAAGCACGCAATCTGTCGGGCAATAGTAGAGTTTCTTCTGAACTATCAATCAGTTTGGTTGTTCGGCAAGCTAGTTGCAAAGTACAAGTGTTATTGTGAAGTACTTTAATAAAGGCCATTTTTCCATTATTCAATATTGGAGTTACTTATTCAACAGTTTAGTGATTCGAACTTAGCAGAAGGACAAATAAGAGGATTTGCAAGTAAAATCGTTACAATTGGTGTCAGAAGAGGAATTGTTGAATAAATTCCAGACAACAAGGACATGGCAAAGTTCAGTGAATTGAAGATCCAGCAACTAAAGAAGGAGTTGGAGAGCCGTGGACTAAATACAAGCGGCGTTAAACTCGAACTTCAGGCACGGCTACGAGAGGCAATGGAAGTAGAAGGAATTGATGTGGAAGAGCATGTCTCTCATATTGATGGCGAGGAGACAACAAAAATTGAAGAAAAAAACGAAACATCGCAGACGGTTACCAGCAAAGACTTGAACATGATATTGGCTTCAATATCTGCACAAACATCGACAGTAGCATCAATGTCGTCGCAATTGGCATCCCAACTGGAATCGCAGGAGACACGTTTAACATCCAAGATGGAAGCACAGGAGGCACGTATGTCAGAAATGTCATCGCAAATGTAATCTCAACTGGAAGAGCAGAAGACATATATGGCATCCCAGCTGGAATCACATGAGACACGTATTTCAGAAATGTCGACACAGATTACATCAAAGATGGAAACACAACTGAAAGAGCAAGAGGCGCGTATATCATCAAAACTCGTAGCGCGTATGGACGAGAAAATAAGGCAGTTTGAAGAAAAATTCGAGACAGAGGTGTATGCTTTGGGAGGTCGTATAAAGGAGTTGCAACTAATTAGCCCAGTTGTTTCAGCAAGCAATACGAAGGTAAAAACTCCATCTTTTGACGGCGGCAGTGAACAACTGGAGTGCGGAAGATAAAATTGCTGCACTATTCGTGGCATTGAAAGGATCTGCTGCTGAAATCCTACAGACTATTCCCGAGGGAGAGCGGAACAACTACGAAACATTGATGAGCGCTCTAGAGAGGCGATACGGAAGCGAACACAAGAAGCAGATACACCAAATAGAGTTGCAAAACGGCTACCAAAAAGCTAATGAGACTTTGCAGGAGTTTGCGTCAGATGTCGAAAGGCTTGCACATTTGGCGAATGCCAACGCACCCGTGGAATGCACTGAAAGGGTAAAGATTCAGAGCTTTATAAATGGCATAAGGGACGTAGAAACAAAGCGAGCTACATACGCAAACCCAAAGCCCACATTTGCAGAAACGGTATCACAAGCTCTGTTTCAGGAAACTGCGTCGCTTCTGTGTAAGCCAGTTTTCAAAGCACGCCGTGTGAAAGTAGAAAGGCCAGAGTGGGTAGACGCAATATTGGAGGCGCTGAAAAGATCGCAAAAGCGGAGTGAAAAAGTTATCAAATGTTTCAAATGCGGAAAGCCCGGTCACATTGCACGTCATTGCGATCTTGCTCCTAATAGTTCCAACAATGTGGGTGGCCGTAAACGCAAAGCTGGAGGAGATGAGCAAGAGCGTAACAGTTGTAAAGAACGAAACGAAAGACCAAACAGAGAAGAGATGTCAGCAGAGAGTCCCATTGCTAAGTCATATTGGGCACAGTGGAACAGTTTAGAATTGATATCCGGTTGCCTTCATCGAGTATGGGAAAGTGAGGATGGTAAATGCAAGAAGAAACTGATAGTTGTTCCTAGAAATAGGATTCCTGACGTGCTCAACGAGCTGCATAATGGTCCAAGTGGAGGTCATCTTGGAATCACGAAGACGCTCGAGAAAATTAAGCAGAGATTCTATTGGGTTGGTTACCGTCAGTCGGTCACCGAGTGGATTACCAACTGCGAGGTTTGCAACAGAGCGAAAGGGCCCAAAACACGAAGTCATGGCCAGATCAAGCAGTATATTTCAGGTGCAGCATTTGAAAGGATCGCCATGGATGTCGCAGATCCATTTCCTACTAGCAACTGCGGAAACAAATATGAACTGGTGGTTATGGATTACATATTTCAGCAAATGGCCAGAGGTATACCCAATCCCAAACCAAGAAGCAGAAACAGTAGCAGAAGTGTTTATAAACAATTGGGTTGCAAGGTATGGTGTACCAATGGAGTTACATTCTGACCAAGGCAGGAATTTCGAATCAGCTGTGTTCCAGGAAATGTGTAAATCATTGGGCATTCGAAATACACGGACAACTGCATTGCATCCTCAATCCGATGTTATGGTAGAACGATTCAATAGAACATTGGAGGAGCACTTAAGGAAAGTAGTAGACAAGTACTACAAAGAGTGGGATACCCGCATACCATTATTCTTGATGGCTTACCGATCAGCAGTGCATGAGACAACGGGCCAAGCCCCTGCAAAAATAATTTTTGGCAATGACCTTATACTGCCAGCTGATTTGAAGTTTGGGATAGATGCCAATGCGGAGAGAAATGTCAAGAAATGCACTAGTGATTTGGAAGAAGAGCTAAGAGAAATACATGATCTGATAAGGCAACGAATAAAGATTATGAGTGACAAGATGAAAGACAAATACGATAAAGCAATTAATTCGTAAGGTTTTCAGGAAGGAGATTTGGTACTGTTATACAACCCACAACGTAAAAAAGGTTTGTCCCCGAAATTGCAGGGTAATTGGGAAGGCCCATACAAAGTTGTAAAACGGATCAACGATGTAGTGTACCGCATACAAACGATCGGTAAACCACGAACCAAAATGAAAGTGGTCCATTTGGAAAGGCTAGCAGCGTTTAGATCGAGATATCTGTATGATCGGGACGATCAGACTTAGGTGGAGGGCAGTGTTACGAATATTAGCAAAACTAAGGGGTGCTGCTATCTCTAAGCCGATGCTAAACAGTGATATCATGCACATTCATAGATCAATCATTATGTATCTACATAAACGAAACAATAATTTCGTCTACACATATGTACCATGTACGCATACGAGCAGCGGAGAATCAATGTACAAACACATGCATATATCTGAGATACTCCTGAAAGTATGCAATGAGAGAAGCTATAAAATTGTGCAATTGTAGTTACAGCTGAGAAATTTGAGAACTGATGGACTAGAAGATTCTGGAAATGGAAGCGCCTAGAAGTTGCGAACGTTGAAATCAGAGAGTATAAAAGGCAGCAAATTTAGAGGCGCTGGAATTCAGTTTGAGTTGAGCTATCAAGCAGTTATTGATTAAGCACGCAATCTGTCGGGCAATAGGAGAGTTTCATTTGAACTATCAATCAATTTGGTTGTTAAGCAAGCTAGTTGCAAAGTATAAGTGTTATTGTGAAGTACTTTAATAAAGGCCATTTTTCCATTATTCAATATTGGAGTTACTTATTCAACAGTTTAGTGATTCGAACTTAGCAGAAGGGCAAATAAGAGGATTTGCAATTAAAATCGTTACAATATGTTTAAGAGTGTGCAAGTTAGGAAAATACGAATTCACACACACACATTTTCACTACAATACAAGTTAATGCCTATATGCTTACTGTATGATTTAACAGCGCTTGGCAACAGCACCCAATTTTCATCAAAAGTAACAACTGAGGTAGGTAGGTGAACTGGCCGGTCCATGAGGACCTCACATAGACTGATTGAGTCCGTAGTGTTACCAGAAGTTTGTTTTAACGACCAAACTGAAAAACCCTATCAAAAACCAGGACATAAGTTATGAAATAACTCCATCTTCTTGGCAAATACTAGAAGCTTCCTAGGACTTAAGCCACTTGCTGCTTCTAGATCTGACAGCTGTATCACTCCTAATAGCTGGAGTCTTAGCCTGGCAAGTGCAGGGCACGAGCACAGAACGTGCTCGATCGTTTCCTCCTCCAACCCGCACTTCCTACATCTGCTATCACTGACCAAGCCTAGTTTAAAGGCATGTAACGGCAGCAGGCAGTGTCCAGTAAGAATACCCGTCATGAGTCTACAGTCCTCTCTTTTTAATGATAGGACCAACTGTGTTAGTCTAAGGTTGTAAGACCTACACATATTCTTCAACACTTTACAGCCCCGCGCTTGAACCCACGCCTTTCCCGCTTGGTCGATCATGTGCACCTCTCGTTTCGCTTAATCTCGCCCAATCTAATTGGGACATCTACGGAGCAAGCTTCAAGGGATGCGCCCTTTTTAGCTAGTTCGTCCGCTTTTTCATTCCCATCTATTCCCATATGCCCTGGGACCCAATATAGATGTATGCTTCTTCCTGTCCCGATTCTCTCCAGAGACTGCTTACACCCTAACATGCATTTAGATGCTGTGCTATGCGAGATTATTGCCTTAATTGCTGCTTGACTGTCAATATAAAAGTTAACACGGTTGCAGCTGAAGCTATTCTCTTCCAGGCTTTCTACTGCTTTGGTTACGGCTAATATTTCCGCTTGTAAAACGCTACAGTAATCCGGCAGCCTGTAGGATCTGCTTATTTCCGGATCAGCGCAGTATACCGCAGACCCTACTCCTTCCACTACTTTGGAACCATCGGTGTACACATGTATCGCCTCGTCCGCCATTTGCGCACCCTTGCGCCAACCGTCCACCTCTACTGTGGCCTTAAGATCTCCCTCGAAGCGCAGATAGGGAATCATGTAGTCTGTTCGTCTTGTGACTGATGACGCTATACTACTATGGCCATATGGTCGGCGCTCAAGCTGCCCCGAAGCACCGAGCCTGGTTGCGGTCGTTAACGCTTTGTTCTTTGCTACCAGGTCTACAGGTGGGATGTGCAAAATGGCATACAGTGCAGCCGTCAGGGTTGTTTTCGGGGCTCCCGTAATGCTAAGCATCGATAGTCTGCATACCCCCTCTAATTTTTTGAGGTATGTTGTTTTTTGTGTGGCTTTCCACCAAACAAGAACTCCATAGTATAGAATAGGGCTTACAATCGCTGTAAAAACCCAATGAGAAAGAGAGGGCGATAGGCCCCACGTACACCCCAGCATTCGTTTACATGTAGTGCCGTTGAGGCCTTCTTGACCCTCCCCTCCACGTTGAGCTTCCATGACAGCTTACTGTCTAGGATGATTCCTAAATATTTTGTGCAAGGTCACACCTCCTAACTTGGGCCTGGTCCAATTTGGTACCTTGTACCTCTTTGTAAACAAGACCATATCCGTCTTCTCCGCACTGACTTTCAATCCGACATTAGATGCCCAGGTATGAATATCGCGAAGCGCCCGATCCATCAAAGAACTAATCGTTGGAAGGCACTTTCCACTTATGACAATTGCAACGTCATCTGCGTAAGCCGTAAGTTTTACGGGTCCCTCATCGAATTGCCTGAGCAGTTGGTTGATGACCAGCATCCACAGCAGAGGTGATAGCACCCCTCCCTGCGGCGTGCCCCTGCCCACTGATTTCGTGGCCTCGTACAATCCCCATTTTGATGTAATCTTTCTGCAATTTAACATGCAGCCGATCCATCTGATTAAGGCAGGATGTACTTTAATATAATTAACACCATCCATAATCGCCCATTTTGCAACATTATTGAAAGCCCCGGTAATGTCCAAGAAGACTCCTAGAGCATACTCCTTATATTCCAGTGATTTCTCTATGCTTATTACCACCCTATGCAATACGGTGTCTACCGACTTGCCTTTGGTGTACGCATGCTGTGTTGTGGAGAGCAGCTTTTCATCCACGTTGGACTTTATGTACACATCTATCAGCCTCTCAAAGGTTTTGAGTAGAAATGATGTTAAGCTAATGGGTCTATAGTCTTTGGGATACACGTGGCCGATCTTCCCCGCCTTTGGTAGAAAAGCTACACGAGCAGTTCTCCAAGAGTGCGGTACATGATTCAGTCGTATGCACCCATCGAATATTATTTTAAGCCATTCCACGACCGCCTTACTTGAGACTTGTAGCATGGCCGGGAATATACCATCTGGGCCCGGCGATTTAAACTTAGAAAACGTCTTCACTGCCCACTCGATCTTGGTATCGGTCACCAAGCCCGGCACTACTAGCTCCGTGATCGAAGTGTGAGTGATGTCTGCTGGCTCCTCTAAACCGTCTCCCGACGGTAAATGTGTGTCGAGAAGCACCTCAAGGGATTCCTCACTATTACGTGACCATTCCCCGTTCTCTTTCTTTATTAGTCCCTGGACTATGTTTCCCTTTGCTAGGGCTTGTTTCAACCGTGCTGGTTCGCTGGAGCACTCTATGTCCGTACATAAACTTTTCCATGAGTTTCTCTTCGCCATGGTACTTTCACGCTTGTAGATCCTCAGTAGATCCCTGTACTCGTCCCGACACGCTTCGCTTTCCGCGGTCTTTGCGAGCTTAAACATTTCTTTTACCTGTCTTCTTAGAAGACGCAGCTCATTGTTCCACCATGGCGGCTTTTGGAATTTAGTCCAGTTCGTTGACCTAGGGTTTCTAAAGGTTCTTCCCTTCTCTACCCTCTTTAGGGGGATGTTGAAGCTGATATAGGCATGGTCGGAGAAGGATGGTCTATCAAGAACCATCTAATCATACCTTGATATACCACGCTCGGAGCTCAATGTAATATCCAGAACATTGCTTGATGTTGGACCAATGTATGTAGGGACATTTCCCCTGTTGGCTATCTGCAAATTGGTTTGCAGGATGTAACAAAACAGAGATTCGCCTCTCTCGTTCGTATCTGCTCTTCCCCACGCATTGTGGTGCGCATTTGCATCTGCGCCTATGACCAACCGCCCTTTGCGCCCTTCCTCCTGTACTAGCCTTTTGCACTCCATCGGTGGGACCTCCGCAGCATGGGCCATGTAGCAGGACGCCAGGATAAATGCCTGCTTATTCTTTTGCTCAACGGCCACCGCTACGAGATCCTCAGTGGTGTAATTAGGGAGCATATATGAATGCAGCTGTTTCCTTTCCATTATTACAGCTCGCACCCGTCCTTCCGTTTGCGCGTAGTAAACGCAAAACCCGCGCGCGCTAAGTCCAGAAACCTTTCCTCCCGATGAGAGCCACGGCTCCTGGATCAGCGCCACGTCAAACCCTCCTCAAGGGTTAGGAGGAGTTCGCTCGACGCCACTTTACTGTGTTGGAGGTTTATCTGTAGGACTCGCAGCACCATTGGGCTGTTTGTCCCCCTCCAGCACCTTAGTCGTCCTCCCCTCGCCCTTTTGGTTTAGAGTATTCGATTCCCCTTCAGCCTCTCGTGGCTGTTGTGCAGGGTGTTCCTCTGTGCGAGTCACAGCACCATTTAGCGGTTGGTCCTCTTCTAGCACGTTCGTGGTGACGTCGGGGACCTCCACCTTTCTTTTTTCCCTTAGGCTTTTGAGGTCCTTTTCGACTTCGCCCACCTCTAGCGTGTTAGGGTTTTTATCCTCGGGACTTCTTTTCCTGAGTCGCATGTAAATTTTGCCAGTGCGAAAGGACATTTTACCAAGCTGCGTGTACAAAATATCCTCCGCCTGCTTGTTTACTTGGAAGATGTAGAACTGACCATCTTCGGTAGGCCGAGATACAGTAAGTACCTTCCAATCCTGTGTCGGTATGTTCGGATTCTGATTCTGCAGAAGTCGCAGTGTATCCTCCGACTTCATCACGCATGGTATCCATACCTTAACTTTGGGTACCGTGGGGATTTGCGCTTTATCCACCACCTCAAGCCGCGCATTCGTGCCTTGCCTTTGGAGGTTTGGAACCACTTCCTCCAGCCACCGCAAGCTCGCGATGTTGTCGCACGCTATAATCTTCACACCATTATACCATCCCCCCGAATCAAAGGTTGGAAGGGGCTTACTTGGTTGTTCCCGCATCATCTTAAGAATTAAGCTAATCAGCTCCCTTTCCACAGATCTCCACCTTTCAGTAGTCATTTGTCCGAAAGGACTGCTACGATCAACCAGCGCCACAGTCAGTGACTGCTTTGCCACATCACTCATATTCTCGGGAAAAGCAGGTTTCTTAGTGTTAACTCCCTTTAGCGCCTCCGAGAAAGCCGGAGTCTTAGCGTTAGCTCCCTTTGGCTTATCTCCTACTTCCTTAATTGGAACTGCCCTCTGACTCGCAGCTTTCGAAGTAGTTGCTACCTCGCTATTGGAGCCCATCTGTCTTACAGCTTTTGGCCTACTTGTCTTGTCTATGCGACTGCCCTGCCTCGCGGCTCTAGGACTGGGTCCTTTCTGCCTCTTGAAAGCGGGCTTGTCGCCTTCCGCCGAACGTTGCCTCTTCATTCTGCCATTCGACGCTTCTTCCTCCTCGTACCGGTTGCAGAACCGAGGGTTTCTCGCAGCAAACCTTTTGAACTGCCTTCGACCTACTTCTACCGCTTCATGGGCCCATTCCAAGCGCTCGATCTCCACTTCTGTTGGGTCGACCACTGCTCCCAAGCGTTGTGCAATTCTTAGTGCTGCACGGTACTGCGAGAGAGCTCTTTTACTTCCTCTACTCCGTTCCCTTCTCCACTCTTCTACTCCGTTTTCATTTGTGTGCTTCTCCAACACGGAGTTCATTGAATCAGCACTACTCTCGCTCCCCGAGTCCGACGAATCGCTTAATTCGTATTTGTCGTCCTTGGATTGCGACTCAGTCCTCCTCTTTACATTGTCCTTATTACAGTCAGGTAATGAGTCGTTCATCTTGGTCGTACGACCACCTGCCCGACAAGGTGGGCTCAGCGGTCCAGTATTATATACGGGGAAAGAACCATCCGCCACAACAGCGCCCCTTACTGTTAGAAGGCCATTAATACTTCCCGAGGTGGCCCGGTAACAACTGAAAATAAAAACTAAATTAAAATTCAAAAATAATATAGTACGTTGCTGAAACTAAAATTGCCGTTAAAATTTTGTATACCTTTCATGAAAATGAAATGGTATATTAACACGACTCCAAAAATTGTAAGTCTTTAAAGGAAAATAGTTAGACCCACCATTAAGTATACCGAAATAATCAGGATGAAGAGCTGTGTTGATTTAGCCATGTCCGCCTGTCCGTCTGTCTGTTTGTACGCAAACTGCTCGCTCTTTGAGATATCTTGATAAAATTTGGTGAGCGGGTGTATTTAGGTGTCCGATTAGACATTTGTCGGAACCGGCCGGATCCGACCACTATAGCATATATCCTCCATACAACCGATTCTTCAGAACAAAGGGATTTTTGTCATATTTTCCTGAATTTATCTGATTGAAGATTCAAACTACACCATACCCTTTCGTATATTGTACATATTGTTGTCTGAAAAAATGGATGAGATCGGTCGTATATATAGCATATTTTTTAATATTTTGTTTATAGGCTATTTTACCTATTGTGGTGTTTATTAAATTTGACCGGAATAACCCAAATATATATAGCATATATCCCCACAACCGATTGTTCAATTAAGAAGTGTTTCGTAATTAAATAAATAACTAGAGGCTTCAAATTTCACCGAATGCTTACGTACATATATAGCATATACTTTTGTCTGAAAACATCATAGAGATCGGTGGTATATATAATATATATCTCATAAACCGATTGTTCAGATATGAAACTTTTCGCAATTTCTTCCTCATTTTAACAGCTAGAAGCTTAAAATTTCACCACATGATTACGTGCATACATAGCATGTATTGTTGTCTAAAAACATCATAGGGATCGGTGGTATATATAGTGTAACGAATTTAGTGCAATTCCGCATATTTATAACCTTTTACTAACGTTCATATCGCTAAACTGTTGAATAAATAACTGTAATATTCAATAATGCAAAATTGCCTTTATTGCTGATTCTTCACAGCCAATAGCTTGCTTAAATCAAACTGATTCCTGATTACTCAGCTTCTGCTGCTTTTATACTCTCTGCCCAAATGCCTAGACGTTTATTCTTCTAGAATCCTCTACCTGGTCACCAGCCATTCGCGCTTATATTTGTAGTGTGTAACCACATACGTGTGTATATGTGAGCGAAGTAGTAGCTGATGATGAAATGCGTTTGTGAGTATCTCTCTGCTGCTTGTATGTATGTGTGTACATGATGATTAATTTGTTTACGTACATACAAGTGTGGCAGATTGCTTTATTGTTGTTGTGGCTTTATTTACTTATTATCAGATTAGTGATGTGAGTATCACTTAGTGTTACTAATATGCGTCACAATGCCCTCCACCTAAGTCTGATCGTCCCGATCAGACAAATCTCTCGATCTAACCGCTGCTAGCCTCTCCAAATGAACCACCATTCTATTTCGTGGTTTCCTAATTGTTTGTGTGCGGTTGATGACATCACTGATCCTCTTTGCAACTCTGCACGGGCCTTCCCAACTGCACCAAAATTTGGGTGGAACACCTTTCCGCCGGTGAGGGTTGTATAGCAGTACCAAATCCCCTTCCAAGAAACCTTCCGAATTATTTTTCTTGTCGTACCTGTGCCTCATCCTACTACTCATTATCCTGGACCGTTCCCTCACACTCTGTTGTTCGGCCAATGAACTACTTCGTAGAGCTTGATCTTTACGAATTGGCTTCGCATAATCAGTATCGTTCCGACGTTTCACAACAGTAGTGCGCCCTGGCTTGAAACCACCTCTGCATTCTTTCTGGGAAATTCCGTCGTTTTTTTTAGTGCATCCATTAGGGTTTGTCAATGCCAGTGTTTTCCTCGCGGGTAACTTGGGTTTTTGATTTATTTGGCCCATTCATTCCATCAACCTTTGCCCGATTTACTTTCTTTGACTTTTGTGGTCTCTGTTGAATCTCCACCAGCACTCGCTTACTGCTGAACCCCTTCTCCAAACTGAAGTTAAGTGGTATATCCTGGTTCTCATAGCGCATAGTCTTTCTCTGCATATCGATCCTGATGTCATGGTCAACTAAGAAGTCCACTCCCAATATGACTTCATCAACAATCTCCGCCACAAGGAATTTGTGTAGGACCGTGACCTTCCCAATTAAAACTTCACTTCTCCCTGGACTTGGTTATACTCGCCAGTAACCGTACGCAACCTTGCTCCAGATAATGGCTTTACTCCTCAGTTGGCCAAATCAGATCGGATTAAGGAATGAGATGCGCCCGTAGCTACAGTCAGTACACGCTCCTTGCCATCCACATTTCCTTTGGCGGTAAGACAGCTCGAGTTTCTTCCAATTGGCGAGATAGATATCACAGGACGGACAATAGCTGGGGCAAGTTTTCGGTATTTATATCTGACTTGCTCTTGCTTATCTCCTCGAGCTTTACGTTTACGTGCAGCCTAGTTGGAACTACCAGGACCGGTGCTGCAATGACGTGCAATGTGCCCTGGCTTTCCACACTTAAAACATTTGATTGCATCATTATTCTTCTGTTGCGTTCCTTTTAAAGCTTCCAAAATTGCGTCTACCCAGTCTGGTCTTTCTACCTCCACACGGCGCGCTTTGAACGCTGGCTTACTCAAAAGTTAGGCAGTTTCCTGAGTCAGTGCATGTGATTCCGTTTCTGTGAATGCAGGTTTTGTGTTTGCATATGTCGCTCGCTTCGTTTCAACGTCCCGTATTCCATTAAAAAAGCTCTGGATTTTTACCCTCTCGGCGTATTCCACGGGTGCGTCCGCATTTGCTAGATGAGCCAACCTTTCGATATCCGAGGCAAACTCCTGCAAAGTCTCGTTAGCTATGTGGTACCGGTTTTGGAATTCTATTTGGTAGATCTGTTTCCTGTTTTCCGTACCGTCGTTCTACAGCGGTCATCAATGCTTCATAACTATTACGTTCATACTCTGGAATGGTTTGTAATATCTCAACAGCTGGTCCTTTTAAACCCACGAACAATGCAGCATCTAAATTCTTTGGCATTCCAGTTGTTCGCTGCTAACGTCTTCTCAAATTGGAGCTTAAATACTTGGAAAGGAACAGAACCATCAAACGTTGGGGATTTTACCTTCAGAGTAGACGTTGAAGTGATTGGACGGTTCAATTGTAACTCCTGAATCCGATCTTTCAAAGCATCCATCTCGGCCTCCATTTTATCTTACCTTTCACTAAAACCTCCAGCTGCGATGAGAATTTTTTCCTGTGCCTCCAGCTGCGAGGATATGCGATCCCCTTGTGATTTCAACTGCTCAGCCAAATGAGATGTCATATATGTCTTCTGTTCTTCCAGTTGTGATGCCATATATGTCCTCTGTTCTTCTAGTTGGGATGACATATGCGACATTTCTGAAATGCGCGCCTCCTATGCTTTCATCTTGGATGTTATACAGTTCTCCTGCGATTGCAGTTGAGATGACACTGTCGATGTTTGAGCAGATATTGCAACCAAAATCGTGTTCAACTCTGTCTGCAATGTTTCGTTTTTCTCTTCAATTTTTGTTGTTGTTTCGTCACCATCAGGATGAAAGACATCATCGTCCACATTAAGTCCTTCCGACTCCATAGCCTGAAGTTCGAGTTTATTGCCGGTTGTATTCAACCCACGGCTCTCCAACTCCTTCTTCAATTGCTGGATCCTCAATTCACTCAATTTTGCCATGTCCAAGTTGTATTCGCCATCTTCGAAATATATTCAACAATTCCTCTTCTTATACAAATTGTAACGAATTTAGTGCAATTCCGCTTATTTGCAACCTTTGACTAACGTTCGTATCGCTAAACGGTTGAATAAAAGACTCCAATATTCTGTATGACAAAATGGTCTTTATTATACTGCTTTGAAAATACTTCACAATTAAACTTCACTTCGCAACTGATAGTGTGTTCAAAACAAACTGATTTGGACTACTCAGCTTCTGCTGCTTTTATACTCTCTGCCAAAATGTCTAGACGTTTCTTCTTCTAGAATCCTCTACCTGGTCGTCAGCCATACGCTCGTGTATTTGTAGTGTGTAACCATATAAGTGTGTATATGTGAGCGAAGTAGTAGCTGATGATGACATGCGTTTGTGAGTATCTCTCTGTTGCTTGTATGTATGTGTGTATATGATGATTAATTCGTTTACGTACATACAAGTGTGACAGATTGCTTTATTGTTGTTGTGGCTTTATTTACTTAGTATCAGATTAGTGATGTGAATATCACTTAGTGTTACTAATATTCGTCACAATAGTATAGACTTTAATATTAATATTAATATCCTTAATAATGATTCCCGCAGTAAAAACCTTTTATGTAACTTTCAGGCAAATGATCTGTGTATTGTGAACACATTCGCGACCCGTTCTTCTCCAATTAGCAAGGCAAGTTTACTTGATTTAATATGTTTTAACGATGCCAATAACATAAATCATATTGACCAATTCCCCATGGATGTTATTTCTGACCACGAAATGTTATTTTTATCGTATGATTTGAAATTCAACGCAAAAGAGCCCGAATTTTAATTGACCTATATCAACTATAATGCTGTAAACCTAGATGAACTAAGTAATGAGGCTGCTTTTCTTGACTGGAATGGGTGTTTTTCCTTCTCTAAGTTAGACGAAGAGTTGGAATATTTTAATAGTCTTGTCAATCACCTTTTTAATAGATATGTTCCTCTAAAAACCGTTAAAATCTAAGGTCATGAAAATGAATTTTTGAAGCTTATAAGAAAGCGTGAAAAAACTTACAGAGAATGGAAGCAATTTCCATATGAATACAAATGGAAAGCCTATCGTCTTTTGCGCAATCAAGCTACCTTATGTATCCGGAATGATAAGGTGGCATATTTGAATAATAAATTTTATGCTATGGAAGAATCTTCGCACTTTTTGAGTATCCAAAAATGATAATATTCAATGCAAATTTTACCCTAATGTCATGAACTCGTACTTCTTTAATGGTAATATAAGCGATAACAGTGTAAATTTTAATGATGATCATAACACCAGTTATAAACACAGTAAGATAGGTAGTATAGGCAGAAGATCGAATATTGGTATTGATATTTTTGACTTCTCAGTTGTAACTGAAATTGATGTCTTGGATGCTATATTTGGGGTAAAATCTAATACCGTTGGAATCGATGGCATCAGTATAAGATTTATTAAACTTATACATCCATTTGTTACAGCTTCACTAACACATATATTTAACTTTTCAATTATGTCCAGTGGGTTTCCAAGCTAATGTTATCCCTATTCCTAAAGTTAAGTCTCCATGTTCTTCCAAAGAGTTTACACCAATTAGCCTGTTACCGGCCTTATCTAAGGTTTATGAGAAGCTATTAACTAAGCAGATAATTGATTATATATATAATAATAACTTACTATCTGAGGTCCACTCGGGATTCAGGTGAGGACATAGTTGCGCTACTGCATTCCTTAAGATTCTTGAAGACATACGCCCTGCTTATGACCGTAATGAACTTACAGTACTTGTACTTTTAGATTTCTCACGAGCTTCTGACACAGTTGACTTAAGAATACTTCTTCAGAAGCTGGAAATAAACTATAACTTCAGCTCTTATGCTATAAAGCTAATCCAAAACTACCTCACAGCTCGATTTAAGCTAGTTCAATGCGGTGATAATGTCTCAAAATTAAAGCCCACAACATCTGGTGTCCAACAAGTATCTATTTTGGGTTCAATATTGTTTACACTTTTTTTAACGACATAGTTTCTTGTTGCCAAATACCAAAATACATCTTTACGCGGACGACACCCAAATATACTTGTCACGCCCTATTCGGCTTACCGAAGACTTGTTCGTCAGGCTGAATGAAGACTTATCACGTATAGGACATTGGGCTCATAGAATATATAACATAAGTTATATTTGAATGCAACAAAATCTAAGGCGCTAGCAATATCGAGCCTTCAATTGCATTGTTCAAGGCAAGCTGCAGTTTATTATGTGAAGACGAATCAAGATTACCGTATATAAGTTCCCCATACGAAATTTGAGGAATTATAAGAGATTTGACCAGCTTCATTTTTATTTCACGTGGTAGTAAATAGGCAGTTCTGTACAAATTTCGAAGGGTATTATATATTTTACCGACCATGAGGTTAACATGGTCAACACAAGTTAATTTAGAGTTAATTCTGAAGCCTAAATTGGTGACCACGTCTTGGAATAATATTTTGTCTTCATTAAGTATAACTTCAGGAAGGCTGTTCAAGTCTTAAAAAAATTGTATATTGCGATTGGCTGAAAGAATAAGCGAAATCTTACTTACTTACTTAATTGGCGCTTAACCGTCTAAACGGTTATGGCCGTCCAACAAGGCGCGCCAGTCGCTCCTTCGCTCCGCCAACCGGCGCCAATTGGTCACACCAAGGGAGTTTAAATCTTTTTCCACCTGGTCCTTCCAACGGAGTGGGGGCCGCCCTCTACATCTGCTTCCATAGGCGGGTTCCAATAGAAACACTTTCTTGGCCGGAGCATCATCTTTCATTCGCATAACATGGCCTAGCCAGCGCTGCCGCTGCGTTTTAATTCGCTGGACTATGTTGATGTCTGCGTATAGCTCGTACAGCTCATCATTAAATCTTCTTCGGTACTCGCCATCGCCAACGCGTAGAGGTCTATAAATCTTTCGAAGAACTTTTCTCTCGAACACTCCCAAAGCCGCTTCATCTGCTGTTGTCATGGTCCATGCTTCTGCCCCATATAGCAGGACGGGTACGATAAGTGACTTGTAGAGTATGATTTTCGTTCGCAGAGAGGACTTTACTTTTCAATTGCCTACCTAGTCCAAAGTAACATTTATTGGCAAGAGTGATTCTTCGCTGGATTTCAGTGCTGATGTTGTTGCTAGTGTTGATGCTGGTTCCCAAATAAACGAAGTCTTTTACTATTTCGAAATTATGGCTTCCAACAGTAGCGTGGTTGCCAAGGCGCGAATAAGCGAAATCATTGATACAAAATCCTTTAGTAGGTTCGAGAGGCATAAACACTCCTTTGAAATGATTCTTACCTCATACTTAAGTTGAGGATATATGTACGTATCAGAGAGGTTTGAAAAATCATGTTGTTTATTTGGGAACCTATACAATAGCGTCTGAAATGTAAATTTCGGTTTTCACACTTCATCCTTCAACACCCAAGTTACCCGGTTTGACATTTCCTAAAGTTGGCGGTCCTATCCAAAACTAGTCCCTTGGAGTGAATCACGTTAATTATAGCCTATCACCAAAGTTTAAATATCACCTACACGTTACGGCTCCTTTTACAAATGTGAATACGTAAGCATATATATTTACCAGGTGAGGCTTTGTCCTTCGCAAAAACACTCAAAATAGTGAAGCAAAAGCTTTCCAAAGACAGTCGAACTAATGAGGTTGTGTGCTACTACCCTAACGTAGTGGACAGTCGAACTAGTCTGAAAATGAGCTCTTATATCATAAGGCTGGAAAACAGCAGTTAATATTTTTCAACTTAAAAAAAATCTGAAATACTGTTTTGATTTAACAAAGACTATTGAAATCAATGTTGTGAACACAGGCGTTTGCAAATTTAGGTCTACATTTTGAAAATTTTATACAGGGTCCTTGAAAAATTTTAATTATGTAGATGCGCTGAGGATTATACGATTCTCACCCATGAGTTACGCAATGACATCCACATAGACTGTTTATGAATTCGAGGGCGGCATCCTTGGCTGAATAGTCACTCTCTAACGTTTCAAGGTGTTACTCTGGTGTAGCTCGGCAGCATAGCGCGACAAAAACAGCGGTTAGATAGTCTTCGGAGCTACACCGAGAGCTTCTAGGGAAGTGACGTCGACGAAGGTATAAGTTGGAAATCGCAGTCCTATAGCTTCTGTGCTGGCATGTGATGGGGGGTCAGGAGGTGTGGTAGCGGCTGGTGGTCGGTACTACTACTGTTCGCACATCGGGAATTGTAGCTCTTAAAAACAGCCGAAAAAAGCGGCCGTGTTCGCGGCGATTATTAGGAGTTAACCCCAGGTGAAACTACGCTTTGCGCGAGATATACAGACAAAAGTGTGACCATTTTATTTATCTCTATTTCTTTTCAGCAAACGCAACAGTACCAATTCCAAAGACCGGGGTTAGTTTCGAATTCTCTGTGGAGTAAGTGAACGAGGTACAATCCCTCCGTAAGAGCTATTCCTGAAAATTTTTGAACGATCTGCGAGATTTTCAGGTAAAAGCCCCGGATCTTTCCGAAACGGCCAAAACGTTGACTTTGGGAGTTTGCTCGTCTCTTCCGGCCGCGTGGTGTAGCTGCCATCTGTTTTTTTCAACGTGCCAATTACATTTGTGTAATCTCTAGAAAGGGCTTTTTGTAGTCGAACTGCTGCTGGAAGATCATTAATCTTTTCACAGTATTCTCTCCAGGTAGCCCTTTTAGATTTCCTTAGTTCTTTATTGTAAGATGTTAGAGCGAATTTGTATGAATTCCAGTCGCCCGTAGTTCCCGGTATATTGAACAGCTTCCTAGCCTGGCATCTTAGCTGCCCAAGCTTTTTGTTCCACCAAGGCACATCACGTTGTGTACGTATCTTTCCTTGGGGGCAACTCTCATTGAAAGTTGTTTTAATGTCTGAGTGGAGCTGTTCAGCTTCCTTCTCAAGCTCCTGCACGGTGGTAAGCTGTTACCAGCTTCCACAATAATAAAACGGAAAAGCTCCCAGTTCGTTATCCTGGGATTTCTGAAAGCTGGCATGTGTTCCGGAAAGTGACCAATGTCGAATACAATGTGTTTGTGGTCCGACATTGATTCCTCTCCTGAAACATGCCAGTTAGTGACGGTGCTGGCCATATTATGGCTGCACAAAGTAAGATCTAAAACTTCCCCTCTAATAGCATTTACAAAGGTGGGTTCATTACCCCGGTGGATAATGCTTATATTATTACTACTGATAAACTCAAGGAGGTACTCACCCCTGTTATTGATGTTCGTACTACCCCATGTTGTATGATGGGAATTTGCTTCACAGAAGTGGATCCATGGTGTGCCACTCTGCTGACAGTATTTGATGAGGGATATTGTTTCGGTTGTTGGGGCTGTTTCTTCCTCCCGTATACATACGCAAGTGCATTTTCATTTCAAATCGATGCCTTAATGCGCATAACCAACTAAAGTTTACCAAAAACAAATAAACAATTGCAAAGTACCTATCAACAACTTGATTGCCATCAGCGCTAGTAACAGCAACATTTACAAAGTGGAACACAATTCAAATTAATTGCATACAACAAATTACGGAATAATATACTAATTAGTTGTTGTAGGCAGTATGCAGGCGCGTTGCATTTAAGTAATATTCAACACACATACACCTAAATGTATAAACAAGGCAAGTCAAAATAAAATAGGTTTTAAATTTAGTTACAGCTTTTTTGACAGATAGCTAATAGAAAATTATGTCAAAAATCCGTCACTAAATTTAAAACCTATTGTTTAGGCCCGAAGCCTAAATTCTTATTAACTTGCGCCACCCTAATAAACCACATGCATGTATATGTGTACATAGTAGGGCGGGTCGAATTAAAAATCGCTCATTGCTCTGTGAAAATCGTATTCTAGGGATCAAAATAAGAAACTTTGTTGAAGGAACCATACCTCTAAAAATCGAATTCTGATGTCCCCCCCTTTGGGTCGAACTTTTGGGTAGGTGCAATTTCAATTCTACCTGCTGTGTCTTGTGGTGGCTTAAAAAAAACAACACAAGCAATTTTACGATCTGCAATTGTGTCACAGTGATACCTTCATTTTTTAAAACGGTTGAATAAAAAACCCACACAACTATGTTTACGACATGCAAATGCATCACAGTGATGCCTTGGTTTTAAAAGGGGGTTGTAAAAACGCTAATTTCTAATAATTTTTTTTTTAATTTCTTTTCTATTATTAAGTTAAATTCATTTTTTCATTTACATATGTTCTGACTAAATAAATTTCTAAAGAGAAAAATAAACTCCAAAAAGAAAAAGCATAGGCATTTCAAAGTGGGATTTTTCAAAATTCGCCCTTACGACGCGGCAAGGGGGGGGGGGGGGGGGACATCAGAATTCGTTTTAGAGGTATGGTTCCTTCGGCAAAGTTTCTTATATTGATCCCTAGAATATGATTTTCACAGAGCAATGGGCGATTTTTTTGCCTCCCCACAAATCGACCCGGCCTAGTACATAGGTAGGGTTATGTTGTCCGTACACATATACATACATGTCGGCACAACTGTGTGGGGAAGCTTCCCCTTAAAACCGGAGACTTTTCCCGCGGTTCAACGGTTGTCCTCGACAAGGCAACCGTCTACTTTACGAGCGATTGTCGAGCGAACCACAGCTACAGCAGCCACCGAGGAGCACCGCCATCTTTCATTTTTTAAACAAGGTAAATTATTGTGTTCTAATTACACTTTTCACTTAAATAAATACACTATTTATAACGAGAAATATCACGCCTTTCTTTCTTTTAATTTATTTCACGTTGTCCTAAACACAATTGTGGTGCCTCTACTCCCTTGCCGAGTTGAGTCACACCACAATTGTACACCTATTTTATTTTGACTATGTCTTTGCTTAAACATTTTTCGTTTCTTCTGGTCGATCTATATAAAGAAAGTACTTAAAATGTTTATATCTTCTTTTTGTTATACATATATCATACATTATTTCAAATTTATATATAATTATGTGATAATTCTTTACTTCAATTTATTTAAATAGCACTGGAAGCCTTTTCAAAATCAAAAAATATCGCCATATCGACTGCAGAATGACCTGTCACCGTATCTCAGAAATAGTTTGGAAAACGCCCTAAATCAAAATTTGTTTGAAAGAGGACCTATTTCAGTATTTCAATCCTCCAATTAAAGTTTCAGCTTTTCATCTAAAAATGTTTGAACTTCTTCATTTGTTAAATTTGTATATATACTGGATGTTAGCCCACAACCTTGAACAGATGATACGACCGCACAAAGTGTGCCCTTCACAACGCCCGGTGCTCCAGAATCTCCGTAACAAGCACCAGTTGAATAACCCTTAGCACAAATCGTTGATTTTGGTCGATGTTTCCTAAAACGTTTATCACAAATCTTGTCTGATTCTATAGTCACTTTAGTAGTTTGGAGTTCACTCGCAAGATCTTTTTTTTCTCGGTTTGTTGAGCCCCATCCGCTAATTCGCATTCGTGTGCCTTTTCTTAAATTAGTGCGGCAAAGTGGTATTTTTTTTACCGTAGGACCCAGGTCAAAGGGTTCAAACACCTTAAGCACAGCTACATTCATATGTTTAAACCGAGGATGATATTTACCTGGAATAAATACATGCTCTACGTTGCGTTGTTGTCCAGCATCCGAATAAGTGCGTATACCAGCTACAACCGTTATTATTTCCCCTAAATAATGCAATTTTGCCACGCAGTGCGCAGCTGTAACCACTCCTGTTTCAGTGACTAGTGCACCAGCACAGACACTGCTGTTTTTATGCTGTATTGATACCACATATGGTATTTCCTCTAAACGCGTTTTTCGGCCTTTAACAATCCGGAATGCGGAATTCGTAAAAGTCACAAAGTACATAAAAACGATAAACAAAAGCGCGATAATATTGCGTAAATACATTGTAGTTGGTATCCTTATCTGCCGGTTGGTAAATAGAAAATAAATTAAGAAAACTCTGGGTAGGGCTATTTATATATGTTATAGCTTGAGGAAATTTTGGGTAAAATTTGCAAGCTGAACAAACAGCTATTGTTTTATCAAAATAACAAATTCAAGATAGTTATGTATATTTCAGCAAAATTTAATTAGCGCTTATTTGGCAAAATATTTTGCTATTGTTTTTCAAAACGAAAATTTCATTATAATTGTGTTCACTATATTTCCGGGTTTCAGGTGCGGATTCAGAGAGCCATTTTGGCCAGAACCGATATGACAAGAAATAGCTAGCGTCTGCCAATTTTTTCGATAGCCACTGCCGACTTGATCGGTGTTAGCGTCTAGCGATTTTTTCAATAGCCAATTTAAGTCAATCGAAAGTTATCATTGCCCATTCATTCATAGGTCCGTCTCCGTCTTTTTTATCTCTTCTTTTCACTCTAGCTCCCTCTCCCTCCCTTGCTCCATCTATCCATATCACTCTATCTTTGTCCAACTCTATCTCTTTCTAAGTTCCAGATGGTTGTATGTATTTTTGAATGCTGTCTTATAAAAAACTAAAACCCAAAAATGTTGTCTAAACAAGTAAGGAAGGCAAAGTTCGGGTGTAACCGAACATTACATACTCAGCTGAGAGCTTGGAAACAAAATTGTCTTTTTCATGGATACATACAAATGGTAATACTTAAAAGTGGAGCAACTTGGCTTCGCTATCTTTCTTCAGCTATCAATTCGTTTTATTTGAATATTTTTTTAAATATGAAAATTTGGTTAAATTTGAACGCATTTCTTTATCATTTTTTTTAAATCACCCCTGAAATATTTTCGAAGCGCTCTTAATTATGAGTTCGATAAGAGTCCGAAATTGTAGACCAAGGGTGACGTTTTTTGGAACGATTTTCCTTCATCCTTTGCCAAATAAGGTAAAATCACCATGTAGGAAAGTGAACCTAGGGTAGCCCTGGAAAGTGTTTGTATGACATGGGTATCAAAAGAAGGTATTAAAGAGTATTTTGAAAAGGTGGACCAGGGGTGACTCTAGAATATGTTTGTGCGACATGGGTATCGAATTAAAGGAATTTTGTTTTTGTTTTTTTTTTTTTGCGGGGAGGCTGAAAAATGCCTAATGCACCATAATTGCTGCCGTCGCAGCAACCGTGTGTCCGTAGACTAAAAAACAGCCCCGTTCTGGAACCGTCGCCCACCCCGGCACGCCTTCGCATTACCTCAGGGTGGCGTTCCATATTTCTCATTTTTTAAGAGCCTACTGTTGTCCCTGCGTCCAGGTTCCCGCTATTTGCTCTGAGTATCCATTTAATCGCCACTGCTTCGCATGCGCATTTCTCTGCGCTCCCTCTCAGCATCCATCAGGCGTGTCATTACTATAAATGCCATTTTGCTCACTGCAGTCCAGCACTCTTTCCTGTTGCACATATGTGATACTAAATTTCTCGTGGTAGGTTCCTCCCCAAAGACTCCATGCAAGGTGAGTCTTTCTTCGTGAAAACGGGGCAGTAGAACATGACGTGTTCTGCGTTTCCTAACTCTGTGCACACACATTGGGCAATGAGGATATTCCTCTATCCTACGCTTCCATAAGTACTCTTTGAAACCGCGATGTCCACTCATTATCTGCGTGAGATGGTAGTTCAGTTCGCTGTGCTTCCGCTCATTCCATTGAGCTACGTTCCAAACTAGTGTGGAAGTCCAACGCCCTTTACTCGAGGCCTCCCACCGTTCTTGCCACTTAGCTATTGTTTGTGTAAAGGTGTTAATGAGGGTTTTAAAAGCGTTTCTCAAGGCAGTCGGTTCTATGTACCTGAGCGACTCGGGATTTTTCCCGACCAAGGACTGTCATTTCAGTGTAACCCCATTTAATTTGTTGCGTCACTCCCTAAAATTGTTATCCTCGCAGTAGCTCCTTGCAGCGGGACTGCTCCATACTCTCCGGGAGGGTATCGAACTCAATCAGAGTCCGTCTCCTGACCCCGGTCCTGAGAAATGGTTTTACTGCGTTTGCCGGGAAAGAATGTTTTAGGACGGTCATACTCTTGTCAGTGTGTCACGTGCAAGGGATGTTTGCATCGGACAGGTTGTTCTGGGCTAGATCTCATAACCCGACGTCCTCGTAACTTTTATAAACCTTTTGTGGCTCCTTGCTGTTCACGGCCAAGGGCGTCCCGTAGTCTACGCCTCAATGCTTACCCAGGGACGTCCAGTTCCAGGGTCACAACAGCAATTGCGTCCTAGCCTGTTACAACTCAGGCGTAGTCACCCGTCCTTACTCCTAGAGTGACGACGTTGCCCCCTGAAATTCAGAATTCTGCAGTTAAACTGGAATTGATTAACTGGGAAGATCACGGAGATATTCGATTTCATGAAGCGGCACAACATCCGCATCGTTGCGATTCAAGAGATCAAAGCAAGATCTACTCTGCAGATCTGTTCTGTGTATAATGTCCACAGAAAAGATCGCGAGAGCGGAAATGGAGGCGGTCTCGCGTTTATCATACACCACTCAGTGCAATATCATATATTTGATCCTTACATCGACCGCAGGGACAGTGCCCCAGTGGATACCGCCCTAATATCAGCTCCGTACACACTGGCGATAATCGCATTATCTTCGGCGATTTCAATGCCCATAACGATCTATCGCATTCAAACTTGCAGGCGGACAGCAGGGGTGAAATGTTGGCGGATCATATAGAAGAAACGACGTTCTGCACAATAAACGGAGACTACCCCACGCGTATGGTAGGAAGATGTCACAGCTGGCCGGATATATCAATCGTGAGCGCAGGGCGTCAACTGGCAGCCGATGGTAGCATTGGCATCCGACCACCTGCCTATACTTATTTCGCTAGAGCGTGCCGCCGACTTCATCGTCACAGACAAACGCACTTTCATAGACGTTAAAAAAGGAAAATGGGATGAATACAAATTCTTTGCAGACAGCCGCTTTGCTGCCCTCCCTATCCCGACTGATGCTCGCCAAGGGGAGTGTGCATTCCGCAAGGTCATTGAACCCGTCTCGGCTCGCTTTATTCCCGTCGGATTAATTCCCGAAATTCGGCCTCATTTTCCGGGGGAGGCCGCAAATTTAGCGAGAGAACGTGACCTTATAAGAGAGGTCGAACCCCGCAACCCCCAAATAAGGGATATAAACCAACGCATTAGATTGCTTGTGGATGAACACAACCGGGCGAAATGGGAGGAGTATCTAAGTAGTTGTAACCTCTCTGCCGGGGTGGGTTCACCATAAAGTCCCTATTGAATGCGTCCAAGCACAATGACAACATTTTCATCGCCTTTGACGATAAAGTGCTGTCGGATGCGAAAAAATGCGCGAGCGTTTTTACCGACAATATATAATGCATTATACGGATGACAAAGTTAGACGGAGGGCCAACACCGCCAAAGAGATTTAGGATGCCATCGGTCATGCTAAACCATCCAACGCAGTGGGCCCAGACGGCATAGCCATGCCGAAGTTTAAAAGCCTAGGAAAAGAGGGTTTCAAATATTTAGCACATGTCTTCAACATGTCTCTTTCCACCTTTGTCATTCCCGAAAAGTGGAAAATGGCCAACGTGGTCCCGCTACTAAAGCCTGGGAAACCAGCTAACATTGGAGATTCATATCGTCCGATATCTCTCCTATCGCCAGTAGCCAAGACACTTGAAGCTATGTTGCTCCCCTACTTTAAGCAAATTTGCAACTAGCCTGTCATCAGCATGGCTTCAGAAAACTACATAGCACAACCACCGCGCTAAATGCCATTAGCACACAGATAAATTGCGGTTTAAATCAAAACCCCCACCATAGGACAGTACTCGTTGCATTAGACCTGTCAAAGCTTTTGATACGGTCAACCATGGCACGTTACTGTAAGACCTGGAAGGGTCTACCCTTCCCCCAAGTCTTAAAAGGTGGACCGCAAATTATCTGGGTGGTCGGCAGCCACCGGCGCAATTTAGAAACTTTACATCGAAGCCACGAATAATTAAACAAGGGGTGCCCCAGGGTAGTGTTCTATCTCCACTTTTGTTTAACGTCTACATATCAAAGCTACCTTCGCCACCAGAAGGAGTTACTATCGTTTTCTACGCCGATGACTGCAAAATAATGGCCACAGCACCAGGCCCACAGATCGATGAGCTTTGCAACAAAATAAACGGCTACCTCACTGATCTCTCCAGTTTTTTTTCACCTCGCGAAACCTTACAACCGACTAAATCATCGGCGACCTTAATTACAACATGGACTTCCCAAATGTCGACCATTTTGAACATCTACGTCAATGGCACTACGCTAACGACTGTCTTACACCACAAAATCTTGGGTGTGACGTTTGATAAGCATCTCCTTTTTGATGAGCATGCAGCCGCAAATGTACCGAAAATCCAGAGCAGTAATAAAATCCTCAAATCTCTTGCTGGCAGTACTTGGCAATTGGCCAGCCGATTGTATACTACGCCCAATATATACAAAACGTATGTCCTGCTTGTAACGTGCCCCCACATGACACCAACCATCTCTTTAACTGTATTGTGGAACCAACGCCTCTAACACCCCTCTCATTATGGTCCACCCCTGTTGAAACAGCAAGTTTCCTTGGACTCCCGTTAGAGGATACTAATGACAATTTGTGATCGGTCTCACCTATTGGATGGGGCGAAGCACTGCTACAACAACAACAACAGGGTTTTAAAAGGGAGTGGCCCTTAGTTGTTGTTAGGGTGACCCAGAACATCATCTGCAGCTAATTTATTTATATATAGCATTTTCAGGTCAAATGAAACTTTTTTTCATTTCAAATGAAACTTTTTTCATTTTAAATGAAACTTTTTTCATTTTAAATGAAACTTTTTTCATTTCAAATGAAACTTTTTTCATTTTAAATGAAACTTTTTCATTTCAAATGAAACTTTTTTCATTTCAAATGAAACTTTTTTCATTTTAAATGAAACTTTTTTCATTTCAAATGAAACTTTTTTCATTTCAAATAAAACTTTTTTCATTTCAAATGAAACTTTTTTTATTTTAAATGAAACTTTTCATTTTAAATGAAACTTTTTTCATTTTAAATGAAACTTTTTTCATTTTAAATGAAACTTTTTTCATTTCAAATGAAACTTTTTTCATTTCAAATGAAACTTTTTTCATTTTAAATGAAACTTTTTTCATTTTAAATGAAACTTTTTTCATTTTAAATGAGACTTTTTTCATTTTAAATGAAACTTTTTTCATTTTAAATGAAACTTTTTTCATTTTAAATGAAACTTTTTTCATTTTAAATGAAACTTTTTTCAAGTCAAATACTAAGGTAATTGTCAATATATTTATATCGTACTTTATATATGTATAGCAACGTTTTTAGCGGACGCTTTTGGGTCGGACGTATGCCATTTTTTTTAGTAGGTCATGAAAAAACCCTAAAAAATCAAAGTCAAAAAAGTAAAAAAAAATGAAATTTCGCAAGCTCGAAAATTATTTGTTTGGGTATGCGTAGTGAAACTTTTTTTCCCGACCCCAAATCCTATCGAAAAATCGATGGCGCGATATCAGTTAATAAATCGACCCATTCTAATATATATATTCTAAGTATTACATTTAAATACAATATATAATGAAAAATAATGGAATAAAAACAAATATATATGTTTTCAATGGCCCAAACGAGTGAAGTGCAATGTAACTACGCCATAGAGTAGAAAAGATCACTTTTTACGTTATGTGTTTCAGCATAGTTAAAAAGATCTCTCCACAGTCCACATGCTCTACTACATAGTTGGTAAAAGTAATGTTTCTCTCAATACCCTGATATCGTTCTATATTGTTTGGTAAGACGTTGGTTAAAGAGAAAAGCATAATACAGAGGATTCAACCGATGTGTTAGTTGGTGTCAGACAGTGAATAGGAAATACGCTCACATCATGCTCTTTGGTTCCTTCTATTTGTTCTTTACGTTGCTTTATTCCTACGTTATTAACGAAGTATATGTATAGGTGCTTATTTTAAGTGGGTGGTTAAACTGTATTATATAAGTTGCCTAGCGTATAACCCTGCTACTTTATCTATTAAAAATTTAAACGATCAAAAGGCAAGGCTAAACTAAGCCGACCTTAACTGCAGCTTAAATTCACAAAGAAAAAGTTTCATTTGAAATGAAAAAAGTTTCATTTGACTTGAAAAAAGGTTCATTTGACCTGAAAATGCTATATGTGATACCACGAACAGTATCCCTGCCATGATTCCAAGGGCTTTTGATTTTGCCCTGCAGAACAGGACAGACGGTCGACTGTGTATAAAAACTGGGCGTGGCTTCAACCGAATTCGCCTTTTTCACAGAAATAAGTTATCGTCCTAGAATCTATGCCCTTACAAAATTTCACAATGAATGGTAAATTTTTGTTCGATTTATGGCATTAAAAGTATTCTAGACAAATCAAATTAAAAAAGGCGAAACCATGCCCATTTTGAAATTTTCTTTTATTTTTGTATTCTGTTGCACCATATCATTACTGGAGTTGAATGTTGACATAATTTACTTATATACTGTAAAGATATTCAATTTTTTGTTAAAATTTGACTCTAAACATTTTTTTTAAGTCGGCGTGTTCGCCAGCCGATTTTGCTCATTTTTATTTGGAACACATACAGTAATAGGAGCAACGTTCCTGCCAAATTTCATCATGATATTTTCAACGACTGCTAAATAACAGCTTGCAAAACTTTTAAATTACCTTCTTTTAAAAGTGGGCAGTGCCACGCCCATTGTCCAAAATTTTACTTATTTTCTATTCTGCGTCATAAGGTCAACCCACCTAGCAAGTTTCATCGCTTTATCCATCTTTGGTGATGAAATATCGCACTTTTTCGATTTTTCGAAATTTTCGATATCGAATACGTGGGCGGTTATAGTCCGATTTCGTTTATTTTAAATAGCGATCTGAGATGAGTGCCCAGAAACTTACATACCAAATTTCATTAAGATACCTCAAAATTTACTCAAGTTATCGTGTTCACGGACAGACGGACGGACGAACGGACGGACATGGCTAAATGAATTTCTTTTTTCGCCCAGATCATTTTGATATATAGAAGTCTATATCTATCTCGATTAGTTTATGCCGTTACGGGGTGCCGTTGTGCGAACAAAGTTAATATACTCTGTGGGCTCTGCTCAGCTGAGTATAAAAATAGGGGTGGAACTACTTTATCATTTTGAAAAATAGATAAGATCCGACCTAATTAATATGCTCACAAAATTTCATAAGATTGGTCGAGCCGTTTCTAAACAGTTCAACCACAAACACTGTCACAAGAATTTTATATGTATGTATGTCAGATACTTATAGCTTGAGGAAATTTTCGGGGCCTGCTGAACAAACTGATATTGTTTAACCAAAATAACAAATTCAAGATATATATATTTATTCCAGTGAAGTTTAATTAGCGCTTGTTTGGCAAAATATTTTTCAAACGAAAATTTCATTATAATTGTCTTCAATATATTTCCGGGTTTCAGGGGCGAATTCAGAGATCCATTTTAGAGAGAACCGATATGACAAGAAATAGCTAGCGTCTGCCAATTTTTTCGATAACCACTGCCGACTTGATCGGTGTTAGCGTCTAGCGATTTTTTTTCAATAGCCAATTTAAGTCAACCGAAAGTTATCATTGCCCATTCATTCATAGGTCCATCCGTCAGCCTATCCGCCCGAGAGGTCATCCTCACATTTTTATACCCATCTGTACTTGTACACAGGGTATTATACCTTTGATTGGATAACGGTTGGTTGTACAGGTATAAAGGAATCGAGATAGATATAGACTTCCATATATCAAAATCATCAGGATCGAATAAAAATTTGATTGA
Source organism: Eurosta solidaginis (assembly GCF_040869045.1). NCBI lineage: Eukaryota > Metazoa > Arthropoda > Insecta > Diptera > Tephritidae > Eurosta > Eurosta solidaginis. The sequence continues at coordinate 38,900,312 of NC_090321.1, read as the reverse complement.
GCCATGTCTGTCCGTGCGTCAGCCCGTTAACACGGTAACTTGAGTAAATATTGAGATATCTTCACCACCAAAACAGATTGATACTGAAAATGAGCGTAATTGGATGATAACCACGTCCACTTTTTATATATATAACATTTTGGAAAACACAAAAAACCTGATTATTTAGTAAATAATACACCTAGAATGTTGAAATTTGACGTGTGGACTGATGTTGAGACTCTTGATTAAAATTTGAAAAAAAAATTTTAAATGGGCGTGGTACCGCCCACTTGTGAAAAAAACAGTTCTACAAATATTTTTAATCATAAATCAAAAATCACTAAACCTATCGTAACAAAATTCGGCAGAGAGGTTGCCATTACTACAAGGAATGCTTTGAAGACAAATTAACGAAATCGATTAAGGACCACGCCCACTTTTATATAAAAGATCTTTAAAAGGGTCGTGGACGAATAAAATAAGCTATATGTTGGCAAAAAAAAGCTTTATATCAATGGTATTTCATTTCGCAATTGGATTTATAACAATAAATAAGAAAAACTTCAAATTTAGAAAAGTGGGCGTGGCGCCGCCTCTTTTATGACTAAGCAATTTTCTATGTTTCGGGAGCCATAACTCGAAGAAAAATTTGTTCAGAATAGAACAATATCGTTAGCTTAATGTGAAAATGTGGTAAGTCACTTTTTTTGATAAATTTTATTTTAATGCAGTTTTAAAACTGAATTCAAAATACATACATCGATCACAAAAAAAATATTTTAATTTTCCATTTTTACGTACTGTGGGCAATGATGTGTGAATGTGCTAAGTCGGCAGCCGTTAAAAAAAATTTGCTAAGTCAACCTGTCAATAATATCAATCTGAATTACAGTCATTTCTTTGTGCGCGCATTTTATTTAATTCATTCAGTCTAAAAGTACATGCTTTGTTATTGTATTAACCACAAAGACACTCCTCGAAGGCTTTGGGGAGTGTTACCGATGTTGATGATCCTTTGCCGGATATAGATCCGGTACGTTCCGGTAACAAAGCACATATTAAGGTACTAGCTCGACCATCTCGGGGATGATTTATATGACCACATTTAACATTCTAGGCCACCCGGCCCTCCCCACCCCCAAGTTCCATGAGGAAGTTGGGCTCACCAGAGCCTCAGCTGTCAATGAAACAGGATTCGCCACGGTTAGGCGAGGTTGACAATTGGGTTAGAGAAGATATAAATTGCGCTGGCAACCCCTTGAGAGGGATGCGAACACAAACCCTTCAAATTGGATTCACCCAATTGAGACATGCCTTTAGTGTTTGATAAATGCTTTGCGCTGACCATAATCTACTTCTGTTCTTACATGTCGAGAGCTACATGCTTTCTTACAGACTAGTTAAAAATAGAAAACAATTCACGCTTAAACTTTTATAAGCTGTTATTAAAATTAATAACACTACTGAATCGATTTGCTAGATGTATAGTTCTTGTTATAGGTTCATTCATTGCATAATTCGTTATACGAGTTATTTCGATAAATAATCTATTATGCCGAAGATCACGGAGTGGAATATATGGAATGAACAAATTAGATAAATCAGAGCAATTCGTGCTAAAGTCAAGCATGAGTGAGATAAAAGTTCTTCTGTCATGCAAATCCTGAAGTGCAAACAATTTGCGCCTGCTGGTATGTGATGGGAGGCCGTCTGGCCAGTGAAGCATACGTAAAGCAATTATTGTAAAAAATTTTTGAACTTTTTCAATTTTATAGGAGTTAGATTCATAGAAACGATTCCATATTATTGAGCAATATTCAAGACAACTTCTGACCAAGGATATATAAAGTGCCTTCAACATCATAGGGTCCTTAAAGTCACTGGTGTTACGTCTACTGAACTCAACCATTGCAACAAGTTTTGAAACAATGAAGTCAATGTGACTAGAAAAAGAGAGTTTGGAGTTAAAAATTACACCCAAGTCTTTACTCTCTTGACAACGATTAAGACATTTAGTTTGTAGATAAAGTATGTGGCAGTTGTCTTTATGGAAGAAGACACAACAAAGCATTTTTTTTTTTTTTTTGAATGGACGTTGTGGCAGCGCGCTGCCCTCAAGTGGCTCAATGAAACCAGACTAATCCTGTTCACGCGATCGATTTATATATATATATAATAACTTTTTTATTTTTTTTATTTTGCCGAGTCTTTGCTGGGCAGCGGTTTGTCAAGCGTCACGATCTGAGACTGCTCAGCTACAGAAGAAATTTCATCAGCCAAACGTAATACTTAAAGAGAACAGAAACAAACGTATTATACATTAATTAAGAGAGGTGAGAACAATCTTTTTTATAGAAAAAAGGGAGTCCAAGCTATCAGATGTGTTTGAGTGAGAGTTATAATCTTGGCATAAACGCCGAAAAGGTTCATTTTGTTCGAAATTCGTTCTACATTGTTTCAGCAGAAGAGGTTTGAAGTGTCTCGATGTCCGAGAGGGAACGCAAAAGTTCACTTCATTCAAAAGGAATGGGCTCGAAAATGATCCATTTAAAAGTTTTGTCATAAATATTACACCAAGCATTTCCCTTCGACTAGCAAGAGTTGGAAGATTGATAAGCTTTAATCGATTAGTATAAGGTGGAAGATCAGTTAAAGAGTCCCATTGAAAATTTCTTAAGGCAAATAGTAAAAATTGCTTTTGTATTGATTCGAGACTGTCTGCATGGACTTGATAACGCGGATTCCAAATTATCGAGCCGTATTCTAATATTGGCCTAACTAATGTTGTAAAAAGTGCTTTAGTTATGTAAGGGTCGTTAAATTCTTTTGACCACCGTTTAATAAATGCAAAAACTCCTTTGCCTTTATTCACTGTAGCATTAATATGAAGATTGAAACTAAGGGCTTCATTCTGTATTGCGAACGATAGCCCAGACGAACGATTCGCCTCCAAATTATTTCCTCTAGCAATGGTATTCTTTATCTTTCGCGTTCGGCCTTTACGTTTATTACTTTATGTCAAACAGGAAGGCGAAATCAATAGTCAAATGATATGTTACCATCGTTTAACATAGTGCAAATACACTATCGATTCGTCTCTGGGGCGACACGAATGTTCGTTTCGTAATAGAGAATGATGAGATAAGTTTGAAATCCATCATGACTCCCAAGTCAATAAAATTATTTACAGTTTCTAGACTATAGTTGTTAATTGTATATGAAGCTGGTGGCGAAACTCTCCGAGAACAACACATGAATTTACATTTTTTGAGATTGAGCGGCATATAATTTACATTGCACCAGGTAACCAAGTGATTTAAATCCATTTGAAGCAAGGAATGTTCCTCAACCGAGGCACATGATTTGAAAAGTTTTACATCGTCTGCGTACATAAAGATTTTTGAGTATTTAATTTGGATTTAAAAATTTGGATTTAAAAATAAATTGTCTGCGCACCATTCGACAAAAGAGTCCAGATCAGAACCGTTAGAAATATTTTGACAAATAAATAGTATTTTTTGTGAAATATATGGTTTTAGTGTTATATTTCAATCATTAAATGGGAGGAGTGGTGGGGAAACATATTGAGCTGGCCGGTCCATGAGGACCTCACATAGACTGATTGAGTCCGTACTGTTACCAGAAGTTTGTTTTAACGACCAAACTGAAAAAACTTATCAAAAACCAGGACCTATGTTATAAAATAACTCCGTCCTCTTGGCAAATACTAGAAGCTTCCTAGGACTTAAGCCACTTGCTGCTTCTAGATCTGACAGCTGTATCACTCCTAATAGCTGGATCCTTAGCCTGGCAAGTGCAGGGCACGAGCACAAAACGTCCTCGATCGTTTCCTCCTCCAACCTGTACTTCCTACATCTGCTATCACTGACCAAGCCTAATTTAAAGGCATGTGACGCCAGAAGGCAGTGTGCAGTCAGAATACTCGTCATGCGTCTACAGTCCTCTCTTTTTAATGATAGAAGCAACTTTGTTAGTCCAAGGTTGTAAGACCTTCACATAATCTTCAACACTTTACAGCCCCGCGCTTGAACCCACGCCCTCCCGCTTGGTCGATCATGTGCACCTCTCGCCTTCGCTTAATCTCGCCTAGTCTAATTGGGACGTCTACGGAGCAAGCTTCAAGGGATTCGCCCTTTTTAGCTAGTTCGTCCGCTTTTTCATTCCTATCTATTCCCATATGCCCTGGGAGCCAATATTTATGTATGCTTCTCCCTGTCCCGATTCTCTCCAGAGACTATGCGAAGCGCAGACAGGGAATCAGGTAGTCTGTTCGTATTGTGATTGATGACGCTATACTACTATGGCCATATGGTCGGCGCTTAAGCTGCACCGAGGCACCGAGCCTTGTTGCAGTTGTTAATGCTATGTTCCTTGCTACCAGGTCTACAGGTGGAATGTGCAGAATGACATACAGTGCAGCCGTCGGGGTTGTTTTCAGGGCTCCCGTAATGCTAAGCATCTATAGTCTGCATCCTCCTCTAATTTTTTGAGGTATGTTGTGTTGTTTTTTGTGTGGCTTTCCACCAAACAAGAACTCCATAGTATAGAATAGGGCTTACAATCGCTGTAAAAAGCCAATGAGAAAGAAAGGGATAAGCCCCACGTACACCCCAGCATTCTTTTATATGCATAGAGTGCCGTTGAGGCCTTCTTGACCCTCTCCTCCACGTTGAGCTTCCATGGCAGCTTACTGTCTAGGATGATTCCTAGATATTTTATGCAAGGTTTCCCCTGTAGGGTCACCCCTCCTAACTTATGCCTGGTCCAATTTGGGACCTTGTCCTCTTTGTAAACAAGACCATATCCGTCTTCTCCGCATTGACTTTCAACCCGACATTAGATGCCCAAGTATGAATATCCCGAAGCGCCCGATCCATCAAAGAACTAATCGTTAGAAGACACTTACCACTTATGACAATTGCAACGTCATCTGCCTAAGTCGTAAGTTTTACGGATCCCTCATCGAATCGCCTGAGCAGTTGGTTGATGACCAGCGTCCGCAGCAGAGGTGATAGCACCCCTCCCTGCGGCGTGCCCCTGTCGACTGATTTCGTGGCCTCGTAGAATCCCCATTGTGATGCAATCTTTCTGCAATTTAACATGCAGCCGATCCATCTGATTAAGGCAGGATGTACTTTAATGTAATTAAAACCATCCATAATCGCCCATTTTGCAATATTATTGAAAGCGCAATATCCAAGAAGACTCCTAGAGCATACTCCTTATATTCCAGGGATTTCTCTATGCTTATTACTACCCTATGCAATGCGGTGTCTACCGACTTGCCTTTGGAGTAGGCATGCTGTGTTGTGGAGAGCAGCTTTTCATCCGCGTTGAACTTTACGTACACATCTATCAGCCTCTCAAAGGTTTTGAGCAGAAATGATGTTAAGCTAATGGGTCTAAAGTCTTTGGGATACACGTGACCAATCTTCCCCGCCTTTGGTAGAAAAGCTGCACGAGCAGTTCTCCAAGAGTGCGGTACATGATTCAGCCTTATGCACCCATCGAATATTATTTTAAGCCATTCCACGACCGCCATACTTGAAACTTGTAGCATGGCCGGGAATATACCGTCTGGGCCCGGCGATTTAAACTTAAAAAATGTTTTCACTGCCCATTCTATCTTGGTATCGGTCACCAAACCTGGCACTACTAGCTCCGTGATCGAAGTGTAAGTGATGTCTGCTGGCTCTTCTAAACCGTCTCCCGATGAGAAATGTGTGTCGAGAAGCACCTCAAGGGATTCCTCACTATTTCGTGACCATTCCCCGTTCTCTTTATTTATTAGTCCCTGGAATATGTTTCCATTTGCTGGGACTTTTTTCAACTGTGCCGTTTCGCTGGAGCACTCTATGTCCGTACAGAAACTTTTCCATGAGTTTCTCTTCGCCCTGGTAATTTCACGCTTGTATATCCTCAGTAGATCCCTGTACTCGTCCCGACACGCTTCGCTTTCCGCGGTCTTTGCTAGCTTAAACAGTTCTTTTACCTGTCTTCTTAGAAGACTCAGCTCATTGCTCCACCATGGCGGTTTTCGTTTACCTCTGAATCTGCTTAGAGGGAAAGCTTTGTTATACACAGTCATAAGCGTCCTTGTTAGGAATTCATTCGACTCCTCCAGTTCCTCCACATTGGCAACTCTTTGCGTTGTCCCAGTTTTGTTTCTACATGTTTCTGGAATTTAGTCCAGTTCGTTGACCTAGGGTTTCTAAAGGTTCCTCCCTTCTCTACCCTCTTTAGGGAGATGCTGAATCTGATATACGCATGGTCGGAGAAGGATGGTCTATCAAGAACCATCCAATCATACCTTGATATATCACGCTCGGAGCTTAAAGTAATATCCAGAACATTGCTGGATGTTGGACCAATGTATGTAAGGACATATCCCCTGTTGGCTATCTGCAAATAGGTTTGCAGGATGTAACAAAATAGAGATTCGCCTCTCTCGTTCGTATCTGCTCCTCCCCACGCATTGTGGTGCGCATTTGCATCTGCGCCTATGACCAACCGCCCTTTGCGCCCTTCCTCCTGTACTAGCCTTTTGCACTCCATCGGTGGAACCTCCTCAGCATGGGCCATGTAGCAGGACGCCAGGATAAATGCCTGCTTATTCTTTTGCTCAACGGCCACCGCTACGAGGCAGCATATATCAATGCAGCTGTTTCCTTACCATTACTACAGCTCGCACCCGTCCTTCCGTTTGCGCGTAGTAAGCGCCAAACCCGCGCGCGCTAAGTCCAGAAACCTTTCCTCCCGATGAGAGCCACGGCTCCTGGAACAGCGCCACGTCAAACGAACCCTCCTCAAGGGTTAGGAGGAGTTCGCTCGACGCCACTTTACTGTGTTGGAGGTTTATCTGTAGGACTCGCAGCACCATTGGGCTGTTTGTCCCCCTCCAGCACCTTCGTCATGACGTCGTGCGAGTCACAGCACCATTTTGCGGTGGGTCCTCTTCTAACACCTTCTTGGTGACGTCGGGGACCTCAACCTGTCTTTTTGCCCTTAGGCTTTTGAGGTCCTTTTCGACTTCGCCCACCTCTAGCGTGTTAGGGTTTTTATCCACGGGACTTTTTTTCCTGAGTCGCATGTAAATTTTGCCAGTGCTAAAGTACATTTTGCCAAGCTGCGTGTACAAAATATCCTCCGCCTTCTTGTTTATTTGGAAGATGTAGAACTGGCCATCCTCGGTAGGCCGAAATACAGTAAGTATCTTCCAATTCTGTGGTGGTATTCTGATTCTGCAGAAATCGCAATGTATCTTCCGACTTCATCACGCATGATATCCATACCCTAACTTTTGGTACCGTGGGGATTTGCGTTTTATCCACCACCTCAAACCGCGCGTTCGTGCCTTGCCTTTGGAGGTTTGGAACCACTTCCTCCAGCCACCGCAAGCTCGCGATGTTGTCGCACGCTATCATCTTCACACCATTATACCATCGCACCGAATCAAAGGTTGGAAGGGGCTTACTTGGTTGTTCCTGCATCATCTTAAGCATTAAGCTAATAAGCTCCCTTTCCACAGATCTCCACCTTTCAGTAGTCATTTGTCCGAAAGGACTGCTACGATCAACCAGCGCCACAGACAGGGACTGCTTTGCCACATTACTCATTTTCTCGGGAAAAGCCGGAGTCTTAGTGTTATCTCCCTTTGGCACCTCCGAGAAAGCCGGAGTCTTAGCGTTAACTCCCTTTAGCACCTCCGAGAGAGCCGGAGTCTTAGCGTTATCTCCCTTTGGCTTATTTCCTACTTCCGGAGTTGGAACTTCTCTCTGACTCGCAGCTTTCGAGGTAGTTGCTACCTCGCTATTGGGGCCCATCTGTCTTACAGCTTTGGGCCTACTTGTTGTTCTGCCATTCGACGCTTCTTCCTCCTCGTACCGGTTGCAGAACCGAAGGTTTCTCACAGCAAACCTTTTTAACTGGCTTCGACCTACTTCTAACGCTTCATGGACCCATTCCAAGCGCTCGATCTCCACCTCTTTTGGGTTGACCACTGCTCCCAAGCGTTGTACAATTCTTAGTGCTGCACGGTACTGCGAGAGAGCTCTTTTACTTCCTATGCTCCGTACCCTTCTCCACTCTTCTACTCTGTTTTCATTTGTGTGTTCTCCAACACGGAGTTCATTGAATCAGCACTACTCTCGCCCCCCGAGTCCGACGCATCGCTTAATTCGTATTTGTCGTCTTTGGATTGCGACTCAGTCCTCCTCTTTACATCGTCCTTATTACAATCAGGTAATGAGTCGTTCATCTTGGTCGTACGACCACCTGCCCGACAAGGCGGGCTCAGCGGTCCAATATTATATACGGGGAAAGAACCGTCCGCCACCGCTGCGACCCTTACTGTGGTAAGGCCATAAATACCTCCCGAGGTGGCCCAATATCGCGAAGGCTCCGTTCGAATACAGCCGAATTTATACCCTGGCTGCAAATCGTCCAATAGGCGCGGTCCGCATAACACCTTGGATTAGGGGGTTGGCAGTTCTTGGTCACCGACATCCCGCCGCCCTCCTATGAGGCGAAACGACGTAGGTGTCAGTCCTAAACAGCTCCGCCTCGTAGTCGGGCGCTATGGAGTTCGGCTAAGCCCTCACACCAACAACAAGGTGCCTACCCTAGTGAGGGTTCATCAATAATAAGTTTTACAAGTAAACGGAAACAAAAGTAAAACATAAATAACGAGAGGAAAAAAATATTTATAAATGCAGAGAGAGAAAAAAAATATTTATAAATATGAGATAAACTCTCTGCTATAATCTAAGAAGTAAAAATAGTTTTACAATATTCAAAATTTTTTTTTTAAATTTAGCTATGCTATTGTTTTGCTTAATGTTATGAGGTAATTCATTAAAACATTTTAGCCATTTGTAATAAAAAGTACATATATCTGACTCATATTTGAACGCAGGTAGTATAAAATCATTTCTTCTACGAGTGTCTATGTTGTGTACATCATTTCCATTCTTTATATTGACATGGTGGGGCAATTGGTGGATGAATCACAAACGAATGCCCCCGAAGAGGATGACTCTGTTCCTTCTTCGATCTCAATAAATTCATTGCCCTTGCAGCAAGATTCGCCGATACCTTACAAGTGCACTGAAAAACTTGTAGCTGATGTAGACGAAAGTCAAACATATCCAGAATGTAAAAAAAATGAAAACTTCGCCACAAATATTAGGAATGCAGTGTGTGGCTTTGCGCAATGGTCTCAAAGATCCACAAATTTACGGGCAAATAACACAAATTTTATTTGAATACCTGTCGAATGATGGAGTGAGGATTTCGACAGAAAACAACTACTCAATACTTGACTGTAATTTTGTATTGAAAGCGATGTCGCATCATATTGAGTTACGTATACAACACCGCATTCCGACATCTTCTGCCAAAATTTTCTTGCACACACAAAGTGTTGTGGTGTACAGATTTTTCATCCGATTTTGATCAACTAGTACTTGTTTTACTCAGGACAGAATACTATTTCATAATATACGATAAAAAGTGTTATTGCACGGAAGATGATACCTTAAAACGATTAAGAGATTAGAAAAATGGAAAAAATAACAAATTTTATATAAATTTTAAAAATGTAAAATATTTGTAAAAGAAAGTTTACATGTTTCAATTATTTAGTTTTCTAAAAATACACTATGTAAGATTCCAAGTGCATTTTACGTTTGTTTGTTGTTTTTGTAAACGAAAATAATGCATAACTTTGGCGTTTGCGAATGTTTATACATTAGATTCTTCAACAGGTCATTTTCATAACAAATGGGCCATGATCTGGCATTCCGGAATTGTTGTATTTGTAATCGAATTTGAAAAAAAGTTTGATGACATGGCGCTTTTGAAGTTTTTCCATTTATTACATTTTTCTCATATTTAAAAGTATTACCTGAGTAAAAGACTACGCCGGAGAAAAATTAAATTTTTGGACTGTATTTTTTCTTCCTTTTTGAAAGCGGGCGAACAAGCAACATCAAATTGATTTGGTGACTTAGCAAACCCTTCGATTGTGTTTTTGTCATGAAATGTTTCGCAGCAAAAAAGTTATCTGCCTTATCAGATGCACACGGAGTCGGCCTAAAACGTGTAGGATGACTAATTAATGCTCCCATGAGCACACCACATTCTGGAAGAAAAGTGGGCTCTATCTTCCCGGATATTTATCGCGAAAAAAGATTATTATTATTATTTTCGCTCTACCATACATATCTCACGATCTTTTAATGACAGAAGGTTTCAAGACCGTGCAGATTCATGTAGGAAGGATAATGGCGACCTGGTAGCAGACGTGCAGAGTGTGGGGGGAAGACGAAACCGACACCCCGATAGCCTATGATGAAAAACACGCTCCGGCATCCAACTATGGCGAAGTGAGAATGGCAATATCACGGCTAAAAATCACAAGGGGCCAAGTAAACACGGGATATCAGCCGGGCTGTATAAATTCGGATGCGAAAAGTTGGTATAAGATAAAGAAGCAAATTAAAGTGTGTCTTGCACTAAATGTGGACAAGACGAAGTAATTGTTGTCATCGTGGCCTTTGCAGCCACGTTATTGTTGACGTATATAATTCGAGACTGTGAAGAATTTCGTCTATTTGGGAAGCAGCATTAAAAGCAAATACAATGTCGGCCTAGAAATCAAACGGAGAATAACTCTTTCCAACAAGTGCTTCTTTAAGCAGTTAAAAAGTAAAGAGAAAGAAGACGAACAAAATTCTTGCTCTACAAGTCACTCATCATACCTGCCCTGATGTATGGCTCGGAATCATGGAAAGTGTCGAGAGAAGATGACATGGCTCTTGGAGTATTCGAGAGAAAAGTTCTCCGTGATGTCGACGGCGAGTATAAAATATAATGATAAGCTGTATGAGCATTTCACAGATATGACGATAGTTTAGCGACTAAAAACAGAAAGCTTCGCTAGCGAGGTCATGTTATGCGGATGAATGAATACGCTACGGCAGTTTGTAAACAGAGGAAAAAGAAGACATTCACTGAGTTGGGAGAGACCGTTGAAGGAAGCTTTGACCTCCCTTGGTGCTCCCAATTGGCGACTGTTATCATAAAACAGGGTTAGCTGACCTCACTGACTCAACGTACCTCATTTTTATATAAAACTTCAATAAGTGCTGTATGTTGAATTTTGCCAGACTTTACAAATCGCGTTTTCCTTACATTTTACTCCTTCTATTCTCATTCCGTACGAAAAAGTACAAAACGAAAAAAGTACAAAAACTGTGAGTAAAATGTGAACAAACATGTCTTTAGACACGAACAATGAATTCGCGTCATTTCATATAAAGGTCACTTGTAAACAATCAGGTTTTCATACGTATGTTATGAAAACTTCAACCAAAAGATATTAGATAGTAGTACTATTTACTAGTAGGAGGTAAGAGCGGAGCAAAATACTCTGATTGGAATAAAGTCTGAACACTGCGTCAGCAATAAAATATGTTGTTAAAAGCGTGACGTCACGCCGAGAAAATTGATTTCCCAGCCAACTATGATTTTTGTGCTCTCTCACTTTTTAATGCGGGATCTGTTTGTTTGTCCAAGGGTCCCTTTGGCCAGAATTGGTACTTTTTAATAACAGACCTTCCTTTAATAATAGACCTGAAAATTATAGCTAAATACAAGAGAATGATGTACGAATATTCCATAAGGTTCTTTAAGGTATCAGAGGAAATTATCATATCTTAGCTTAATTCAAAAAGGTCATAAACGACAGATTTTTCAAAATAACTACGGAATTATACCAGTTTGAAAATGAAATGTCTGCTTGTTTTGAATGTGAAAATTGAAATTTGTTGGTTGGGGCCTTTGTGTATTAAGCTAACGATATGCTGTTGTAAAAGCAACTACATCTAAAGAAACATGTTTCAGCATGTAATATAGATGTGACGGTCTGCGAGAAAAGGCCTCTAACTCGAAAGCGGTTCATTTTACTCTGCGAGCAAGTAATGTGGGTCATGTGTGCTAGCTTTCGTATGATGCAAGCCTGTGTGCGACTCAATAACTATCGACTTTGTCTGTTCCTAACTCAAAAAGGAATAAATATATCAATTTCCAATTTTTACCAATTTATAGAAAGAATTTTCATTTGTAATTAATTCTTAAGCAAGCAAAAAATAATTTTTTTTCGAGTAAGAGGTCTTTTCTCCCGGAGCATCACATATACACTCTGCGGTATAATTTTAAATATGTAACTCATTTCAGGATGTGTCTGGAGGTGTGTGATCAGACCTTAAACCCCAACTCCGTTCAAGGCAATTTCCATTAAAGTTTACGATAAGGGCAGCCAACTATACAACAATTACTTATAAAGTGGTCGGAGTAGCCGATTTTAAGGCGTCATATATACCACCACAAAGAAGCGCAATGAACCATCTTGAACATAAAGAAAACGTCAAACCAAGAAAAATATGGAATTGGGCGCTAAAAAGCGGTATGTCCACGAAAAGATGGAAGGTGGATAGAGTTCGACGTCATGAATGATGCAGAAAAAATAAGAAGCGCCACATTCTTTAGCTGCTTCCCAGCTTACTTGTTTATAAGTAAAAAGTGTATTGAAAATAAACATTCTCTGATAAATAAAAATGAAATAATTTTGCAAAGATTACACAACTCTACAAAAAAAAAATTTGTTCTTTGTCCTAAAGTTTTTTCATTATTTTCTGTTTTATTATAAACAAAAACCCAACGAAAAGAAAATACATTTTTTCGGTATAAAGTTTGCTTTTGTAATAGTTATAGTAACAGTACTCATGGCGTAAAGTGATAACTAAACAACGATCAGGTGTTTTGTACAAATCTAGTACAAAACTCCGCGTTAAGCAGTGAAGACGCGTAAAATAATTTAATCCAGAAAACGGTTACAGTAGGTAACCGAAATATATTGAAGAAAAAAACTCAACAATTAAAAAAAAAAAATTTATTTACAAAATTGGACCTCAAGCCGGCAAGAAAATTATTTATTCAAATCTAGTATAACTAATGTGACCATTTATTTTTTTCTTCAGGGCGGGACAATTTCTGAATAAAAAATGCTCTGGTATTTCATTAATTTTTAATCAAAAATGAAGATTATGTACATAAATAGTTGACTTTCACTGTACAATAGCAATTTTAACAGAGTTCAACATATTTTGATCTTTAAATAGTAGCCATGGTATTTTTCTGAAATAATAATTTTCGCATAAAAAAGATACAAAAAGTTCAGGCGTGCTGGACTATAAGCATGTTTCACAGAGATTATCTGTACGAAGTCCTATTTCTTAAAAATACCATGGTAACCATTTAGCAAACAAAAGATCTACATTTGTTATACCGCGTTATTATTCCATTATTGAATTACTTTAACGTCTATGTAGTTGTTTTATATTTGTCCGCAGAGCAAATCGATTTTAAGATATCGGGCCTTGCTTTCAAGTAGGAATGGAGCTGATTACATGATTTTTCGATGTTGATCTTAGTAATCAAAACAGCTTTTAAAACTTTGACACTTAATTGGGTTTTTTGGCTAGTCCATATTTTACTCATTAGGGAAAAGCCTCTTTCGACAGGAGCGTTGCTCCCTTTCGTCAAATTTTACCAATCAAATACCGCTAACTCTTCATTGAACTGGTATGCACATAAACAAATCAATCATTATGTCTACAGATATGTCCATACAAGCAGCGAAGAGAAACGCAAAAACACATGCATATATCTGAGATACTCCCAAAAGTAGGCAATCATCGGTGGAAGCATCACTCACATATACACGCGCATATGGCTATGCGAGAAGCTATAATCGTGCATCTGTAGTTTATAGCTGATAATTTTATAGCTGGTAAACAAGTAGTAAATTCTGGAAGAAGAAACGCCTAGAAGTATGCGAACGAGACAGCAGAGACTATAAAAGGTGCGAAAGCTGAGTAAACAGAATCAGTTTGATTTAAGCACGCTATTGGTTGCGAAGTATAAGTGTTATTGTGAAGTACTCTAATAAAGACTATTTTGCATTATTGAATATTGGAGTTATTTATTCAACAATTTAGAGATACGAACTTTAGTAGAAGGTGTAAAATAAGTGCAGTTTCACTAAATTCGTTACAGTATTGTTTACTTCTCTTATAAAATTCAACAGCAACGCTTTTCACTTTCTGCACATCTACAGCAACGTCACTTTCTTTTCTCTCAGTTTTTCTAGTAGATTACGAACTATCAGAGGAAGAAAAATCGATTCCTCTTTAAGTGCTGAATTATCTCGAAGACAATTAATTTCATTTGCAGACTCTATTGCCGACACTTTTGTCCCTCGATTTTTCAAATGGCTTGATTGAAAGTCCCTGCCTGTGCGTATAAAAATATAACCACAACTCCGAACTTGGGCTTTCGAAAGACGTTTTTAAAATAGTTGGACATTTATCGATGCTCAAGAAGTATTTTTCCAATGGCTTATATATTTTTAAAACTCTCTCGAGAGCAGGCATTAATGCATTAATGAACTACGTGGGCTGCACATCCAATGCCAATGAGCTACCGTCCAATCGTTTGGTTCAATTTTGCGAAATCATTATTTTTTCCTTTTCTATTCTTTCCCCCAAAATTGCAGTTCCTATTGTCTCCACAAAATGCCACAACTTTTTTTATTTAAATCAATCGAACATAATACTTGTATCAAATAATCGCTAATTGTATCAGATGATTCGCCTGGAAGCTCCCGAAATTCTAAATTTTTACTTTGATGCCTTCATGTGGTAAAAAGTACCTAACTAAAATGGTAACTATTTTCATTGAGTCGTGGTTGGAAGCTTCCGTTAATAAAGATATGCAGAGGGCATCCTGAAGTTGCTCTTTGAACTCATCCAATGCCATAGGTGCTAACACATTTACAATTATGGCCTGTGATTTTGTACGAGTACATCTAAATCTTTGCTCGAAACATGTTTGTTTTAATTAGAGACACAATCATTCGAGCGAAAACTATGGTTTTCTTGCACAGTGTGGTACGCCCATGCACCCTTTGCTGCAGCTAAGTCTTTGGAAGTTGGAAAATCAGTTCTTTTAAAAAAATTAAGCATTGTTGAGATTGAAGCGGCAGCTTGATCAGAGAGCTTGTGTCTTTCAGATCTCTACTGCTTTTCAATATCGCTCACGCCACCATGTCCGACACTAAAATCAGTACAACAATTTTCGCACGTATCGGCTATTCCACTACTTACTTTGCAAAGTAATATTAAAAGTACACATACGTTTCGGCATTTTTTAATGTTATAACCACGAATAACTGCAAATTAATTGTTTTATTATTCCCGCGTTTTCTTTCTGGGCGATTGAAAGGATGCATACAAACTTGACATAATCAGCTGATATTACAGAGCTGCCGTTATGAACCATTTCTAGAAAAACTGGTATATTTTTTCGCTGTTGCGTATTCTGTTGGCGAAAGCGGGACATTTTAGGTCTCTCTGGGGACAGCGGACAAGACAGCCTCATAGCGGGACTGTCCCGCCCAAATCGCGACGTATGGTCACGTTAAGTATAACCTAAAATGTCGTAGCGAAAGTGTAAATATGAAGCTGATGCTTTTTGTTATATATGTGGACAATTTATTAACGTTCGAGAAATAAAATATTAATTAAATACATCTCTCATCCTCTGTGAAGCCTACGAAGCACATTCTGGCTGTCCTGTTTGGAATCAATACAAGACATAGGCTCCACATGTTGCTTGTAGTTATTGTAAAAGATGTTGAGAAGGTAAGCAAATTTTATTTAAATAGCAAATTAAATAAAGTAGACATATTGCTTTCCCTTTCTATATTTTAGGTTGGTATCGAGTTGAGAAAAGATCTATGAAATTTGCAAATCTGGCGAGAACCAAAATACCACGTTAAAGACTGCTACTTTTGCATTGTCAATCCGAGTAAAAGACGTAAAGGTAAAAATGCAAAATCGAATATCCTGATCTTGCATCTTCTTCTGACCCAGTCGCACACGATCACGAGCCACAGAAAAAATTATCGCAGAGAAGTGGATCATCTCTTAGTTCTTATAAAAGCAATGCCGATAAGGAGTTTTTACCGACACCAGAGGAACCAAAACATTATTTCATTTCATTTATTAGAGATTCGAAGTTACCAAAAAGTAAAGCGGAGCTTTTAGGCTCTTCTTGGAACAACATTGTCAAGGCTAATACAATGAAAACATGATGGACTCTATATTTGTGGTTTATTGAGGGATAGTACCTATAAACATAAAGGAAAAAGTAAAAGTGTAAACTTTTAAATGATTTTCCACTTATTTGTAAGTTATTTCGATATTAAAACTTAATAGAAATATCTATTTGAATTGTTTAATTTGCAAGTAAAAATTAAAATCACAGATTTTGAAAAATTTCGTTCAAGCGGTTTCCTAAATAGGAAAGCAAACATTTTCATTCAATATATTTTTTTGTCGTGAAATTACGATATAAAGAATTTAAATTGAATGCTTTGAAGTCACAGTAAAATTTTTTCTTGACCCGTGTTATTTCTTTGTTGATTCATTTAGTTTTGTTTCTTTGTTACTAATTCACGTTTTCATAATTCGGAGAGTAATAATTTGACGATTTTGACGTGCTTTTAGCCCTTATATTCCGATCAAATTAGACATAAAAATAGGGGTAAGGTTACAAAAATTTGCAGCTAGCTTAAAATTGGTAGGGTTGTTTAAAATACCATCATAAAATAAATGTGGAACGTTCCCATCGATCCGAGACCTGGAAAAAAAGTTACTCGGGGTCAAATTTCACAAAAACGGATTTTTCGCGATTTCCAGCAAAACGGTAAATTTTATCATAAAATCAGCTGAGACAAAATTGTATATTAGATAATTATCCACAAAAAATGTCTTAATAGTTTTTATCAGAAAGGCGATAGTTCTTGCGCTATTATCACTTTTTCGTTGTGCATATATGAAAAAAATCATTCAAACAAGTTTATTTATGAATGCATTTTGTAAGTTGTCAAAAAACCTTTCGAGTTTCCGTAGATTATACATTGCTATGAACGTTTGTTTTGGCGATTTTTTGTTGAAGGCGAACAACCTATTAAAAATGGGGTTGGCAATAGCCCTTCTTACTAAAATTTAATTGTTTAGTGAATAAGTAAAATCAGCTTAATGGATTTGAATTTGCTTATTGGTTATTACCAGATAAGCTAGCAGAGCACTTAATTTCTCGAAAGATATAAGAGCATTCGATTTAAGGGGTTAATTTCATACAAAAACAAGTAAGGAAGGTTAAGTTCGGGTGTAACCGAACATTACATACTCAGTTGAGAGCTATGGTGACAACATAAGGGAAAATAACCATGTAGAAAAATGAACCAAGGGTAACCCTAGAATGTGTTTGTATGACATGTGTATCAAATGAAAGGCATAAAAGAGTATTTTATGAGGGAGTGGGCCACATTTCTCTTCGGGGGAGCCTGAAATCCCTAGAGGGCGCGTCCCCAGGTGGCGGATAGGGGAATGCCTCCCAGATATGGGTGGTAGGAGAGAAATCAAATATCTCCCGCGGACCACACAGGCCGAAGAAGGACACTTCGTTAATAAACCAAAGTACAAAAAAAAAAAAAAAAAAAAATCCTGTCGCCTCTTTGGGAGCCGAGTAGCCGGCAGGTGGGCGTCTGTTCTCCATGTAAGGAGCGGCCTGCTTCGAGCAATCTGTGAACTCATCACTCGCTGATTGAAATTTAAATAATATTCTAGCATGGATCAAAACGATAACGGAAACTATTCTCCACGGGGTAACCAGCATTTGCGACACAATCCCTCTGCTTCGGCAGCTGGCACATTGGATGTGGAGGTGCCAAATTCACGCTTTAATATTAGGATGAATGAAACTGAAACGACCGACCAAGATCATATTCCTGAAAGTAACAAACATCACAGAATCGGCATGAAGCATAAAACACAAATATGTACATGGAATGTACGAACTCTCTACGAGAGTGGTAAGCTTGAACAGCTACGGAGGGAAATGCACCGATACAAAATAGACATATTAGCCATACAAGAGTGCAGATGGACAGGATATGGCCGAATAAATGACCAAGGAACAACGTTCCTATACTCGGGCCGAAATGAAGGAGAGAGTCACACCAGCGGCGTAGGTTTTTTAATAACAAATACAATAGCGAAAAGTATTATTGAATGGGTGCCGATAAGCCCCAGAATTATTATACTTAAACTCCGCACTAGAGCAAGGAAACTAGTCATCATCAATGTTTATGGACCAACAGAAAGCCAAAATGACGAAATCAAAAACGAATTTTTCGATACGCTCAACAGCTGCGTAAACTCACACGTTAATCAAGGGGACATATGTGTTATTCTAGGCGACTTTAATGCTAAAGTTGGATCTGACAATGATGGTCTAGATATATACATGGGTAAACACAGCCCTGGTACCCGGAATGACAATGGTAGTAGGCTTATAGAATTTTGTTGTGAAAACGGTCTGGTGATCGGTGGAAGCTTATTCCCACATAAATTAGTCCACAAAACAACATGGACGTCTCCGGATCAACGCACTAATAACCAAATTGATCACGTACTAATAAACAGCAGATGGAGGTCATCCTTGCTAGATGTGCGCGTTAAAAGAGGAGCAGATATTGGTAGCGATCACTACCTTGTAGCTGGTAGTTTCAGATTTAAGGTAGCCGCAGTACAGAAAAACCTTCAAAAAATTAGCAAGAAAATTGATATTGAGAAACTAAAGCATGAAGAATATCAAAATGCCTTTAATGCCGCAGTACGCGAACGTGTTGAACAGGTAAACATGAGTGGTAGTACAGGTGACAGGCTAGACTCCGTTAATAATATCTACCAAGAACTTGGTAGCAGTATCCTTGGACACAAAAACAAAGCAAAGAAAGTATGGCTAACAAATAATACGTGGACACTTATTGAACAGCGGCGGAAAATTAAAGAATCGCTTCTCAGACGGACGAACAACAATGACACGGAGGAAGCAAGGCAGTTAGCCGCAAGGTATAAAGAAAAATGCAAGCAAATTAAGAAGTCTGCTAGAAAAGACAAGAGGGAATGGGCTGACACATTAGCAAGTCGAGCTGAAACGGCAGCCAGATTAAATAATATGAGGGAACTCTATGAGATTAGTAGGGAACTCACCGGAAAATACAGGAGTGGTCAAAAACCAGTAAAAGACTTAAACGGAAATCTTATTACTGAAAGCGAACAACAAATGAGTGTATGGGTGGAACACTTCAAGAAAGTATTAAATAATCCTGTAGGTGAAGCGACCTTAAATTCCAACACTATTGCTGCAAACTACAACAGCCAACCCCACTTCAATGGGGTAAACAGCGCGCCCCCTACGAAAAATGAAATAATTTCAGCAATCAAGTCCTTAAAAAAGGGCAAGGCCCCAGGAACTGATGACATATATGCTGAATACCTCATAGCAGATCCAGATACCGCAGCTGAAACCTTACTTCCAATCTTCCGTCAGGTATGGGAAGAAGAATCCTACCCTCGTCAGTGGAATGAAGGCATACTTGTAAAAGTCGCAAAAAAGGGAGATACCTCTGATTGTAACAACTACAGAGGTATCACCTTACTCTCGATTCCTAGCAAAGTGTTCTCCACGATCTTACTGTCCCGAATTGAAGAGGCGGTGTATCGAACTCTAAGAGAAAATCAGTTTGGCTTTAGACAAAACCGATCCTGTGTTGATCTAATAAATACCGTCCGAATCATTGTTGAACAATGCTGTGAATACAGAACATCAGCTTATTTACTTTTTATCGACTTTAAAAAGGCTTTTGATAGTCTCGACAGGAAATATATTTGGGAAATACTACGAAAACGAGGGATGCCCAATAAAATAATCAACATTATAAAGGCAATGTATGCCGAATTTAAGTGCCGGGTCAGTCACGATGGGCGCCTCTCAGAACCCTTCGAAATTAAAAGCGGGGTGCGACAGGGATGCATACTCTCCCCGCTCTTGTTTATCTTGGCATTAGACGAGATTATGAGGAACGCAGAAAATGGTGGACACGGTGTACAGTGGACGCCTTTCACTCAGCTAGGGGATTTAGAATATGCAGACGATGTCTGTCTGCTAAGCCACAGAAGTACTGACCTTCAACACAATTTAGAAGCTGTCAACACACATGCAAAGGAGGCCGGACTAAGCATCAATACAGCGAAAACCAAAGTCATAAGATGCGGCTATAGTATTTCATCAAGGCCATTGACGCTTACGGTTGACGAAAATGAAATCGAAGGTGTAGAGTCCGTTGTTTATCTTGGTAGTATTGTCTCAAATAAGAGCGGTGCAGATGAGGACGTTCAGTCTCGCATAAACAAAGCAAGAATGGTTTTTGGGCAACTGGCAAACGTGTGGAGGTCCAGCCAAATATCTTTAAAAACGAAGCTTCGACTGTTTAATTCGAATGTTAAATCAGTACTGTTTTATGCTTGCGAGACGTGGAAAAGCTCAACTTCAATTCAGAAACGTCTACAAGTTTTTATTAATAAATGTCTGCGTCGAATCCTGAAAATTCGATGGCCGGAAAGAATTTCAAATGACGACTTATGGTCTAGAACAAATCAACCTAAGGCTACCACAGAAATAACCAAGCGTAAATGGTCGTGGATTGGTCACACTCTCAGAAGACCTCCAGTAAATATAGCCAGACAAGCATTGCGATGGAATCCACAAGGAAGCCGACGACCTGGTGCACCTGCGAAAACTTGGCGCAGAACTGTGGATAAAGAACTCGAAGACGCAGGATATACGTGGAATGACATCACAAGAACTGCACCTAACAGAATAAGATTTAAGTCGGTGGTCGAGGCCCTATGCTCCAATAGGAGTTGAGGAGGATGATGATGATGATGATGGGCCACATTTCTATAGGTGGACGCCATTTAGGGATATCGCCATAAAGGTGGACCAGGGCTGACTCTAGAATTTGTTTGTACGATATGGGTATCAAATGAAAGGTGTTAATGAGTATTTTAAAAGGGAGTGGGCCTTGGTTCTATAGGTGGACGCCTTTCGAGATATCGCCATAAAGGTGGACCAGGGGTGACCCTAAAATTTGTTTGACCGATATGGTCATATGAAAGGGGTTAATGAGTATTTTAAAAGGGAGTGGGCCTTAGTTCTGTAGGTAGACGCCTTTTCGAGATATCGCCATAAAGGTGGACCAGGGGTGACTCTAGAATGTGTTTGTACGATATGGGTATCAAATAAAAGGTGGTAATGAGTATTTTAAAAGGGCGTGGGGCTTAGTTCTATAGGTGGACGCCTTTTCGAGATATCGCCATAAAGGTGGACCAGGGGAGACTCTAGAATGTGTTTGTACAATATGGGTATCAAACGAAAGGTGTTAATGAGTATTTTAAAAGGGAGTGGGCCTTGGTTCTATAGGTGGACGCCTTTCGAGATATCGCCATAAAGGTGGACCAGGGGTGACCCTAAAATTTGTTTGACCGATATGGTCATATGAAAGGGGTTAATGAGTATTTTAAAAGGGAGTGGGCCTTAGTTCTGTAGGTAGACGCCTTTTCGAGATATCGCCATAAAGGTGGACCAGGGGTGACTCTAGAATGTGTTTGTACGATATGGGTATCAAATAAAAGGTGTTAATGAGTATTTTAAAAGGGCGTGGGGCTTAGTTCTATAGGTGGACGCCTTTTCGAGATATCGCCATAAAGGTGGACCAGGGGAGACTCTAGAATGTGTTTGTACAATATGGGTATCAAACGAAAGGTGTTAATGAGTATTTTAAAAGGGAGTGGGCCTTGGTTCTATAGGTGGACGCCTTTCGAGATATCGCCATAAAGGTGGACCAGGGGTGACCCCAAAATTTGTTTGACCGATATGGTCATATGAAAGGGGTTAATGAGTATTTTAAAAGGGAGTGGGCCTTAGTTCTGTAAGTAGACGCCTTTTCGAGATATCGCCATAAAGGTGGACCAGGGGTGACTCTAGAATGTGTTTGTACGATATGGGTATCAAATTAAAGGTATAAATGAGGGTTTTAAAAGGGAGTGGTGGTAGCTGTATAGGTGAAGGCGTTTTCCAGATATCGACCAAAATGTGGACCAGGGTGACCCAGAATATCATCTGTTGGATACCGCTAATTTATTTATATATGTAATACCACGAACAGTATTTCTGCCAAGATTTCAAGGGTTTTTTATTTCGCCCTGCAGAACTTTTTCATTTTCTTCTACTTAATATGGCAGTGTCACACCCATTTTACAAAGTTTTCTTCTAAAGTTATATTTTGCGTCAATAAACCAATCCAATTACCATGTTTCATCCCTTTTTTTGTATTTGGTATAGAATTATGGCATTTTTTTCATTTTTCGTAATTTTCGATAACGAAAAAGTGGGCGTGGTCATAATCGGACTTCGGCCATTTTTTATACCAATTCCAAGTGAGTTCGGATTAGTACGTGAACTGAGTTTAGTAAAGATGTATCGATTTTTGCTCAAGTTATTGTGTCGACTGTGTATAAAAACTGGGCGTGGCTTCAACCGAATTCGCCCTTTTTCACAGAAATAAGTTATCGTCCTAGAATCTAAGCCCCTACCAAATTTCATAAGGATTGGTAAATTTTTGTTCGACTTATGGCATTAAAAGTATCATAGATAAATGAAAAAGGGCGGAGCCACGCCCATTTTGAATTTTTCTTTTATTTTTGTATTTTGCTGCACTGGAGTTCAATGTTGACATAATTTACTTATATACTGTAAATATATTAAATTTTTTGTTAAAATTTGACTTAAAAAAAAATTTTTTTTTTTAAAGTGGGCGTGGTCGTTCTCCGATTTTGCTAATTTTTATTAAGCATACATATAGTACTAGGAGTAACGTTTCTGCCAAATTTCATCATGATATCTTCAACGACTGCCAAATTACAGCTTCCAAAAATTTTAAATTACCTTCTTTTAAAAGTTGGCGGTGCCACGCCCACTGTCCAAAATTTTACTAATTTTCTAATTGCGTCATAAGTTCAACTCACCTACCAAGTTTCGTCGCTTTATCCGTCTTTGGTAATGAATTATCGAACTTTTTCGGTTTTTCGAAATTTTCGATATCGAAAAAGTGGGCGCGGTTATAGTCCGATATCGTTCATTTTAAATAGCGATCTGAGATGAGTGCTCAGGAACCTACATACCAAATTTCATCAAGATACCTCAAAAGTTACTCAAGTTATCGTGTTAACGCGCACTTACTTCGCGAATGTAGCACTTAATGAGCACCTAATTTTGTACATGAACGTTTTTTGTTCTGCTGGCCTTGCTCTGCTAGCTTAACGCACGCACCTGACAACTTTAACGGTTGAAGTTCAAAGCTTAATAAATAAAATCTGATAATTTAATCAGAGGGTGTTGTTATTTATCGACTGCTGAGTGGGATATAACACTATCTCGAATGAACGCCACATTTTAGAATTTTTTTCATGAAGGCCTCAGCTCACGTCAAAAAATATTGCATTTACGTTGTGTTAAAGCTTTCTTGAAACAAATTCTGAGATAGGGCGTTTTTGATTGAAATAGTGAAGTAAGTCCTTTATCAAACAAATTCTTACGACATTTTCCAAACATTTCCTTGGATACAGTGTTACTCAGCAGTCAAAATGGCAATATTTTTTGATGTTGAAAAGGCTTCGAGTGCGAATAAAACAAATTGAAGTTATTTTGAAATAATATTTGATATATTAAAAGTGGACAAGTTTACATACCTATTACGCTCATTTTTAGTTGGAGTATTAGGCCGGGTAATAAGATGTAGTATGTTGACATTTCTTTAAATGAAATTTATTGCAAAAACAAAAAATGTGAGTATGACCTCTCGGGCGGATAGGCTGATGGCTGGACCTATGAATGAATGGGCTATGATAACTTTCGGTTGACTTAAATTGGCTACTGAAAAAAAAAATCGCTAGACGCTAACACTGATCAGGTCGGTAAAGGCTACCGAAAAAATTGGCATATCGGTTCTCTCCAAAATGGCTCTCTGAATCCGCCCCTGAAACCCTGTGCAAATACAGTGTACTCTCTCTTAAACGGACACCTAAGAGACTGCCAAATTTGTCCGCTTATGAGAAGTGTTCGCTTATGAGAAAAGTATTATTGATGAATGCTTAAACAGTTTTATTTCCAAAACAATATTAATACATATAAATAAGACTGAGTTAGGAGGTTCATAAAGCTTTGTTCATAACTTAAAGAATAAAGTTTTGTGTACAAAATATTCAAAATAATTGTACGAAAGGTTATGTTGTGACGTTTTTTGAACCTTTCCAGCCAGCCGTATGATGCACTAAAATCGTCGTAATTGAGTCTCACTGCAATTTCTTTAGTTTTGCCCCTTATAAGTGTGCCTGACAGAAGAATGCTCTTATTTCGAGCCTTCATAAACCATTCGTAGCACAATTTATCAATATTAAGGCCTTTGGGCTTCAGCAGACTCCTTTTTCTCTCCGGGTTGACGGCAGTGTCCCACAAACTTAAAATTTGATCTTTGTTTTTGATAATGCTAGCAGCTTGCGTTTTGCTGATCTTACATTTCTTTGCCAACTCTCGTACACTTAGTTTTTCTTTCTTATGAATTTCAATGATATTAACTTTGGCTTTAATACTCAACACTATTTTAGGCATTGCGATTCACGTACGTGCACACACAAGAAGATACTAACTACGTGTATGCAATATGTACATACATTTTTATGTTTTTTACTGTATTGAAAACAGGTTCTTCGTATTTAGGGGATTCCCCTACATCCATGCACGTATTAGTGAATAAGCAACAGATGTACGAATATGGTAAAGAGTAAATGAAAGAAAAAAGTGTTTTAAGCTGTCCGGTTATGGGAAATTAAAAAGCCCTTTGGGGTAAAAAGCAAGTCTCCGCGTCCTGTTATGAGAGGGTTGTCCGCTCAAAAGGGAAAAACTTAAAAAATGCTTAAGGATTTTTTTGGTACTGAAAAAATTGTCCGTTTATGAGAGGTGTCCGCTTAAGAGAGGTGTCTGTTAGGAGAGAGTACACGTATATTGAAGACAGTTATAATGAAATTTTCGTAGCCAAACATTTTGCCAAACAAACGCTAATTAAATTTCGCTGGAATATACATAATTATATTGACTTTGTTATTTGGTAAATTAAAAGCTGTTCATCACATGATTTTTCAGTTTTAAGAGGCAGTTTTAACCGAAGTTTACCCAAGCTATAACATATATAAATAGCCCTAACCAGAGTTTTCTAGCTATACTTTCTACTTACCGAGCGGCAGATAAAGATACCAACTGCAATGTATTTACGCAATATTTTCGCGCTCCTGTTTATCGTTTTTATCTACCTTGTGACTTTTACGAATTCCGAATTGGGGATTGTTGAAGGCCGGATTACGCGTATAGAGGATAGACCATATGTGGTATCATTGGAGTATATAAACAGGCGTACTTGCACTGGTACATTAGTCACTACTTACAGCTGCCAATTGCGTGGCAAAATTGCTTGTTACAGAGATTCTGCAGCACCGGGTGTTGTGAACGAAGCACTTTGTGCGGTGGTATCAGTTGTTGATGTTGAAAAGGCTTCTAGTAAAGAATTATCACTTAATTATATTTAAATTTGAAGTAATATTTGATTATAATAAAAAAAAAGAAGATCGACCACAAAAAACGAAAAATGGTTTTAAACAAAAGGCGCATAGACATAGTCACAATAAAATAGGTTTTATATTTAGTGACAGCTTTTTGACATAATTTTCTATTAGTAATTTCTTTCTATTTTCGAATTTCTTTACTTGTTACATTTGTATGTGCTCTATGTTAGCCCACAACCTGCACCATCTGATGCCACCGCACAAAGTTCTTCATTCACAACACCCGATGCTCCAGAATCTCCATAACTAGCAATTTTGGCACGCAATTTGCAGCTGTAAGTAGTGACTGATGTAACAGCGCAAATACGGAATTCGGAATTCGTAAAAGTCACGAGGCAGATAAAACCGATAAACAAGATCGCGAAAATATTGCGTAAATACATTTCAGTTGGTATCTTTATCTGCCGGTTGGTAAGTAGAAAGTAAAACAAGAAAACTCTCGTTAGGGTTATTTATATATGTTATAGCTTGAGGAAATTTTGGGTAAAATTGCCTGTTAAAACTGAAAAATCATGCGACGAACAGCTTTTGCTTTACCAAAATTACAAATTCGAGATAATTATGTATATTCCAGCGAAATTTAATTAGCGCTTTTTTGGCAACATATTCGGCTACTGTTTTTCAAACGAAAATTTCATTATAACTGTCTTCAATATATTTGCACAGGATTTCAGAGGCGGATTTAGAGAGCCGTTTTGGAGAGAACCGATATGACAAAAAATAGTAGCGTCGGCCAATTTATCGATATCCACTGCCGACTTGATCGGTATTAGCGTCTAGCGATTTTTTTCAATAGCCAATTTAAGTCAACCGAAAGTTATCATCTCCTATTTATTCGTAGGTACATCTATCAGTCAATCCGCCTGAGAGGTCATCCTCACATTTTTTGTTTTTGCAATAACTTTCATTTAAGGAAATGTCAACATACTAAATCTTATTACCTGGCCTAATAAAAAAAATAAATAAAAAATAAAAATGTTGCCATTCTGACTGCTGAATAACACTGTATCTAAGGAAATGGTTGGAAAATGTCATAAGAACTTGTTTGAAAAGGACCTACTTCAGTATTTCAATCAAAAACGCCATATCTCAGAATTTGTTACAAAAAAGCCTTATCACAACGTAAATGCAATATGTTTTGACGTGAGCTGAGAAATTCATGTCGAGATAGGGTTATATTCCACTCAGCAGTCGGTTTATAACCACACCCTCCAATGGAAGTATCATCATTTTATTTATTAAGCTTTAATTTCAGTATTATTTACGTTTGTGTATACACGCGGAAATCGGGGGCTCCCACATCCCACCCTCCAAAACATCACCGCACAAAATTGTCCGTTCATAACGCCTGGTGCTCTAGAATCTTCCTGACACGCAACAGTCGCACCCCTTCCGCACAACCACGCGTTTTTACTGACAGCAGTTTGGAGTGAACTCCGATGTTCCATAGATATTGTATTGTTGAACCGCATCCACTAATATTATATGACTTGTTTTTATTAAAGGACCTATGACAAAGAGTTTACGCACTTTAATCACATATATGTACATTCTGTTTGATAGTTAATATTCTCTGGATGAAATACACACTGTACATTGCGACGTTGTCCAGGTTCGTTTAAATGGGTTACACCAGCTACAACGATGCCTAAAGTTTCATCTCCAGTGGATTAGGGGGCTTAGAATTTATTCGCGGCAGGTGTGCCTGTCATAATAGGCGACTGTAATACCAAATTTAATCAAGGGATTGTGTTGCGCAACCCTTTTAAAAGGTTTCCAGCGCAATTTATCTCCAACCCAATTGTCAACCTAACCTACCCGTGGGGTGTCCTGTTTTTTAGCAACCGAGGCACTGGCGACGCCAAGTTCCTCCTGGAACTAGGGGGTGGGAGGATCAAATTGCGTAGAAGACTCCAAGTGGTCGTACTAAATTGTTCCAGAAATGGTCGGGCCAGTACTTTATTTAGTGCTTCTTACCGGAACGTACCGGATCTATATCCGGCAAAGGACAATGAACATCGATAATACTCCCAAAAGGTCTTTCGGGGAGTGTCCTTATCCCTACAACAACAACAACACGGTTAACCACTCTTAAAATAGCAAAAACATGTGTCTTTATGATGTAATGATCCCATAATGATACCCAAAGCAGTCGTAGCACTGATAATCTGTGACCAGACATCAATTCTACCCTAAAAAAAATTTTTTTTTTCAATAATGGGAATGATTTTTCGCCAAAGGAATTTCTTTCTCAAAACAAGACTTTTCTTTTCATTTCTTTCTTTGTTTCTTCCATTCCTTTCCTTTCCTTTCTTTCCTTTCCTTTTCTTTATTTTCTTCTTCTCTTCTCTTTTCTTCTCTTCTCTTCTTTTCTTTTCTTCTCTATTCTTTTTTTTTGCGAGCTTTGCTCAGCTGAATAGTAGTAGTAGTATATTTATTTTCAACCATTCAAAAGATCATACATTTGTAAGATAATGAATAAACATTAAAGACTTAAAAATAGTTTAAAATTAATTAAAACAAGTAAGGACGGCTGTGCCGAAGACTTCATACCTTTCATGAATGGGGCTGAACACTAATCTTATCCCGTTCGTAGTCTCCAAATAATCAGATGTATAAGATAAGAAATATATAGTGAACAGATGTACATACCTAAACCATTTTTAGGATAAATATAAAATAAAAAATGGCAAAAAACCCCCTTATCTGAACGATCGGTTGTATGGGATATATATTATATATAGCTGCGATCGAAACTATTTTTTCATAAAATCTTCTATGATATATTAGAATAAATATCACCAGGTTTCACGTTTATACTTTCTAAATTGCGCCAGGAATGCCCAAAATCGTCTTATCTGAACGATCGGTTGTATGGGAGATATATGTTATAGGGTTCCGATCCTACCGGATCCGACAAATGTCTAATATAATACAAAAATACATCCTTGTGCCAAATTTCATTGAAATATCTCAAAATCTGAGGGACTAGTTTGCGTTCAAACAGACAGACGGACGGACAGACGGGCGGACGGACAGACGGACATGGCTATATCTCGCACCGAGAATTAAGCTAATGGTATACGCTGAATGTTCGTCGTCAAAATATGTAACGCTTACGGGTGCCTAGTAAGGGTAAGTATAAAAAAAGCGTCAGTACACAAGTACCGGTGAAGTTCTCCCACCAGGGTTGGGGTTAAACGATAACAGAAGTAACTTTACCAGAAATAAATATTGTAACGAATATTAGCAGCACTAAGGGATACTATCATCTCTAAGCCGATGCTAAGCAGTGACTTGCATGCACATCAATAATTCAATCATTATGTCTACACATATGTACATACACGCAGCGGAGAAGCAACGCACAACCACATGCATAAATCTGAGATATTCCCGAAAGTATGTAATGGTTGTGCAGGTGTCGCTCACACATACAAACACATGCAGATATCTTATCTGAGATGTTCCAAAAGTATGCAATTATAATTGTGTTGACACATACACGCGCATATGAGAAGCTAAAAACGTAGTAATTTTATAGCTGATGGCCAACTAGTAGATTCTGGAAATGGAAGCGCCTAGAAGATGCGAACGAGAAATCACAGAGTATAAAAACGCAGCAACAGTGGAGGCGCTACAATCAGTTTCATTTAAGCAAGCTATTGTTGTGAAGTATCAGTGTTATTATGAAGTACTTTAATAAAGGCCATTTTGCATTATTAAATAGTGGAGTTATTTATTCAACAGTTTAGTGATTCGAACTTAGCAGATGGTTGCAAATAAGAGGATTTGCAGTAAATTCGTTACAATTGGTGCCAGAAGAGGAATTGTTGAATCAATTCTGGAGATTTCGAATACAATTTTGACATGGCAAAGTTAAGTGAATTGAAGAACCAGCAACTGAAGAAGGAAGTGGAGCGCCGTGGATTGAATACAACGGCATTAAACTAGAACTTCAGGAACGACTACGACAGGCAATGGAATTAGAAGGAATTGACGTGGAAGAGTATGTCTTTCATCTTGATGGTGATGAGACAACAAAATTGAAGGAGAAAAATGAAACACCGCAGACAGTTACCAGCACAGACTTGAACATGATATTGGCTGCAATAACTGCTCAAACATCGACAGTGGCATCTCAGCTGGAATCGCAAGAGACACGTTTAACATCCAAGATGGAAGAACAGAAGACATATATGGCATCACAACTGGAAGAACAGAAGACATATATGACATCATCATCAAGAAACAAAATTCTCATCACAGCTGGTGGTTTTTAGTGAAAGACAAGATAAAATGGAGGCCGAGATTGGTATACCTGGACGACATCATCGTATTGGGCAAGAACTTCGATGAACATCTTAAAAACTTGGAGGAAGTTTTCCAGAGAATAGCTGGCGCTGGTCTGAAACTAAGCCCAAAAAGTGTGCGAGGTTTAAAAAGGAAGTAAATTATTTGGGTCACAAGGTAACGACAGAAGGTATCCGTACAACGAATGAAAAGAAATGAAAAGAGGCAGTAAAGGATTGGCCAAGACCACAGAACTTGCATAAATTAAGATGTTTCCTTGGGCTGTGCACATATTACCGGCGATTTGTACCAAACTTTTCCAGCGTAGCCCATAGCCTCCATGAGCTTACAAGAAAAAATAAAGCTTTTGAATGGAAGAAGGAGCAAGAAGTGGCTTTCCAAACATTGAAAGATCGTTTGTGTACCGCCCCAATGTTGGCATATCCGATTCCAGGAGCAACCTTTATTCTAGATACAGATGCGAGTGGATATGCTATAGGAGGCGTTTTATCACAACTGGTCGATGGAGAGAAGAAGGTAGTTGCATACTGCAGCCGTTCGATTGGAAAACCAGAGAGGAACTATTGCGTTACACGGAGAGCTGTTGGCATTGGTAGAGTGCATTAAATATTTTTACAAATACCTCTACGGCCAGCGATTCTGCGTCAGGACAGATCACGCAGCGTTGAAATGGCTTCTGAAGTTCCGTAATCCAGAAGGACAATTGGCACGGTGGATCGGGCGGCTACAAAGCTATGACCTTTCCGTTGAGCATCGGAAAGGTAGTACCCATGGGAATGCCAGTGCAATGTCACGAAGACCATGTAGTTTGGCTATAACGTGTACGGATGAATGGGACAAGGAACAACTAAGAAAGTGTCAGCTAGAAGATACACACATGTCACATGTTGTGCAAGGGCTCGAACGAAACGAAAGACCAAACAGAGAAGAGATGTCAGCAGAGAGCCCCATTGCGAAGTCATATTGGGCACAGTGGAACAGTTTAGAATTGATATCTGGTTGCTTGTATCGAGTATGGGAGAGTGAGGATGGTCCATGCAAGAAGAAACTGATAGTTGTTCCCAGAAAGAGGATTCCTGACGTACTCAGCGAGCTGCATAATGGTCCAAGCGGAGGTCATCTTGGAATCACAAAGATGCTCGAGAAGATTAAGCAGAGATTCTATTGGGTTGGTTGCCGTCAGTCGGTCACTGAGTGGATTGCGAACTGCGAGGTTTGCAGCAGAGCGAAAGGGCCCAAAACCCGAAGTCATGGCCAGATGAAGCAATATAACTCAGGTGCGCCATTTCAAAGGATCGCTATGGATGTCGCAGGTCCATTTCCTACTAGCAACTGGGGAAACAAATATGTACTGGTGGTTATGGATTATTTCGGGAAATGGCTAGAGGTATACCCAATCCCAAATAAAGAAGCGGAAACAGTTGCAGAAGTGTTTATAAACAATTGGGTTGCAAGGTATGGGGTACCAATGGAGTTACATTCTGACCAAGGCAGGAATTTCGAATCAGCTGTGTTCCAGGAAATGTGTAAATCGTTGGGCATTCGAAAAACACGGACAACTGCATTGCATCCTCAGTCCGATGGTATGGTGGAACGTTTCAAAAGAACCTTGGAGGAGCATTTAAGGAAAGTTGTAGACAAGTACCATAAAGAGTGGGATACCCGCATACCATTATTCTTGATGGCTTACCGATCAGCAGTGCTTGAGACAACGGGCCAAACCCCTGCAAAAGTAATTTTTGGCAATGACCTTCGACTGCCAGCTGATTTGAAGATTGGGATAGATGCCGATGCGGAGAGAAATGTCAAGAAATCCACTGGTGTCTTGGAAGAAGAGCTGAGAGAGATACACGATCTTGTAAGGCAACGAGCAAGACAAGCCAGATACGATAAAGCAATTAATTCGGAAGGTTTTCATGAAGGAGATTTGGTGCTGTTATACAACCCACAACGCAAAAAAGGTTTGTCCCCGAAATTGCAGTGTAATTGAAAAGGCCCATACGAAGTTACAAAACGGATCAACGATGTAGTTTACCGCATACAAACCATTAGCAAACCACAAACCAAAATGAAGGTGGTTGGATTATTAACTATTTTAATGATTATTAATTATAATGAGTTTTCCTAGGCCAATTATTTAATGATTAAGTGCCAGTAGGTATGCCCTTTTAATGATTATTAATTAATTATTTTCATAAAAAATTTGTAATTAATTAATTAATTATTTTTAATTATATAATTAATACAAACAATGTTGATTATTTTTAATTATATTTTCGTTTGTCTTATGGAATAATAAACATAATTATTTGATTGTTTTAATTAATTTTTATTATTTTTAATTACATAATTAATATAATTATTTGATTAAAATCAATTAATTTTGCTTATTTAAATTACATAATTAATATAATTAAATGATTATTTTTGATTAATTTTAATTATTTCTGTGTTTTTCCAGCATCACAATATATTCAACAAAGTAAACATAGATACATAAGAATAACAAACAAGGGAAAAACTACATTGTTTTATTAAATACCAACAATATTACACGACGCACGGGTTCTATTTTTTTATTACTAGGTACAAGGAAGGGGATTACATATACACAAACAAGTAAAGCTTATATAAGCGTGTTAAAAAATATTAAGTGCTGTTTGCATTTGCTTTAAATACAACGAGTTTTTCAAATGAAATATCCATCAAAGATTGACGCCTTGGAGAATTTATAATGCCTGCGAAATGGAAAAGCCTCTCAACTAGGGCAGACGTCGTCAGTAGAGTGTTAAATAATATTGGCGCTTCTTATTTGGTGGTTTTTTCAAATTTCCGCATCTACGGAACAATCGCGTAGGTAGCTGTAACGTTGACTTTGAACAAGGATCCTCAAAGTTTCTTTAGAAGGTCAAACTTGCGCAGCACTTGGATCATTTTCATTATCTGCAATTAACTTTCAATATATTTTTGAATAATTTATGAATGTGAACAAAGTTATTTACCATCATCCTCGAAATGGAAGTATTTCGATCGCGATGACGTTTGGTTAGTGTTCGTATCGTCGACTTCAAATGAAAGTTTGCGTTGTTGATGATACAACCATATGGTTGATACAACTCTTTCGTATATAAAATCTTCTAGCAAATCACTGTTTCGACTTATGCAACACCTTGAGCCAGTTGACTTTACCATCTGGTGTTAAACAGAAGCATATATTGCAATATTTGCTTCGGGAGCTAAAGAAAAGAAAATGTTGAAACGTTGCATTAACTTCGCTTCTAATTTTTCCGAAATAAAGCTTAACAAGTAAGGAAGGCTAAGTTCGGGTGTAACCGAACATTACATACTCAGTTGAGAGCTATGGAGACAAAATAAGGAAAATCACCATGTAGGAAAATGAACCTAGGGTAACCCTGGAATGTGGTTGTATGACATGTGTATCAAATGGAAGGTATTAAAGAGTATTTTAAGAGAGAGTAGGCCATAGTTCTATGGATGGACGCCATTTAGGGATATCGCCATAAAGGTGGACCAGGGCTGACTCTAGAATGTGTTTGTACGATATGGGTATCAAATGAAAGGTGACATTGAGTATTTTAAAAGGGAATGGGCTTTAGTTCTATAGGTGAACGCCTTTTCGAGAAATCCCCATAAAGGTGGACCAGGGGTGACTCTAGAATATGTTTGTACGATATGGGTATCAAATGAAAGCTGTTAATGAGTATTTTGAAAAGGAGTGATCCTTAGTTCCCTAGGTGGACGCCGTTTCGAGATATCGCCATAAAGGTGGACCAGGGGTGTCTCTAGTTGTACGATATGGGAATCAAATGAAAGGTGTTACTGAGCGTTTTAAGAGGGAGTAGGCATTAGGTCTATAGGTGGACGCCTTTTCGAAATGTCGCCATTAGGGTGGGCCAGGGGTGACTCTCGAATGTGTTTGTACGATATGGGTATCAAACGAAAGGTGTTACTGAGCATTTTAAGAGGGAGTGGGCATTAGGTCCATAGGTGGACGCCTTTTCGAGATATCGCCATTAGGGTGGGCCAGGGG
This sequence comes from Eurosta solidaginis, assembly GCF_040869045.1. Classification (NCBI taxonomy): domain Eukaryota; kingdom Metazoa; phylum Arthropoda; class Insecta; order Diptera; family Tephritidae; genus Eurosta; species Eurosta solidaginis. Next base: position 38,866,235 of record NC_090321.1, on the reverse strand, counting down.
TGACTCTGGAATGTGTTTGTACGATATGGGTATCAAATGAAAGGTGGTAATGAGTATTTTAAAAGGGAGTAATCCTTAGTTCTATAGGTGGACGCCTTTTCGAGATATCGCCATAAAGGTGGACCAAGGGTGACTCTAGAATGTTTGTACGATATGGGTATCAAACGAAAGGTGTTACTGAGCATTTTAAGAGGGAGTGGGCACTAGGTCTATAGGTGGACGCCTTTTCGAGATATCGCCATTAGGGTGGGCCAGGGGTGACTCTAGAATGTTTGAACGATATGGGTATCAAACGAAAGGTGTTACTGAGCATTTTAAGAGAAAGTGGGCATTAGGTCTATAGGTGGGCGCCTTTTCGAGATATCGCCATTAGGGTGGGCCAGGGTGACTCTAGAATGTGTTTGTACGATATGGGTATCAAATGAAAGGTGGTAATGAGTATTTTAAAAGGGAGTAATCCTCAGTTCTATAGGTGGACGCCTTTTCGAGATATCACCATAAAGGTTGACCAAGGGTGACTCTAGAATGTTTGTACGATATGGGTATCAAACGAAAGGTGTTACTGAGCATTTTAAGAGGGAGTGGGCATTAGGTCTATAGGTGGACGCCTTTTCGAGATATCGCCATTAGGGTGGGCCAGGGGTGACTCTAGAATGTTTGTACGATATGGGTATCAAACGAAAGGTGTTACTGAGCATTTTAAGAGGGAGTGGGCATTAGGTCTATAGGTGGACGCCTTTTCGAGATATCGCCATTAGGGTGGGCCAGGGGTGACTCTAGAATGTTTGTACGATATGGGTATCAAAGGAAAGGTGTTACTGAGCATTTTAAGAGGGAGTGGACATTAGGTCTATAGGTGGACGCCTTTTCGAGATATCGCCATTAGGGTGGGCCAGGGGTGACTCTAGAATGTTTTTACGATATGGGTATCAAACGAAAGGTGTTACTGAGCATTTTAAGAGGGAGTGGGCATTAGGTCTATAGGTGCACGCCTTTTCGAGATGTCGCCATTAGGGTGGGCCAGGGTTGACTCTAGAATGTGTTTGTACGATATGGATATCAAATTAAAGGTATTAATGAGGGTTTTAAAAGCGAGTGGCCATTAGATGTATATGTGAAGGCGTTCTCGCGATATCGACCAAATGTGGATCAGGTGATCCAGAAAATCATCTGTCGGGTACTGCTAATTTATTTATATATGCAATACCACTAACAGTATTCCTGCCAAGATTCCAAGGGCTGTTGATTTCGCCTTGTAGAACTTTTTCATTTTCTTCTACTTAATATGGTAGGTGTCACACCCATTTTACAAAGTTTTTTCCAAAGTTATATTTTGCGTCAATAAACCAATCCAGTTACCATGTTTCATCCCTTTTTTCGTATTTGGTATAGAATTATGGCATTTTTTTAATTTTTCGTAATTTTCGATATCGATAAAGTGGGCGTGGTTATGGTCGGATTTCAGCCATTTTTTATACCAAGATAAAGTGAGTTAAGATAAGTACGTGGGCTAAGTTTAGTAAAGATATATCGGTTTTTGCTCAAGTTATTGTGTTAACGGCCGAGCGGAAGGACAGACGGTGGACTGTGTATAAAAACTGGGCGTGGCTTCCACCGATTTCGCCCATTTTCACAGAGAACAGTTAACGTCATAAAATCTATGCTCCTACCAAATTTCAAAAGGATTGGTAAATTTTTGTTCGACTTATGGCATTAAAAGTATTCTAGACACACTAAATGAAAATGGGCGGAGCCACGCCCATTTTGAAATTTTCTTTTATTTTTGTATTTTGTTGCATCATATTACTACTGGAGTTGAATTTTGACTTAATTTACTTATATACAGTAAAGATATTAAATTTTTTGCTAAAATTTGAATTTAAAAAAAATTTTTTTTTTAAAGTGGGCGTGTTCTTCATCCAATTTTGCTAATTTTTATTTAGCACATATATAGTAATAGTAGTAACGTTCCTGCCAAATTTCATCATGATATCTTCAACGACTGCCAAATTACAGCTTGCAAAACTTTTAAATTACCTTCTTGTAAAAGTGGGCGGTGCCACGCCCATTGTCCAAAATCTTACTAATTTTCTATTCTGCGTCATAACGTCAACCCATCTACCAAGTTTCATCGCTTTAACCGCCTTTGGCAATGAATTATCGCATTTTTTCGGTTTTTCGAAATTTTCGATATCGAAAAAGTGGGCGTGGTTATAGTCCGATATCGTTCATTTTAAATAGTGATCTGAGATGAGTCCTCAGGAACCTACATACCAAATTTCATCAAGATACCTCAAAATTTACTCAAGTTATCGTGTTAACGGACGGACGGACGGACGGACGGACGGACGGACATGGCTCAATCAAATTTTTTTTGGATCCTGATTATTTTGATATATGGAAGTCTATATCTATCTCGATTCCTTTATATATGTACAACCAACCGTTATCCAATCAAACTTAATATACTCTGTGAGCTCTGCTCAACTGAGTATACAAATTTGTCGTTTCTTCTACTAACTTTCTTTAGTTTGTGGCTTAGTGTTATGTGCACTGACAGTAAATATCCGTACACAACGTTTTCTTCCCCTTGCAAAAAATTAAGAGCTTCTGCTATGGACTGCACTATACAGATATATAATTGTGAATACCCGAATATCAAATTACAGGAAGATTTGTTTAGAGTTGATACGGAGCTTTCGAGCTTGCTTTTTCTTTTGATCCGTCTTAGTAAATAAGTTGGATCACGAACAACGTCGTCCGCAGAGAAATCCGCCATATTTTCTTCTCCAACCATGTTTTCGACATAAATTTTTTCTGCAAATAATTCATAACGTTTAGGCTTATAGAATGGTCAAAAAATTTATACAGATATATACTTACGTCTGTGGTGTAATAAGCCAAAATTTACGCTCTCAAATTTGGTTTTTAAAAGTTTTCACAAAAGCAGCGACACTTGACAATATCAGTAAGAATAAATATTAATCTTATATTTCTTTAGTTAGCACAAGTATATGCATACAATAGTACATTTGGTTTCAGCCACTTATTTCTTACTTCAAACATTTTCTTTTTCATGTTGATAATTCAAAATAATCATATAATTGGAAATAATTAGATAATTAATTTTAATTGTTTGATTATTTTTAATTACTTAATTGTTCTTAATCATATGATTGTCTTTAATTTAAAACAATGGGTACATTTTTTAATTATTTTTGATTATTTTTTTTAATGTCCAATAATCATGATTGTTTTTAATTATTTTTTTAATTAATTAATTATTAATTGCTAGGTGCTGTGCAAAAAATTAATTAATCATTAAAATTAACAAGTAAGGGAGGTTAAGTTCGGGTGTAACCGAACATTACATACTCAGTTGAGAGCTATGGTGACAACATAAGGGAAAATAACCATGTAGGAAAATGAACCGAGGGAAAACCTGGAATATGTTTGTATGACATGTGTATCAAATGAAAGGCATTAAAGAGTATTTTATGAGGGAGTGGGCCATAGTTCTATATGTGGACGCCATTTAGGGATATAGCCATAAAGATGGATCAGGGTTGACTCTAGAATGCGTTTGTACGATATGGGTATCAAATGAAAGGTGTTAATGAGTATTTTAAAAGGGAGTAATCCTTAGTTCCATAGGTGGACGCAGTTTCGAGATATCGCCATAAAGGTGGACCAGGGGTGACCCTAGAATTTGTTTGTTCAATATGGGCATCAAACGAATGGTGTTAATGAGTATTTTAAAAGGGAGAGGGCCTTAGTTCTATAGGTGGATGCCGTTTCGAAATATCGTCATAAAGGTGGACCAGGGGTGACTCTAGAATGTGTTTGTACGATATGGGTATCAAATTAAAGGTATTAATGACGGTTTTAAAAGGGAGTGGTGGTTGTTGTATAGGTGGTCGCCTTTTCGAGATATCGCCATAAAGGTGGACCAGGGGTGACTCTAGAATGCGTTTGTACGATATGGGTATCAAATGAAAGGTGTTAATGAGTATTTTAAAAGGGAGTAATCCTTAGTTCTATAGGTGTACGCCTTTTCGAGGTATCGCAATAAAGGTGGACCAGGGGTGACTCTAGACTTTGTTTGTACGATATGGGTATCAAATGAAAGGTGTTAATGAGTATTTTAAAAGGGCGTGGGACTTAGTCCTATAGGTGGACGCCTTTTCGAGATATCGCCATAAAGGTGGACCAGGGGTGACCCTAGAATTTGTTTGTTCAATATGGGCATCAAACGAATGGTGTTAATGAGTATTTTAAAAGGGAGTGGGCCTTCGTTCTATAGGTGTTCGCCTTTTCGAGATATCGCCATAAAGGTGGACCAGGGGTGACTTTAGAATATGTTTGTACGATATGGGTATCAAATGAAAGGTTTTAATGAGTATTTTAAAAGGGCGTGGGACTTAGTCCTATAGGTGGACGCCTTTTCGAGATATCGCCATAAAGGTGGACCAGGGGTGACTCTAGAATAAGTTTATACGATATGGGTATCAAATTAAAGGTGTTAATGAGAGTTTTAAAAGTGAGTGGTGGTAGTTGTATATGTGAAGGCATTTTCCAGATATCGACCAAAATGTGGATCAGGGTGACCCAGAACATCATCTGTTGGATACCGCTAATTTATTTATATATGTAGTACCTGCCAAGATTTTAAGGGTTTTTTATTTCGCCCTGCAGAACTTTTTTAATCGTCTTCTACTTAATATGGTAGGTGTCACAAATATTTTATACAATTTTTTCTAAAGTTATATTTCGCGTCAATAAAACAATCCAATTACCTTACCATGTTTCATCCCTTTTTTCGTATTTGGTATATAATTATGGCATTTTTTTCATTTTTCGTAATTTTCGATATCGAAAAAGTGGGCGTGGTCATAGTCGGATTTCGTTCATTTTTCATACCAAGATAAAGTGAGTTCAAGTAAGCACGTGAACTAAGTTCATTAAAGATATGCCGACATTTGCTCAAGTTATCGTGTTAACGGCCATGCGGAAGGACAGACGGACGACTGTGTATAAAAACTGGGCGTGGTATCAACCGATTTCGCCCATTTTCACAGAAAACAGTTAACGTTATAAAATCTATGCCCCTACCAAATTTCAAAAGGATTGGTTAGTTTTTGTTCGAATTATGGCGTTAAAAGTATCCTAGACAAATTAAATGAAAAAGGGCGGAGCCATGCCCATTTTGAAATTTTCTTTTATTTTTGTATTTTGTTGCACCATATCATTACTGGAGTTGAATGTTGACATAATTTACTTATATACTGTAAAGATATTAAATTTTTTGTTAAAATTTTACTTAAAAAAAATTTTTTTTTTAAAAGTAGGCGTGGTCCTTCTCCGATTTTGCTAATTTTTATTGAGCGTACATATAGTAATAGCAGTAACGTTCCTGCCAAAGTTCATCATGATATCTTCAACGACTGCCAAATTACAGCTTGCAAAACTTCTAAATTACCTTCTTTTAAAAGTGGGCGGTGCCACGCCCATTGTCCAAAGTTTTACTAATTTTCTATTCTGCGTCATAAGTTCAACTCATCTACCAAGTTTCGTCGCTTTATCTGTCTTTTGTACTGAATTATCGCACTTTTTCTGTTTTTCGAAATTTTCGATATCGAAAAAGTGGGCGTGGTTATAGTCCGATATCGTTCATTTTAAATAGCGATCTGAGATGAGTGCTCAGGAATCTACATACCAAATTTCATCAAGATACCTCAAAATTTACTCAAGTTATCGTGTTAACAGACGGACGGATGGACGGACGGACATGGCTCAATCAAATTTTTTTTCGATCCTGATTATTTTGATATATGGAAGTCTATATCTGTCTCGATTCCTTTATATATGTACAACCAACCGTTATCCAATCAAACTTAATATACTCTGTGAGCTCTGCTCAACTGAGTATAAAAAGGGAAACGAAATTAATGATTATTAATGTTAATGGAAATTTAACAGGTCTGCCCAAAAGTATGCAATTATAATTGTGTTCACACATACACGCGCATATGAGAAGCTAAAAACGTAGTAATTTTATAGCTGATGGCCAACTAGTAGATTCTGGAAATGGAAGTGCCTAGAAGATGCGAACGAGAAATCCTAGAGTATAAGCAGGCAGCAACAGTGGAGGCGCGACAATCAGTTTCATTTAAGCAAGCTATTGGTTGTGAAGTATCAGTGTTATTGTGAAGTACTTTAATAAAGGCCATTTTGCATGATTAAATATTGGAGTTATTTATTCAACATTTTAGTGATTCGAACTTAGCAGAAGGATGCAAATAATAGGATTTGCAGTAAATTCGTTACAATATTATTGAGCTATTTGAGAAGAGTTTCGTCGGCTTCTTAGCGCTAACAACCGATACCAAACACTTATTGCTTCGATTTATTTCCCGATAGGGTGGATAATTGATGTATGTACATATATTAGAACGATTTTCCGGTGACTGGCACACTTTGCAAGTGAAATTATTTGTCCCACTCTTTGGTAACTTTTCTAACATTTTTCGCAATTAAAAACTGAAATATAACAAATGAGTACGACTCAAAATATGTTTGCAAGTATTTTTGTTGTATAGTTCCTTCATATTACTGGAATGTATAAGCTTGTGTTAAACGCATCTATATGAAAATTTTCATTGTGCGGCAACCTTTATTGTTTTATTATCAGCTTATTATCGAAAGCCAAATTATCGGCGAGTTATCATTTTGTTACCGTCGAGTGAACCGCCTCCTATTGGTTTGTTATCGGCTTGCTATCGATAATTGACAGATGTGTTATAGATTTTGTAATGTGTATTTATCGGCATCTGTTTCATAACAAAGCGATGAGTCGTCGATAACACGCCGCGACGAATTTTTTAACTCCGATAAGAAATCGATTAATAAACAAAACCATCTCGATAATAAATCGATTCCTTTAGATAAATAAACGATAGCAAAAAATATACTGGCGCCTTTTACCTCTAAAGAGATTTAGGTCAAACTTCACTTTCAATTTGTGTCATGTTCCGACGTTTGACAGAAATCCAAAGGAAACAGGAGTTGCATATGATCCATCAAGCAGGAAAGTCGTGGACAAAACTGTGCGGCTGCAAATCCTCCAACGTAAGACTCATAAAATTGCTCATGTTTCTACAGGGGCAAGACTTAAGGCTCACGATGGACATACTAACTGGACACTGATTTCTGGCGTCACATGCTTATAAGTTAGTCAGTAACAGCAGATGTACGAAGTGCGAGCTGCAGGAAGTATCGGTTAAGCATGTTCAAATTAATTGCATACAACAAATTACGGAATAATATACTAATTAGTTGTTTTAGGCAGCATGCAGGCGCGTTGCATTTAAGAATATTCAACACACACACACACCTAAATATATAAACAAGCCTGTGACATATAGTCAATGTCAAAATAAAATAGGTTTAAATTTAGTTGCAGCTTTTTTGACAGATAGCTAATAGAAAATTATGTCAAAAATCCGTCACTAAATTAAAACCTATTTTATTTTGACTATGACTATGCGCCTCCCTGCTAGACAGCTATCAGTCAGGCGTCAATTACAGATATGGCTGATGGAAATTTACATCACAGCGTAAAGCAAAGTTTCTATCAGGTTGTTAGAAGCGACATGACAAACCTGATGTAAACATTTTGTATACGTGAGTTAATCGGGGATTGCCCTATTGCTTTAAATGTATGAAAACATTTATTTGAAGCAATTTTTAATTTTATAACAGCTGCCGCCTTGTCCGTCCTGATGTCACGTTGTTCAAATTTTTCCCAAATTATTAAAAATAAATTTTGTATACGTGTGTGCATACACATACATACTAGAGATATACGTCGTCGATAAACGCTGCCGCCGCCGATTTGGATCGTTTTTCGCACGCCGCCGCCGAATGTCAAAAATATCGGCGCGGCGGCGGCGGCGTCCGGCGCGTTACTATATATTCTACTCGTTCAAGACTATTTAGTCCATTTATTGTTCATGTCGAAAATTGGTCGGATATGGTCGAAAATGGTATCAAGGGATGCGCATCACTGCCAGTTATAAGAAACTAATTGCGAAATTTAACTCTTTCTAACTGCTCAAAAGTTATTTAAAAAAAACAGGCGCTTTCGATGTCAGCTTAACGCCGCCTTTGCATCACCCAATTCACCAAGTTATTAAAACAAAACACCAAAAGAAAAGTTATATAATAAATTTTTGTGCTCAGTTTGCATATTTTTTTTTTTTTCAAAAAATTAATAATGAATAATGAATTCAAATAAAATGACGTAAGGCGAACATGTGTTCAAATTGTTCTCAGGTTGTTAAAAAAAGCAAATTACCCAAAAAAGGTGCCGATTTTTTAAAGAATTTTATATTGCGATTGGCTGAAAGAATAAGCTAAATCAGTGAGGCAAAATCCCTATTCAAAACTAGTCCCTTGGAGTGAATCACATTGATTATGGCCTATCAACCAAGTTTAAATATGACCTACACGTTACGGCTCCTTTTACAAATGTGAATACGTAGGCACATACATATAGTTACCAGGTGAGGCTTTGTTCTTCGCAAGAACACTCAAAGGGGTGAAACAAAAGCTTTCCCAAGACAGTCGAACTAATGACCGTGTGTGCTACTACCCTAACGTAGTCGAGAGTCGAACTAGTCATCCATAATGAGCTTTTATATCATAAGGCCGGAAAACAGAAGTTAACATCTTTCAACTTAAAATCGGTCGACTTTCATTCTTAAATATCGTTTTGATTTAACGAAGGCTATTGAAATCAATGTTGTGAACACAAACGTCTGCAAACTTTGGTCTACATTTTAGAAATTTTATCCAGGGTCCTTGTAAAATTTTAATTATATAGATGTGCCGAGGATTATACGATTCTCACCCATGAGTTGCGCAATGACATCCACTTAGACAGCTTATGATTTCGAGGGCGGCATCCATGGCCGAATAGTCACTCCCTAACGTTTCAAGGTGTTTCTCTGTTGTAGCTAGGCAGCATATCGGGACAAAAACATCCGTTATAAAGTCTTCGGAGCTACACCTAGAGCTTCTAGGGAAGTGACGTCGACGAATATGAGTTCGAAGCCGCAGTCCTATAGCTTCTGTGCTGGCATATGGTGTGAGGGCAGGAGGCGTGGTAGCGACTGGTGGTCGGGATTGCTACTGTTCGCACATCGGGAATTGTAGCTCTTAAACACAGCCGAAAAAACTGGAGGCGAAATGTGCCACGAGAGTTCTGAGTATTAGACCATTAATAGCAACCGTAATTCGCCTTTGTGCGTGACCGCCAAGGAGCCACAAATGATTTAAAGAAATTGTGTTTGCGACGATTATTAGGAGTTAACCCCAGGTGAAACTACGCTTTGCACCAGATATACAGACAAAACTGTGACCATTTTATGTATCTCCATTTCTCTTCAGCAGACGCAGCAGTACCAATTCCAAAGACCGGGGTTAGGTTCCAAGCCTCTTTGGAGTAAGTGAACGAGGGACAATCCCTTCGCAAAGAGCTACTCCTGAAAATTGTTGAACCATCTGCGAGATTTCGGGGCAAAAACCTAGGATATTCCCGAAATGGCCAAAACGTTAATTTCCTTAAATACATACAAACAAAACCTTTCCTAAGTATTTTTTTTTTTTAAATCGAAAAATCAAGAAAAGTAAAAACAATAGAGCGTACGCCGCCGCCGCCGATAAAGTGATCGGCGTAAACCCCTAATACATACCATGGGCCATGGGTTTCGACAGGAATAAAAGGAAAAATGTATGCGAGTGTATTAGTGATGTCAAAAATTCTGTTAATGTGTTGGAGTTTCCGTCTGCTCTGTCTAGCAGGGCTATGTCTTTGCTTAAAAAAACATTTTTCGTTTCTTCTGGTTTATCTATATAAAAAAAGTACCTACTTAACATTTTTATATCTTCTTTTTATTATATACATATCATACATTATTTCAAATTTAAATATAATTATGTGATAATTTTGTATTTCAAAGGACCTACTTCAGGATTTCAATCCTCCAATTAAAGTTCTAGCTTGTCATTTAAAAATTCTCGAACTTCTTCATTTGTTAAATTTGTATATGTACTGTATGTTACATCACATCCTGTATCATCTGATACCACCGCACAAAGTGTGCCCTCCACTACGCCCGGTGCTCCAGAATCTCCGTAACAAGCACCAGTTAAATGACCCTTAGCACAAATCGTTGATTTTGGTCGATCTATCGTAAAACGGTCTGTACAAATCTCATCTGATAATATAGTTACTTCAGTAGTTTGGAGTTCACTCGCAAGATCTTTGGTTTCTCGGTTTGTTGAGCCCCATCCAGTAATTCGCATTCGTGTGCCACTTTCTAAATTAGTGCAGCAAAGTGGTATTGTTTCTATCGTAGGACCCAGGTCAAAGGGCTTAAACATCTTAAGAACAGCTACATCCATATTTTTAGTCGAACTCCGATAAAGTTTTGGAACAGATACACGCTCTACAATGCGTTGTTGTCCCTCATCCCCATCACTGCATTTACCAGCTACAACGGTCATTTGAATTTTCTGACTTATGAATTTTTTCGCGCAATTCCCAGATGTAACCACTCCTATCTCAGTGACTAGTGCACCAGCACAAAAATGGCTGTCTTTATGCTGTATTGACACCACATATTTTCTTTCTTCTGTACTCGTTTTTCGGCCGTTTGCAATCCGGAATTCAGAATTCGTGAAATTCAACAGGTAGATAAAAACAATGAAGAAAAGCGCGAAAATATTGCTTAAATACATTTCAGTTGGTAACTTAATCTGCTGGTTGGTAAGTAGAAAGTAAAGCAAGAAAACTCTGGTTAGGGCTATTTATATATGTTAGAGCTTGAGGAAATTTCGGGTAATATTGCCTGCTAAAACTGAAAAATCACGTGACGAACAGCTTTTCAAGATAATTATGTATATTCCAGCGAAATTTAATCAGCGCGTGTTTTGTAAAATATTTTGCTATTGTTTTTCAAACTAAACTTTTATTATATTTGTTTTCAATGTATTTCCGGGTTTCAGGGGCGGATTCATAGGGCCGTTTGGAAGAGAACTGACATGACAAAACATGGCTAGGGTCTGTCAATTTTTTCGATAGCACTTCCGACTTGATTGGTGTTAGCGTCTAGCGATTTTTTTTTTCAATAGCCAATTTAAGTCAACCGAAAGTTACCATTGCCCATTTATTCATAGGTCTATCCGTCAGCCTATCCGCCCGAGAGGTCATCCTCACATTTTTTGGATTTTGCAATTGCTGCATAACTTTTAAGAAGTGTCTACCTCTCCCGCCTACTCTTTCCCCGTTTCTTTATCCATTTATTCACACCTCTCTATGCGTCTCCCTCTCCGTCTTTTTCATCTCTTTTTTTCTCTCTAACTCCCTCTCCTACCCCCTCCCTTGCTCCATCTAACCATATCTCTCTATCTTTGTCCATATCGATCTCTTTCGAAGTCCCAAAGGGTTGTATGTATTTTTGAATGCTGTTTCATAAAAAACTAAAAACCAAAAATGTTGTCTAAATAAAAAATAGCGGTGGCACTTTCTTACTATTTTGAAAAATAGAAAACGTGCTATTCCCAGACCTTATCAATATGCTCACAAAATTTCAAAAGAATCAATCGAGTCGTTTCGGAACACTTCAACCATGTTAGCTTGAGGAAATTTCGGGTGAAATTGCCCATTAAAACTGAAAAATCATGTGATGACAGTGGCGTAGTGATGTCTCTTGCGCCCAGGGCTAACTATATTTTATTCATATCACATGCCTTTTCAAATATATCACATCACAGGACTTGACACTAATTTAATGTACATACGACCATATTGCTCACGATGTGAACCTTGCACATAACACAACAACTGGACAGCCACTTCGAAGGCATAACGTTACTAGTGTGGAACCCCAACAACTTTTGATTGTGACGTTAGAACACAGTCTCTGCTTCAATACAAATGCATCCGAAATTGCCTTTAATGCACAGAGATGCATCAAAATCCTCAAATTACTGCAACGGAGAAAGTTACAAGACTACCAAATTTCCCACTTAGCACTGCCACGGAATATCTTCTTAAGGCGTCTGAGCACCGAGCCATCCCAAAAGACAATTCATTGATGTAGTTGTGCCTCCAAGATAGATAAGAAAACATCTGCATAAGCCCTATTACGAGATCTGGTGTAGTATGATCCAGAGCAACACGAACGCAGTCTGTGATTTCCTTCAAAGTCAGGCTCCCGCCTTGGCCGATATCGCTGAAGAAGAATGCACACTTCCGAAGGATATGCGCGTTACTCTGCCCCAACTTCGATCTCTATGTATGACCCCAGCCTGGTGTATAGCACAAATTGTGTTTTCGTCTGTAATGTGGAACAAAAATCTGTAATAGCAACTTTTTTTTGTTAAAACTATATTGAAACTGCTCGATTCCTTCGACCTCCGCCATAGGATTTTATTTAAAGTTTCTTGAGTGTTCTAGCCTATTAACCCAGGCGGGGGATTTGTACAACAAAAATAAGAACCATACATGGACGGACAGGAAAAAGACTACGCCGCCTAGTTCTGTCGATGATAAAAAGGAAAATGTAGGTATAAGTGCGCTCCCCTCTGCATACCATCAAAACAAAATCGGGATGTCCCACTTAACGCCAAAGTGGGGGAAAAAGTTGTCGGAAAAATTCAACTTCCACAAATTAATATTCCCCAGTTGGATTAGGTGGTTCAGCTGCGAAGACCTGCAATATATTTAATAATGGAAGTAAGCTGGATGCTGGTATGAGAAAATTATGACCATGCATGGTTAAATCGTAGAAATTTTAAAAAAATAAACTGACCTAAAAAAAATGCATGCCAAATTATCAATATACTTTATTTTTATTTTTTATCGGGCATTTGTAAAAGTCAAATATGCAAAAATATTTATACCCAGCTGTACTTGTACACAGGGTATTATAACTTTGATTGGATAACGGTACAGGTACAAAGGCATCGAGATAGATATAGACTTCCATATATTAAAATCATCAGTAAAAAAATTTGATTGCGCCATGTCCGTCCGTCCGTCAGTCCTTCTGTCCGTTAACACGATAACTTGAGTAAATATTGAGATATCTTCACCCAGAATAGATTTGTGTTGAAAATGAGCGAAATCGGATGATAACCACGCCCACTTTTTATAAATATAACATTTTGGAAAATATAAAAAATCTGATTATTTAGTAAATAATACAGTTAGAATGTTGAAATTCGACATGTAGACTGGTACTGAGATTTCTTGATAAAAATTAAAAAAAGGGTGTAACCGAACATTACATACTCAGTTTAGAGCTGTGGAGACAAAGTAAGGGAAAATCACCATATTGTAAAAAGAACCTAGGGTAACCCCGGAATGTGTTTGTATGACATGTGTATCAAATGGAAGGTATTAAAGAGTATTTTAAGAGGAAGTGGGCCATAGTTCTATAGATGGACGCCATTTAGGGATATCGCCATAAAGGTGGACCAAGCCTAACTCTAGAATTTGTTTGTACGATATGGGTATCCAATGAAAGGTGCTAATGAGTATTTTAAAAAGGAGTGAGCCTTAGTTCTATATGTGGCCGCCTTTTCGAGATATCGCCATAAACGTGGACCAGGGGTGACTCTAGAATGTGTTTGTACGATATGGGTATCAAACGAAAGGTGTTAATAAGTGTTTTAAAAGGGAGTGGACCTTAGTTCTATGGGTGGACGCCTTTTCGGGATATCGCCATAAACGTGGACCAGGGGTGACTCTAGAATGCGTTTGTACAATATGGGTATCCAATGAAAGGTGCTAATGAGTATTTTAAAAGGGCGTGGGCCTTAGATCTATAGGTGGACGCCTTTTCGAGATATCGCCATAAAGGTGGACCAGGGGTGACTCTAGATTTGTTTGTACGATATGGGTATCAAATGAAAGGTGTTAATGAGTATTTTAAAAAGGAGTGAGCCTTAGTTCTATATGTGGCCGCCTTTTCGAGATATCGCCATAAACGTGGACCAGGGGTGACTCTAGAATGTGTTTGTCCGATATGGGTATCAAACGAAAGGTGTTAATAAGTGTTTTAAAAGGGAGTGGGTCTTAGTTCTATGGGTGGACGCCTTTTCGGGATATCGCCATAAACGTGGATCAGGGGTGACTCTAGAATGCGTTTGTACAATATGGGTATCCAATGAAAGGTGCTAACGAGTATTTTAAAAGGGCGTGGGCCTTAGTTCTATAGGTGGACGCCTTTTCGAGATATCGCCATAAAGGTGGACCAGGGGTGACTCTAGATTTGTTTGTACGATATGGGTATCAAATGAAAGGTGTTAATGAGTATTTTAAAAAGGAGTGAGCCTTAGTTCTATATGTGGCCGCCTTTTCGAGATATCGCCATAAACGTGGACCAGGGGTGACTCTAGAATGTGTTTGTCCGATATGGGTATCAAACGAAAGGTGTTAATAAGTGTTTTAAAAGGGAGTGGGTCTTAGTTCTATGGGTGGACGCCTTTTCGGGATATCGCCATAAACGTGGACCAGGGGTGACTCTAGAATGCGTTTGTACAATATGGGTATCCAATGAAAGGTGTTAATGAGTATTTTAAAAGGGCGTGGGCCTTAGTTCTATAGGTGGACGCCTTTTCGAGATATCGCCATAAAGTTGGACCAGGGGTGACTCTAGAATTTGTTTGTACGATATGGGTATCAAATGAAAGGTGTTAATGAGTGTTTTAAAAGGGAGTGGGCCTTAGTTCTATAGGTGGACGCCTTTTCGAGATATCGCCATAAACGTGGACCAGGGGTGACTCTAGAATGTGTTTGTACGATATGGGTATCAAATGAAAGGTGTTAATGAGTATTTTAAAATGGAGTGGGCCTTAGTTCTATATGTGGACGCCTTTTCGAGATATCGCCATAAACGTGGACCAGGGGTGACTCTAGAATGTGTTTGTACGATATGGGTATCAAATGAAAGGTGTTAATGAGTATTTTAAAATGGAGTGGGCCTTAGTTCTATATGTGGACGCCTTTTCGAGATATCGCCATAAACGTGGACCAGGGGTGACTCTAGAATGTGTTTGTACGATATGGGTATCAAATGAAAGGTGTTAATGAGTATTTTAAAAGGGCGTAGGCCTTAGTTCTATAGGTGGACGCCTTTTCGAGATATCGCCATAAACGTGGACCAGGGGTGACCCTAGAATGCGTTTGTACAATATGGGTATCAAACGAAAGGTGTTAATAAGTGTTTTAAAAGGGAGTGGGCCTTAGTTCTATATGTGGCCGCCTTTTCGAGATATCGCCATAAACGTGGACCAGGGGTGACTCTAGAATGTGTTTGTACGATATGGGTATCAAACGAAAGGTGTTAATAAGTGTTTTAAAAGGGAGTGGACCTTAGTTCTATGGGTGGACGCCTTTTCGGGATATCGCCATAAACGTGGACCAGGGGTGACTCTAGAATGCGTTTGTACAATATGGGTATCCAATGAAAGGTGCTAATGAGTATTTTAAAAGGGCGTGGGCCTTAGTTCTATAGGTGGACGCCTTTTCGAGATATCGCCATAAAGGTGGACCAGGGGTGACTCTAGATTTGTTTGTACGATATGGGTATCAAATGAAAGGTGTTAATGAGTATTTTAAAAAGGAGTGAGCCTTAGTTCTATATGTGGCCGCCTTTTCGAGATATCGCCATAAACGTGGACCAGGGGTGACTCTAGAATGTGTTTGTCCGATATGGGTATCAAACGAAAGGTGTTAATAAGTGTTTTAAAAGGGAGTGGGTCTTAGTTCTATGGGTGGACGCCTTTTCGGGATATCGCCATAAACGTGGATCAGGGGTGACTCTAGAATGCGTTTGTACAATATGGGTATCCAATGAAAGGTGCTAACGAGTATTTTAAAAGGGCGTGGGCCTTAGTTCTATAGGTGGACGCCTTTTCGAGATATCGCCATAAAGGTGGACCAGGGGTGACTCTAGATTTGTTTGTACGATATGGGTATCAAATGAAAGGTGTTAATGAGTATTTTAAAAAGGAGTGAGCCTTAGTTCTATATGTGGCCGCCTTTTCGAGATATCGCCATAAACGTGGACCAGGGGTGACTCTAGAATGTGTTTGTCCGATATGGGTATCAAACGAAAGGTGTTAATAAGTGTTTTAAAAGGGAGTGGGTCTTAGTTCTATGGGTGGACGCCTTTTCGGGATATCGCCATAAACGTGGACCAGGGGTGACTCTAGAATGCGTTTGTACAATATGGGTATCCAATGAAAGGTGTTAATGAGTATTTTAAAAGGGCGTGGGCCTTAGTTCTATAGGTGGACGCCTTTTCGAGATATCGCCATAAAGTTGGACCAGGGGTGACTCTAGAATTTGTTTGTACGATATGGGTATCAAATGAAAGGTGTTAATGAGTGTTTTAAAAGGGAGTGGGCCTTAGTTCTATAGGTGGACGCCTTTTCGAGATATCGCCATAAACGTGGACCAGGGGTGACTCTAGAATGTTAATGAGTATTTTAAAATGGAGTGGGCCTTAGTTCTATATGTGGACGCCTTTTCGAGATATCGCCATAAACGTGGACCAGGGGTGACTCTAGAATGTGTTTGTACGATATGGGTATCAAATGAAAGGTGTTAATGAGTATTTTAAAAGGGCGTAGGCCTTAGTTCTATAGGTGGACGCCTTTTCGAGATATCGCCATAAACGTGGACCAGGGGTGACTCTAGAATGTGTTTGTACGATATGGGTATAAAATGAAAGGTGTTAATGAGTATTTTAAAATGGAGTGGGCCTTAGTTCTATATGTGGACGCCTTTTCGAGATATCGCCATAAACGTGGACCAGGGGTGACTCTAGAATTTGTTTGTACGATATGGGTATCAAAAGAAAGGTGTTAATGAGTATTTTAAAAAGGAGTGGGCCTTAGTTCTATGGGTGGACACCTTTTCGGTATATCGCCATAAACGTGGACCAGGGGTGACTCTAGAATTTATTTTGTACTATATGGGTAGCAAATGAAAGGTATTAATGAGTATTTTAAAAGGGCGTGGGCCTAAGTTCTATAGATGGACGCCTTTTCGAGATATCGCCATAAAGGTGGACCAGGGGTGACTCTAGAATTTGTTTGTACGATATGGGTATCAAATGAAAGGTGTTAATGGGTATTTTAAAAGGGCGTGGGCCTTAGTTCTATATGTGGACGCCTTTTCGAGATATCGCCGTAAACGTGGACCAGGGGTGACCCTAGAATGCGTTTGTACAATATGGGTATCAAACGAAAGGTGTTAATAAGTGTTTTAAAAGGGAGTGGGCCTTAGTTCTATGGGTGGACGCCTTTTCGGGATATCGCCATAAACGTGGACCAGGGGTGACTCTAGAATTTATTTTGTACGATATGGGTATCAAATGAAAGGTGTTGATAAGTGTTTTAAAAGGGAGTGGGCCTAAGTTCTATAGATGGACGCCTTTTCGAGATATCGCCATAAAGATACACCAGGGGTGACTCTAGAATTGGTTTGTACAATATGAGTATCAAGTGAAAGGTGTTAATGAGTATTTTAAAAGGGAGTGGGCCTAAGTTCTATAGATGGCCGCCTTTTCGAGATATTGCCATAAAGATACACCAGGGGTGACTCTAGAATTGGTTTGTACGATATGAGTTTCAATTGAAAGGTGTTAATGAGTATTTTAAGAGGGTATGGGCCTTAGTTCTATATATGGACGCCTTTTCGAGATATCGCCATAAAAGTGGACCAGAGGTGACTCTAGAATTTGTTTGTACTATATGAGTATCAAATGAAAGGTGTAAAGATTTTGGCTGGCGCAAATCCTTGGGCTGAACCCTCCCAGAGGGTGCCGGCTGGAAATATGCACAACAGTTTCCCCTTCCAGGGGAGTGCTAGCTAAGTTTAGGAATTATCTCCATTTGTGCCCCAGCTCCTTAATAGCTTAGGCATATGGAAATGGTTTTTTAAACGTGGCCTCAAGGTGGGAACTGGACCACGCCCAGTTGAAAAGTGGTCCACCCCTAATCCAGGATGTTATGCGATTCCGTGCCCATTGGATGGTTTGCAGTCAGGGGCATCCGACTGTATTCTTACGGAGCCTCCCGGATACCGGTCCACCTCCGGGAGTAACGGCGACTTGCTGCGGTATGGGACTCTACCGCAGTCGACCGCATTGTTTCCCCTATCCCTTTAACTTCAGGCTGCCGATCTCACCTTAGTAGGCAGCTAAAGAACAAGATATATTAATGAATAACAAAAACCTGGCCTCGGATCCCTGCACGGGTAAAGATGCCGCCCTTGGACTAGGCATTAAAAAAGTCCACAATTCGTCGGGAACCGCACTGACGGCGCCGACCAGGCCTTCACGGCAACAAAAAAATCTTCGGCCAACTGTGCAAGCTAGCGGAAGAACTAAACCCCTTGAGGGCAAGTCCAATTCCGCAGCAGCCGGCAAAGCTAGCCCCAAAGAGGGAAAGCAATGTCCGACTGAGCAAGCACAGGAGGCCCGTCCCACGCCCGTACCGGGCACCTCTTGTCAGCAGGTGGCTGGTAACAGCACTAAATCCTCCACAGACAAAAGTACTGCCTCCACCGCTGCAAAGTTACCTCGCAAGCCGGCTGAACCCCTTGAGGGTTCCAAGGCAAATAAGCGAATCCCGACTTCGGTCCGCAACCAGCGGAACATTCGCAATGCCGTCAAAATCGTTGAGAAACTTGGCAACTCTTCCAGCGACAAGTTGACGGCAGAGCAAAAAAGTTCTCTGGCCTGGGCCAGGAAGATTATTGCTGCCAAGAAGAGCAGCAACAACAACCCCACCCCTTCCTCTTCTGCCACCAAACAAATTTCTGACCCGAAGATGGCGGCCCTTAAGAGACAAAGGTCTATGGGAAATGCCTCGAGCGATCCCAAAAGGCACCGGCCTTCGGCCTCTACTCCCCCTGCCCTGACCAAAACCTTCAGCGAGGCGGCTAAGGCCAACTTTACGCTGGCGGTTTTGAACCGCGGTCACCCGGATGGGAACATGACCCCGGATAACTGGAAGGATGTCCTTAAGCGCCTTCTCAAGATCTTTAAGGACATCATGACCAAGCATCCGGGGCCGGCTCCCACTATCCGTGATGCCGGCTGGTACCAGGGTAGGGTCAAGCTTTCCTGCGCCGATGAGCGCTCGTGCAAGCTCTACAAACTCGCCATAGCTTCACTGGGACAGCTGTGGCCTGGGGCCAGGTTGGATGCGGTCGGTGTGGAAGAAATTCCGAACAGACCGAGAGCCTGGGCCTGGGTCCCAGACGGCATAGCGGATCCTGGCGAGATCCTTGATACCATCGCGGAGTCGAATCCGGGGCTGCCTTCGAGCGATTGGAGGATAGTCCGGGTCGGCGAGACAAGGGCGAAGCAGCGTTATGTTGGTTTCATCATAAACGAGGCTTCTCTCCCTTGGCTTGACGAATGTAGTGGAGTATTAAGCTACGGCTTCTACTCCATCACGTTGAAAATTCGACGGGATGGTGCGAAGGAGGAAACACCGGACGAGGGTGAGCCTGTACCGCAGGGCGAGTGGTCAGACAGAAACACCCCGAGTGGATCTGCTGCCCATGGCACTGCGGAAGGGACCGCCACCGCTCCGGAGGATCTGGTGATCGGGGATACCGCCTCGAGCGAACCCGCAATCGCCACATTGAATCTCACGGTCCCATGCAACACCTTGAGTGGACATGGGGCCGATATCGAACTGGCACGCAGCACTCCGGATGCCGAGAGCGATACACTCTCGGTATCTGAGTTTGCGGGCCAGTTCTTTACGGGCATGGACGAGCGGCTTTTGCTGGAATCCGACCCGTCGGATGCCGAATTCGACTATACTATCGTAGAGGAGGCATCCGACGATGCGGATCAGCGGAGGATGGACGTCGATGCCACAAGCGAAACGTAACGGGCGCGCAGGTACTACAGATAAACCTGCACCATTCTAAAGCAGCCTCGCCTGCCCTAATATTACGCCTCAGCACTACGTATGAGGACGTCGTTCTAGTCCAGGAGCCTTGGGTCGTTGGCAGCAAGGTCTGTGGACTCTTTTCTAAGGACTACCGGCTGGTGACACCGCCCGTGACAGGTAGAATCAGATCTTGTATTCTAGTAAAGAAAAATCTAGTATTTATTTTACTATCTCTTTTTAGCGACGAGGACTTTACCTGTATTAGCCTCGAGCTACAGGGGCAAACAATCTGGCTGATGTCCGCATATCTATCGCACGATCGCCCAACTTCTGTGCAGGACCGGCTCTGCAAAGCTGTACGGGAGGCCCACAATAAAGGGTTCCCGATAATAATTGGGGCCGATGCCAATGCACATCACCCTGCTTGGGGCTCTACCGACATTAACAGTAGGGGTGAGTCTCTTTTTGATTCTATTATAAGTAACAATCTAAGTATATGCAACTCTGGAGACAAACCAACTTTCATCATCTCAAATAGGAAAGAGGTTCTAGATGTTACTCTAGTTTCTGGGGCATTCTCTGACCTTGTCAAAAATTGGAGAGTTTCCAACGAAAACTCCTACTCTGATCATATGTATATCATTTTCACTCTACTCTTGCGTACACCGCCTAGGGTGGCTTACAGGAATAGGAGACGTACGGACTGGAACCTTTATAAAAAAGTCCTATCCTCTACTCTCCTAAAGAACGCTTCTCACGGTAGGCCGAGCCTACCGCTAACAACTGATGAAGCGCCTCCTTTAGACACAACATTTGCTTCTCTCGGTGAGCTAGACTCATCGTCAAAAATAGAAGAAACAGTAGATCTTATCACCAAATCTTGTAACGCTGCCTTCACAGTAGCCTGCCCGGAGATTAAGGTGAGGGGAAAGAAGAAACCCTATTGGTGGAACCAAGAAATCTCCGAGCAGAGGAAAAACAGCAGAAAACTCTTTAACGAGGCTAAGCGCACGGGAATCTGGTCCCATTATAGGGAAGCCTTAAAATCTTTTAAGAAGTTAATCCAGAAGGCCAAAAGGGACTCCTGGAAGAACTTCACTAATGACATCGAAGAAGTCTCAGAGGCCAATCGCCTACGAAAGGTCCTCTCCAAAAACCCCATACCTCCAAGCTGCATTCGCACAACGAGCGGAGAATGGGCCACTTCTAGTACGGAAATTCTCGAAACCCTGATCAGCACTCACTTTCCGGGCTGCAGATCTCAACCATACATCTTAAACACGCAATCTAACCCAGGGCCATTTCAACCCCTGGACCACATTGTAAGTGAAAAAGGAGTTATCTGGGCAATAAAGTCCTTTAAACCCTTCAAATCTCCGGGAACGGATGGAATATTTCCCGCTGAATTGCAAGCTGCAAGCGATGTTATAAGCCCGCTGCTAGCTAAAATCTACAAGGCTTGCCTCAACCTGGTCTATATCCCCACGGAATGGACCAAGGCAAAGGTAGTCTTCATACCCAAAGGAGGCAGGTTATCGGGCAACAGTCCAAAGGATTTCAGACCAATAAGTCTGACCTCCTTCCTCCTAAAAGTTCTAGAACGATTGCTGGACGCCTACATTAGGCGATCGGCAAATAAGGTACTCATCTCCAACAACCAACACGCCTACTCTAAGGGCAAATCCGTAGAGACAGCTCTACATGCTATCACTACTAAGATAGAGAAGGGTCTTGCCTTTAAAGAATTTACGCTGGGTATCTTTCTCGACATAGAAGGAGCCTTCAACAACGTTCTCCCAGCAGCGGTCACAAAATCTCTACGTTCTTTAGGGGTGGAAGAGCCTCTTGTGAAGTTCGTCGAGCTCCTTCTAAACAAGAGAATCATTATCTCTGAGCTGGGCAGCTCATCGTTAATAAGGTATACCAACAGAGGAACCCCCCAGGGGGGCGTTCTTTCTCCTCTACTATGGAACCTGATGGTGAACGCTCTGTTATCTATACTACGGCCCACCGGATGCCAAGTCATTGCATATGCCGACGACATAGCCTTGACAGTTACCGGCAAACACCTTCCGGTGCTTGGCGAACTCCTGCAAAATGCTCTTAATCTAACAAACACATGGTCTTTGGAATGCGGACTCAGCATCAGCAGTGAAAAAACTGAGATGGTGCTTTTTACCCGCAAACGCAGTATACCGGAATTTACCCTCCCATCCCTAAACGGGAAGGAAATCAAACTCTCTACCGAAGTTAAATATCTCGGAGTTATTCTAGACAGGAAGCTTGACTGGAAGCGAAATGTGGAGGAACGATCCAGGAAAGCCACAATGGCTCTCTACGCTTGTAAGTCGGCAATCGGAAAAAGGTGGGGTCTCCAGCCACGCATAGTCCATTGGATCTATACGGCAGTAGTGAGACCCATACTCTTCTACGCCGTCACCGTATTGTGGACGGCACTCGATATCGAATCTAACAGGAGTAAAGTAACGAGAGTGCAGAGGATGGCGGCAATGCTCACCAGCGGTGCCCTCCCCTCCACTCCCACCAAAGCTCTTGAAACCATATTATTCCTTCTCCCAACTGATCTATATGGCAGATACTGTGCCTCCTGCAACGCGGCGAGGCTCAACGCTATCGAACCATGGATGGATTGCAGGTTTGGTCACACCCGGATCCTGGAGCAAGTCCCTGAAACCTTCTTGAAATTGGACCATACAACATCGCCCCCTTGCTGGGACAACAAATTTTCCACAAGAATCCCAGAGAGGAACGAGTGGGCAAACGGCGTAGAGCCGGGATCACACGAAATCTCCGTTTTTACAGATGGCTCTAAACTAAACAACAGAGTCGGCAGCGGGATATTCTCGGAGAAGCTCAATCTAAGCGAGAGCTTTCGCCTACCTGATCACCGCAGTGTTTTTCAGGCTGAACTCATAGCTATCTGGGAAGCAGCCCGCTATCTGGCTAACCTACAGGTAACCAATTATATTTCAATTTTCTCTGACAGCCAATCTGCCATAAAATCCCTGCAATGCAGTAACACCTCGTCACTAGTGGCATTGAAGTGCAGAGAAACCCTCAACAAACTAGCTGAAAATTGCAACCTAAGCATAATATGGGTTCCTGGCCACTGTGACATCTCAGGAAACTGCGCTGCGGATGATCTAGCTAGGGAAGGCACCAACTTGCAAACAACAACCTCCGCTGATTGGGCAAGCCCTCCTCTAAACACTTGCAAATACCACCTGCGATCTCTTTTCACGGATCAGGCAAACACCAGATGGGCGAGGGAACCTACATGTAGTATATCCAAGCAAATCTGGCCTAAGCTGGATGAAAAGAGATCGCGATCGGTGATATTATTAAACCGTATCTCTATAAGCCCACTAGTGGGCCTTCTTACAGGTCACTGTCTCATGGGCACTCACGGTGCCTATATGGGCCTGCAGACAAATGACTTCTGCCGCAGCTGTAGGGACGAGGAGGAGATAGAAAGCGTTGAGCACTATCTGTGCCACTGTCCCGCACTGTCAAAAACCAGGTACCAATGCCTCCACAGACACTCTTTTGGGTGCCTTGCGGAGCTTGAATCTATAAACCCAAACGATATCTTGCGTTTCATTAGGCAAACGCGCTGGTTTGGCCTCACTGGGGTCTAAACTCTCCTCTTCTTCGAAAGTAGGGTAATAGGAAATAGGGGCCCCCTGCGTGGTAGCACAACGGGCCACAACGGCCTACGTGAGTCTCCGCTCGGACAGCGGAGGCAGCCACTCTAACCTAACCTAACCTAACCTATAAAAGTGAACCAGGGTTGACTCTAGAATGCGATTGTACAATATGGGTATCAAACGAAAGGTGTTAATAAGTGTTTTAAAAGGGAGTGGGCCTTAGTTCTTTGGGTGGACGCCTTTTCGGGATATCGCCATAAACGTGGACCAGGGGTGACTCTAGAATTTATTTTGTACGATATGGGTATCAAATAAAAGGTACTAATGAGTATTTTAAAAGGGCGTGGGCCTAAGTTCTATAGATGGACGCCTTTTCGAGATATCGCCATAAAGATACACCAGGGGTGACTCTAGAATTGGTTTGTACGATATGAGTATCAAGTGAAAGGTTTTAATGGGTATTTTAAGAGGGTGTGGGCCTTAGTTCTATATGTGGACGCCTTTTCGAGATATCGCCATAAAGCTGGACCAGAGGTGACTCTAGAATTTGTTTGTACTATATGGGAATCAAATGAAAGGTGTTAATGAGTATTTTAAAAGGGAGTGGGCCTTAGTTCTATAGGTGGACGCCTTTTCGGAATATCGTTATAAAAGTGGACCAGGGTTGACTCTAGAATGCGTTTGTACAATATGGGTATCAAATGATAGGTGTTAATAAGTGTTTTAAAAGGGAGTGGGTCTTAGTTCTATGGGTGGACGCCTTTTCGGGATATCGCCATAAACGTGGACCAGGGGCGACTCTAGAATGCGTTTTTACAATATGGGTATCAAATGAAAGGTGTTAATGAGTATTTTAAAAGGGCGTGGGCCTTACTTCTATAGGTGGACGCCCTTTCGAGATATCGCCATAAAGGTGGACCAGGGGTGACTCTAGAATTTGTTTGTACGATATGGGTATCAAGTGAAAGGTGTTAATGAGTATTTTAAAAGGGCGTGGGCCTTAGTTCTATAGGTGGACGCCTTTTCGAGATATCGCCATAAAGGTGGACCAGGAGTGACTCTAGAATTTGTTTGTACGATATGGGTATCAAATGAAAGGTGTTAATGAGTATTTTAAAAGGGAGTGGGCCTTAGTTCTATAGGTGGATGCCTTTTCGAGATATCGATATAAACGTGGACCAGGAGTGACTCTAGAATTTGTTTGTACGATATGGGTATCAAATGAAAGGTGTTAATGAGTATTTTAAAAGGGAGTTGGCCTTAGTTCTATATGTGGGCGCCTTTTCGAGATATCGCCATAAACGTGGACCAGGGGTGACTCTAGAATGTGTTTGTACGATATGGGTATCAAATTAAAGGTATTAATGAGGGTTTTAAAAGGGAGTGGCCCTTAGTTGTATATGTGAAGGCGTTTTCGAGATATCGACCAAAATGTGGACCAGGGTGGTCCAGAACGTCATCGTCGGGTACCGCTAATTTGTTTATATATGTAATACCACGAACAGTATTCCTTCCAAGATTCCAAAGTCTTTTGATTTCGCCCTGCAAAACTTTTTCATTTTCTTCTACTTAATATGGTAGGTGTCACACTCATTTTACCAATTTTTTTTTTTCTAAAGTTAAATTTTGCGTCAAAAGACCAATAAAATTACCATGTTTCATCCCTTTTTTCGTAGTTGGTATATAATTATGGCATTTTTTTTTAATTTTTCGTAATTTTCGATATCGAAAAAGTGGGCGTGGTCATAGTCGGATTTCGGCCATTTTTTACACCAATACAAAGTGAGTTCAGATAAGTACGTGAACTGAGTTTAGTAAAGATATATCGATTTTTGCTCAAGTTTTCGTGTTAACGGCCGGGCGGAAGGACAGACGGTCGACTGTGTATAAAAACTGGGCGTGGCTTCAACCGATTTCGCCCTTTTTCACAGAAAACAGTTATCGTCCTAGAATCTAAGCCTCTACCAAATTTCACAAGGATTGTTAAATTTTTGTTCGACTTATGGCATTAAAAGTATCCTAGACAAATTAAATGAAAAAGGGCGGAGCCACGCCCATTTTGAAATTTTCTTTTATTTTTGTATTTTGTTGCACCATATCATTACTGGAGTTGAATGTTGACATAATTTAATTATATACGGTAAAGATATTAACGTTTCTTTTAAAATTTGAATTTAAAAAAATTTTTTTTTAAAAAGTGGGCGTGGTCGTTCTCCGATTTTGCTAATTTTTATTAAGTAGACATATAGTGATAAGAGTAACGTTCCTGCCAAATTTCATCATGATATCTTCAACGACTGCCAAATTACAGCTTGCAAAACTTCTAAATTACCTTTTTTTAAAAGTTGGCGGTGCCACGCCCATTGTCCAAAATTTTACCAGTTTTCTATTCTGCGTCATAAGTTCAACTCACCTACCAAGTTTCATTGCTTAATCCGTATTTGGTAATGAATTATCGCACTTTTTCGATTTTTCGAAATTTTCGATATCGAAAGAGTGGGCGTGTTTATTGTCCGATATCGTTCATTTTGAATAGCGATCTGAGATGAGTGCCCTGGAACCTGCACACCAAATTTCATCAAAATTTACTCAAGTTATCGTGTTAACGGACAGACGGACGGACGGACATGGCTCAATCGAATTTTTTTTCGATACTGATGATTTTGATATATGGAAGTCTATATCTATCTCGATTCCTTTATACCTGTACAACCAACCGTTATCCAATCAAAGTTAATATACTCTGTGAGCTCTGCTCAACTGAGTATAAAAATTTTAAATGGGCGTGGCACCGCCCACTTGCGGTAAAATCAATTTTACAAATATTATTAATCAAACATAGTTAAACCTATCGTAACAAAAATCGGCAGAGAGTTTGCCTTTACTATAAGGAATGCTTTGAAGAAAAATTAACGAAATCGGTTAAGGACCACGCCCACTTTTATAAAAAAGATTTTTAAAACGGTAGTGGACGAATAAAATAAGCTATATCTTTGCAAAAAATAGCTTTATATCAATGGTATTTCATTTCCCAAGTAAATTTATAACAATAAATACGAAAAACTTCAAATTTTAAAAAACGGGCGTGGCACCACCCCTTTTATAACTAAGCAATTTTCTATGTTTCAGGAGCCATAACTCGACGAAAAATTATCGGATCGTAATAAAATTGGGTACACAATGTTTCCCTTCTAAAAATGGAAGAGATCGGTTAAAGACCACGCCTACTTTTATATAAAAGCTTTTTAAAAGGGTCGTAGACGAAAATAATAAGCTATATCTTAGCGAAAAAGAGCTTCGTATCAATAGAATTTTACTTTATAAATTGAATTATAACATTAAATTGGAAAATACAAAAATTTTTGAAAATGGGCGTGGCACCGCCCCTTTTATAACTAAGCAATTTTCTATGTTTTGGGAGCCATAACTCGACGAAAAATTATCGGATCGTATTAAAATTGGGTACACAATGTTTCCCTTCTAAAAATGGAAGAGATCGGTTAAAGACCACGCCTACTTTTATATAAAAGCTTTTTAAAAGGGTCGTAGACGAAAATAATAAGCTATATCTTAGCGAAAAAGAGCTTCGTATCAATAGAATTTTACTTTCTAAATTGAATTATAACATTAAAGGTATTAATGAGTATTTTAAAAGGGCGTGGGCCTAAGTTCTATAGATGGACGCCTTTTCGAGATATCGCCATAAAGGTGGACCAGGGGTGACTCTAGAATTTGTTTGTACGATATGGGTATCAAATGAAAGGTGTTAATGAGTATTTTAAAAGGGCGTGGGCCTTAGTTCTATATGTGGACGCCTTTTCGAGATATCGCCATAAACGTGGTCCAGGGGTGACCCTAGAATGCGTTTGTACAATATGGGTATCAAACGAAAGGTGTTAATAAGTGTTTTAAAAGGGAGTGGGCCTTAGTTCTATAGATGGACGCCTTTTCGAGATATCGCCATAAAGATACACCAGGGGTGACTCTAGAATTGGTTTGTACGATGTGAGTATCAAGTGAAAGCTGTTAATGAGTATTTTAAGAGGGTGTGGGCCTTAGTTCTATATGTGGACGCCTTTTCGAGATATCGCCATAAAGATACACCAGGGGTGACTCTAGAATTGGTTTGTACGATGTGAGTATCAAGTGAAAGCTGTTAATGAGTATTTTAAGAGGGTGTGGGCCTTAGTTCTATATGTGGACGCCTTTTCGAGATATCGCCATAAAGATACACCAGGGGTGACTCTAGAATTGGTTTGTACGATGTGAGTATCAAGTGAAAGCTGTTAATGAGTATTTTAAGAGGGTGTGGGCCTTAGTTCTATATGTGGACGCCTTTTCGAGATATCGCCATAAAGGTGGACCAGAGGTGACTCTAGAATTTGTTTGTACGATATGGGTATCAAGTGAAAGGTGTTAATGAGTATTTTAAAAGGGAGTAATCCTTAGTTCTATAGGTGGACGCCTTTTCGAGATATCGCCATAAAGATACACCAGGAGTCACTCTAGAATTGGTTTGTACGATGTGAGTATCAAGTGAAAGCTGTTAATGAGTATTTTAAGAGGGTGTGGGCCTTAGTTCTATATGTGGACGCCTTTTCGAGATATCGCCATAAAGGTGGACCAGAGGTGACTCTAGAATTTGTTTGTACGATATGGGTATCAAGTGAAAGGTGTTAATGAGTATTTTAAAAGGGAGTGGGCCTAAGTTCTATAGATGGACGCCTTTTCGAGATATCGCCATAAAGATACACCAGGGGTGACTCTAGAATTGGTTTGTACGATGTGAGTATCAAGTGAAATCTGTTAATGAGTATTTTAAGAGGGTGTGGGCCTTAGTTCTATATGTGGACGCCTTTTCGAGATATCGCCATAAAGGTGGACCAGAGGTGACTCTAGAATTTATTTTGTACGCTATGGGTATCAAAGAAAGGTGTTAATAAGTGTTTTAAAAGGGAGTGGGCCTAAGTTCTATAGATGGACGCCTTTTCGAGATATCGCCATAAAGATACACCAGGGGTGACTCTAGAATTGGTTTGTACGATGTGAGTATCAAGTGAAAGCTATTAATGAGTATTTTAAGAGGGTGTGGGCCTTAGTTCTATATGTGGACGCCTTTTCGAGATATCGCCATAAAGGTGGACCAGAGGTGACTCTAGAATTTGTTTGTACTATATGGGTATCAAATGAAAGGTGTTAATGAGTATTTTAAAAGGGAGTGGGCCTTAGTTCTATAGGTGGACGCCTTTTCGGAATATCGTTATAAAAGTGGAGCAGGGTTGACTCTAGAATGCGCTTGTACAATATGGGTATCAAAGAAAGGTGTTAATAAGTGTTTTAAAAGGGAGTGGGCCTAAGTTCTATAGATGGACGCTTTTTCGAGATATCGCCATAAAGATACACCAGGGGTGACTCTAGAATTGGTTTGTACGATGTGAGTATCAAGTGAAAGGCGTTAATGAGTATTTTAAGAGGGTGTGGGCCTTAGTTCTATAGGTGGACGCCCTTTCGAGATATCGCCATAAAGGTGGACCAGAGGTGACTCTAGAATTTATTTTGTACGCTATGGGTATCAAAGAAAGGTGTTAATAAGTGTTTTAAAAGGGAGTGGGCCTAAGTTCTATAGATGGACGCCTTTTCGAGATATCGCCATAAAGATACACCAGGGGTGACTCTAGAATTGGTTTGTACGATGTGAGTATCAAGTGAAAGCTATTAATGAGTATTTTAAGAGGGTGTGGGCCTTAGTTCTATATGTGGACGCCTTTTCGAGATATCGCCATAAAGGTGGACCAGAGGTGACTCTA
Source organism: Eurosta solidaginis (assembly GCF_040869045.1). Taxonomy (NCBI): domain Eukaryota; kingdom Metazoa; phylum Arthropoda; class Insecta; order Diptera; family Tephritidae; genus Eurosta; species Eurosta solidaginis. The sequence continues at coordinate 38,836,768 of NC_090321.1, read as the reverse complement.
GAATTTATTTTGTACGCTATGGGTATCAAAGAAAGGTGTTAATAAGTGTTTTAAAAGGGAGTGGGCCTAAGTTCTATAGATGGACGCCTTTTCGAGATATCGCCATAAAGATACACCAGGGGTGACTCTAGAATTGGTTTGTACGATGTGAGTATCAAGTGAAAGCTATTAATGAGTATTTTAAGAGGGTGTGGGCCTTAGTTCTATATGTGGACGCCTTTTCGAGATATCGCCATAAAGGTGGACCAGAGGTGACTCTAGAATTTATTTTGTACGCTATGGGTATCAAAGAAAGGTGTTAATAAGTGTTTTAAAAGGGAGTGGGCCTAAGTTCTATAGATGGACGCCTTTTCGAGATATCGCCATAAAGATACACCAGGGGTGACTCTAGAATTGGTTTGTACGATGTGAGTATCAAGTGAAAGCTATTAATGAGTATTTTAAGAGGGTGTGGGCCTTAGTTCTATATGTGGACGCCTTTTCGAGATATCGCCATAAAGGTGGACCAGAGGTGACTCTAGAATTTGTTTGTACTATATGGGTATCAAATGAAAGGTGTTAATGAGTATTTTAAAAGGGAGTGGGCCTTAGTTCTATAGGTGGACGCCTTTTCGGAATATCGTTATAAAAGTGGAGCAGGGTTGACTCTAGAATGCGCTTGTACAATATGGGTATCAAAGAAAGGTGTTAATAAGTGTTTTAAAAGGGAGTGGGCCTAAGTTCTATAGATGGACGCTTTTTCGAGATATCGCCATAAAGATACACCAGGGGTGACTCTAGAATTGGTTTGTACGATGTGAGTATCAAGTGAAAGGTGTTAATGAGTATTTTAAGAGGGTGTGGGCCTTAGTTCTATATGTGGACACCTTTTCGAGTTATCGCCATAAAGGTGGACCAGAGGTGACTCTAGAATTTATTTTGTACGCTATGGGTATCAAAGAAAGGTGTTAATAAGTGTTTTAAAAGGGAGTGGGCCTAAGTTCTATAGATGGACGCCTTTTCGAGATATCGCCATAAAGATACACCAGGGGTGACTCTAGAATTGGTTTGTACGATGTGAGTATCAAGTGAAAGCTATTAATGAGTATTTTAAGAGGGTGTGGGCCTTAGTTCTATATGTGGACGCCTTTTCGAGATATCGCCATAAAGGTGGACCAGAGGTGACTCTAGAATTTATTTTGTACGCTATGGGTATCAAAGAAAGGTGTTAATAAGTGTTTTAAAAGGGAGTGGGCCTAAGTTCTATAGATGGACGCCTTTTCGAGATATCGCCATAAAGATACACCAGGGGTGACTCTAGAATTGGTTTGTACGATGTGAGTATCAAGTGAAAGCTATTAATGAGTATTTTAAGAGGGTGTGGGCCTTAGTTCTATATGTGGACGCCTTTTCGAGATATCGCCATAAAGGTGGACCAGAGGTGACTCTAGAATTTATTTTGTACGCTATGGGTATCAAAGAAAGGTGTTAATAAGTGTTTTAAAAGGGAGTGGGCCTAAGTTCTATAGATGGACGCCTTTTCGAGATATCGCCATAAAGATACACCAGGGGTGACTCTAGAATTGGTTTGTACGATGTGAGTATCAAGTGAAAGCTATTAATGAGTATTTTAAGAGGGTGTGGGCCTTAGTTCTATATGTGGACGCCTTTTCGAGATATCGCCATAAAGGTGGACCAGAGGTGACTCTAGAATTTGTTTGTACTATATGGGTATCAAATGAAAGGTGTTAATGAGTATTTTAAAAGGGAGTGGGCCTTAGTTCTATAGGTGGACGCCTTTTCGGAATATCGTTATAAAAGTGGAGCAGGGTTGACTCTAGAATGCGCTTGTACAATATGGGTATCAAAGAAAGGTGTTAATAAGTGTTTTAAAAGGGAGTGGGCCTAAGTTCTATAGATGGACGCTTTTTCGAGATATCGCCATAAAGATACACCAGGGGTGACTCTAGAATTGGTTTGTACGATGTGAGTATCAAGTGAAAGGTGTTAATGAGTATTTTAAGAGGGTGTGGGCCTTAGTTCTATATGTGGACGCCTTTTCGAGATATCGCCATAAAGGTGGACCAGAGGTGACTCTAGAATTTGTTTGTACTATATGGGTATCAAATGAAAGGTGTTAATGAGTATTTTAAAAGGGAGTGGGCCTTAGTTCTATAGGTGGACGCCTTTTCGGAATATCGTTATAAAAGTGGAGCAGGGTTGACTCTAGAATGCGCTTGTACAATATGGGTATCAAAGAAAGGTGTTAATAAGTGTTTTAAAAGGGAGTGGGCCTAAGTTCTATAGATGGACGCTTTTTCGAGATATCGCCATAAAGATACACCAGGGGTGACTCTAGAATTGGTTTGTACGATGTGACTATCAAGTGAAATCTGTTAATGAGTATTTTAAGAGGGTGTGGGCCTTAGTTGTATATGTGGACGCCTTTTCGAGATATCGCCATAAAGGTGGACCAGGAGTGACTCTAGAATTTGTTTGTACGATATTGGTATCAAATGAAAGGTGTTAATGAGTATTTTAAAAGGGAGTGGGCCTAAGTTCTATAGATGGCCGCCTTTTCGAGATATTGCCATAAAGATACACCAGGGGTGACTCTAGAATTGGTTTGTACGATATGAGTATCAAGTGAAAGGTGTTAATGAGTATTTTAAGAGGGTGTGGGCCTTAGTTCTATATGTGGACGCCTTTTCGAGATATCGCCATAAAGGTGGACCAGAGGTGACTCTAGAATTTGTTTGTACGATATGGGTATCAAGTGAAAGGTGTTAATGAGTATTTTAAAAGGGCGTGTGCCTTAGTTCTATAGGTGGACGCCTTTTCGAGATATCGCCATAAAGGTGGACCAGGAGTGACTCTAGAATTTTTTTGTACGATATGGGTATCCAAAGAAAGGTGTTAATGAGTATTTTAAAAGGGCGTGGGCCTTATTTCTATAGATGGACGCCTTTTCGAGATATCGCCATAAACGTGGACCAGGGGTGACTCTAGAATTTATTTTGTACGATATGGGTAGCAAATGAAATGTATTAATGAGTATTTTAAAAGGGCGTTGGCCTAAGTTCTATAGATGGACGCCTTTTCGAGATATCGCCATAAAGGTGGACCAGGGGTGACTCTAGAATTTGTTTGTACGATACGAGTATCAAGTGAAAGGTGTTAATGAGTATTTTTAAGAGGGTGTGGGCCTTAGTTCTATATGTGAACGCCTTTTCGAGATATCGCCATAAACGTGGACCAGGGGTGACCCTAGAATGCGTTTGTATAATATGGGTATCAAACGAAAGGTGTTAATAAGTGTTTTAAAAGGGAGTGGGCCTTAGTTCTTTGGGTGGACGCCTTTTCGGGATATCGCCATAAACGTGGACCAGGGGTGACTCTAGAATTTATTTTCTACGATATGGATATCAAATGAAAGGTATTAATGAGTATTTTAAAAGGGCGTGGGCCTAAGTTCTATAGATGGACGCCTTTTCGAGATATCGCCATAAAGATACACCAGGGGTGACTCTAGAATTGGTTTGTACGATACGAGTATCAAGTGAAAGGTGTTAATGAGTATTTTTAAGAGGGTGTGGGCCTTAGTTCTATATGTGGACGCCTTTTCGAGATATCGCCATAAAGGTGGACCAGGGGTGACTCTAGAATTTGTTTGTACGATATGGGTATCAAGTGAAAGGTGTTAATGAGTATTTTAAAAGGGCGTGGGCCTTAGTTCTATAGGTGGACGCCTTTTCGAGATATCGCCATAAAGGTGGACCAAGAGTGACTCTAGAATTTGTTTGTACGATATGGGTATCAAATGAAAGGTGTTAATGAGTATTTTAAAAGGGAGTGGGCCTTAGTTCTATAGGTGGATGCCTTTTCGAGATATCGCCATAAACGTTGACCAGGGGCGACTCTAGAATGCGTTTGTACAATATGGATATCAAATGAAAGGTGTTAATGAGTATTTTAAAAGGGCGTGGGCCTTACTTCTATAGGTGGACGCCCTTTCGAGATATCGCCATAAAGGTGGACCAGGGGTGACTCTAGAATTTGTTTGTACGATATGGGTATCAAGTGAAAGGTGTTAATGAGTATTTTAAGAGGGTGTGGGCCTTAGTTCTATATGTGGACGCCTTTTCGAGATATCGCCATAAAAGTGGACCAGAGGTGACTCTAGAATTGGTTTGTACGATATGAGTATCAAGTGAAAGGTGTAATGAGTATTTTAAAAGGGCGTGGGCCTTACTTCTATAGGTGGACGCCTTTTCGAGATATCGCCATAAAGATACACCAGGGGTGACTCTAGAATTGGTTTGTACGATATGAGTATCAAGTGAAAGGTGTTAATAAGTATTTTAAGAGGGTGTGGGCCTTAGTTCTATATGTGGACGCCTTTTAGAGATATCGCCATAAAGGTGGACCAGAGGTGACTCTAGAATTTGTTTGTACTATATGGGAATCAAATGAAAGGTGTTAATGAGTATTTTAAAAGGGAGTGGGCCTTAGTTCTATAGGTGGACGCCTTTTCGGAATATCGTTATAAAAGTGGACCAGGGTTGACTCTAGAATGCGTTTGTACAATATGGGTATCAAATGAAAGGTGTTAATAAGTGTTTTTAAAGGGAGTGGGCCTTAGTTCTATGTGTGGACGCCTTTTCGGGATATCGCCATAAACGTGGACCAGGGGCGACTCTAGAATGCGTTTGTACAATATGGGTATCAAATGAAAGGTGTTAATGAGTATTTTAAAAGGGCGTGGGCCTTACTTCTATAGGTGGACGCCCTTTCGAGATATCGCCATAAAGGTTGACCAGGGGTGACTCTAGAATTTGTTTGTACGATATGGGTATCAAGGGAAAGGTGTTAATGAGTATTTTAAGAGGGTGTGGGTCTTATTTCTATATGTGGACGCCTTTTCGAGATATCGCCATAAAGATGGACCAGAGGTGACTCTAGAATTTGTTTGTACGATATGAGTATCAAGTGAAAGGTGTTAATGAGTATTTTAAAAGGGCGTGGGCCAAAGTTCTATAGATGGACGCCTTTTCGAGATATCGCCATAAAGATAAACCAGGTGTGACTCTAGAATTGGTTTGTACGATATGAGTTTCAAGTGAAAGGTGTTAATGAGTATTTTAAGAGGGTGTGGGCCTTAGTTCTATATGTGGACGCCTTTTCGAGATATCGCCATAAAGGTGGACCAGAGGTGACTCTAGAATTTGTTTGTACGATATGGGTATCAAGTGAAAGGTGTTAATGAGTATTTTAAAAGGGAGTAATCCTTAGTTCTATAGGTGGACGCCTTTTCGAGATATCGCCATAAAGATACACCAGGGGTCACTCTAGAATTGGTTTGTACGATATGAGTAACAAGTGAAAGGTGTTAATGAGTATTTTAAGAGGGTGTGGGTCTTATTTCTATATGTGGACGCCTTTTCGAGATATCGCCATAAAGATGGACCAGAGGTGACTCTAGAATTTGTTTGTACGATATGAGTATCAAGTGAAAGGTGTTAATGAGTATTTTAAAAGGGCGTGGGCCTAAGTTCTATAGATGGACGCCTTTTCGAGATATCGCCATAAAGATAAACCAGGTGTGACTCTAGAATTGGTTTGTACGATATGAGTATCAAGTGAAAGGTGTTAATGAGTATTTTAAGAGGGTGTGGGCCTTAGTTCTATATGTGGACGCCTTTTCGAGATATCGCCATAAAGGTGGACCAGAGGTGACTCTAGAATTTGTTTGTACGATATGGGTATCAAGTGAAAGGTGTTAATGAGTATTTTAAAAGGGAGTAATCCTTAGTTCTATAGGTGGACGCCTTTTCGAGATATCGCCATAAAGATACACCAGGGGTCACTCTAGAATTGGTTTGTACGATATGAGTATCAAGTGAAAGGTGTTAATGAGTATTTTAAGAGGGTGTGGGTCTTATTTCTATATGTGGACGCCTTTTCGAGATATCGCCATAAAGATGGACCAGAGGTGACTCTAGAATTTGTTTGTACGATATGGGTATCAAATGGAAGGTGTTAATGAGTATTTTAAAAGGGAGTGGGCCTAAGTTCTATAGATGGCCGCCTTTTCGAGATATTGCCATAAAGATACACCAGGGGTGACTCTAGAATTGGTTTGTACGATATGAGTATCAAGTGAAAGGTGTTAATGAGTATTTTAAGAGGGTGTGGGCCTTAGTTCTATATGTGGACGCCTTTTAGAGATATCGCCATAAAGGTGGACCAGAGGTGACTCTAGAATTTGTTTGTACTATATGGGAATCAAATGAAAGGTGTTAATGAGTATTTTAAAAGGGAGTGGGCCTTAGTTCTATAGGTGGACGCCTTTTCGGAATATCGTTATAAAAGTGGACCAGGGTTGACTCTAGAATGCGTTTGTACAATATGGGTATCAAATGAAAGGTGTTAATAAGTGTTTTAAAAGGGAGTGGGCCTTAGTTCTATGTGTGGACGCCTTTTCGGGATATCGCCATAAACGTGGACCAGGGGCGACTCTAGAATGCGTTTGTACAATATGGGTATCAAATGAAAGGTGTTAATGAGTATTTTAAAAGGGCGTGGGCCTTACTTCTATAGGTGGACGCCCTTTCGAGATATCGCCATAAAGGTTGACCAGGGGTGACTCTAGAATTTGTTTGTACGATATGGGTATCAAGGGAAAGGTGTTAATGAGTATTTTAAGAGGGTGTGGGTCTTATTTCTATATGTGGACGCCTTTTCGAGATATCGCCATAAAGATGGAACAGAGGTGACTCTAGAATTTGTTTGTACGATATGAGTATCAAGTGAAAGGTGTTAATGAGTATTTTAAAAGGGCGTGGGCCAAAGTTCTATAGATGGACGCCTTTTCGAGATATCGCCATAAAGATAAACCAGGTGTGACTCTAGAATTGGTTTGTACGATATGAGTATCAAGTGAAAGGTGTTAATGAGTATTTTAAGAGGGTGTGGGCCTTAGTTCTATATGTGGACGCCTTTTCGAGATATCGCCATAAAGGTGGACCAGAGGTGACTCTAGAATTTGTTTGTACGATATGGGTATCAAGTGAAAGGTGTTAATGAGTATTTTAAAAGGGAGTAATCCTTAGTTCTATAGGTGGACGCCTTTTCGAGATATCGCCATAAAGATACACCAGGGGTCACTCTAGAATTGGTTTGTACGATATGAGTATCAAGTGAAAGGTGTTAATGAGTATTTTAAGAGGGTGTGGGTCTTATTTCTATATGTGGACGCCTTTTCGAGATATCGCCATAAAGATGGACCAGAGGTGACTCTAGAATTTGTTTGTACGATATGAGTATCAAGTGAAAGGTGTTAATGAGTATTTTAAAAGGGCGTGGGCCTAAGTTCTATAGATGGACGCCTTTTCGAGATATCGCCATAAAGATAAACCAGGTGTGACTCTAGAATTGGTTTGTACGATATGAGTATCAAGTGAAAGGTGTTAATGAGTATTTTAAGAGGGTGTGGGCCTTAGTTCTATATGTGGACGCCTTTTCGAGATATCGCCATAAAGGTGGACCAGAGGTGACTCTAGAATTTGTTTGTACGATATGGGTATCAAGTGAAAGGTGTTAATGAGTATTTTAAAAGGGAGTAATCCTTAGTTCTATAGGTGGACGCCTTTTCGAGATATCGCCATAAAGATACACCAGGGGTCACTCTAGAATTGGTTTGTACGATATGAGTATCAAGTGAAAGGTGTTAATGAGTATTTTAAGAGGGTGTGGGTCTTATTTCTATATGTGGACGCCTTCACGAGATATCGCCATAAAGGTGGACCAGAGGTGACTCTAGAATTTGTTTGTACGATATGGGTATCAAGTGAAAGGTGTTAATGAGTATTTTAAAAGGGCGTGGGCCTTAGTTCTATAGGTGGACGCCTTTTCGAGTTATCGCCATAAAGGTGGACCAGGAGTGACTCTAGAATTTTTTTGTACGATATGGGTATCCAATGAAAGGTGTTAATGAGTATTTTAAAAGGGCGTGGGCCTTAGTTCTATAGGTGGACGCCTTTTCGAGATATCGCCATAAACGTGGACCAGGGGTGACTCTAGAATTTATTTTGTACGATATGGGTATCAAATGAAAGGTATTAATGAGTATTTTAAAAGGGCGTGGGCCTAAGTTCTATAGATGGACGCCTTTTCGAGATATCGCCATAAAGATACACCAGGGGTGACTCTAGAATTGGTTTGTACGATATGAGTATCAAGTGAAAGGTGTTAATGAGTATTTTAAAAGGGAGTGGGCCCAAGTTCTATAGGTGGACGCCCTTTCGGAATATCGTTATAAAAGTGGACCAGGGGTGACTCTAGAATTTGTTTGTACGATATGGGTATCAAATGAAAGGTGTTAATGAGTATTTTAAAAGGGCGTGGGCCTTAGTTCTATAGGTGGACGCCTTTTCGAGATATCGCCATAAAGATACACCAGGGGTGACTCTAGAATTGGTTTGTACGATATGAGTATCAAGTGAAAGGTGTTAATGAGTATTTTAAAAGGGAGTGGGCCCAAGTTCTATAGGTGGACGCCTTTTCGGAATATCGTTATAAAAGTGGACCAGGGTTGACTCTAGAATGTGCTTGTACAATATAGACATCAAACGAAAGGTGTTAATAAGTGTTTTAAAAGGGAGTGGGCCTTA